>NC_048219.1:169236659-169270361 GCF_002007445.2 Ailuropoda melanoleuca
TTTTTTTTTTTTTTTGGTTCTTGTTGTTGTTGTTAAAGCACAAGGCTACGTGAAGTTAAGTCCTACCTCTCCTGCCTGCCAGAGCTCCAGCTTTAATTTAGGAGTAGTTTGCTGAGTTTGGTTTGACTAGCAATACAGAGGCAGAGGGTAACACTGGGTGTGGCAAAAGTGTTATTAAGATGAGAAGCTAACAGACCTTCAGCAGCTGAAAACATTTTAAAAATGCATTAACTGAACGTTTTAAATATTTTGTTTAGCAAGATACCAAGTTTTTGTAACTGAGAGGAAAGCATAATACAATTGTTCAGGCCAAATGCTTTGCTCAGAAGTAAAGAGCTTTGGGTATCAGATCTGTGTTTCTGTTTTCGGCCTGTTCCTCTCACAAATGGTCAAGGGCACAACGGTGAGGTGGCTTCCACATGACTTCCCTGAATTCTGTTAGACACGTAATCCTAGCGGGAGCAGAGCCCCATTCTCCGTGTCTCCATCCTCTTGAACAAGGAGCTTGAGCTCTCCATACTGGCCCCTGTCTGCTACCTGTTCACACCTGTGCAACAGGCTTTGTGGGCGTGTTACTCTGGAATCCGCCATGTTGAGGACACTGTGAATTGTTTGCAGGCTGTCAACATCCAAATAGGAGGGGAAGATATCCAAAAGTGGAGAAAAAGCTCAAAAGGACCACTGCCTGGCCTTGTGACAGAGTTTGTTTTAGCTTCTGGCCAACAGACCTGGCGTGTGCAGTGGGAGACACTCATGGCATTTGGGTAGCAAACCTGCTTAGGTTCTGACTTGTCCTAGAGCGTATGCACTTAGTCGCTGAGGGAGAGAGAGAGGAACCAGCTGGCTGGCAGAAAAACACCCTTGGCACGAACCGTTATTCTTGTGTTGACACTGCCACAAGCTGTACTCCCAGATGGAAGGAAATTTGAAAGACGCCAGTCGTGAGTGGGGGGAAAGAAGAATAAAGTTAATCCTCTCTGGCGTTGGCCATGAGTACTACGAGTGCTTAGCACCGCATTGTCAGTATTTTTTGTATTTCATAGTCAGAGATGTTTTCACCGATAAGGCCATTTTGATTTTCCAGTTGAGAGTCTCTGTGCGGTAGACTTTCGGGAGATCACTCATAAATGGATCATTCTCCTACTTTGCTTTCATGAACCAAGTTTGAACATACTCAAAAAGCAAATGCTAATTTTTACTTTCATCCCTTAGGAGCCTGCAGAATGTGGGGCCTTTTCGAAGCCATGCTATGAGAATTGTCAAAACACTATAACCACCTCCAGGAGAAATGATAATAGTTCATTGCATCCATTTGGCACTTACAGTTCACAAGACAAACAGAAAGGTAAGAGTCTGTCCATTTCCATTTACTGCAAATGGCATGAGAAAACAGAAGACTATCTTTTTTTTTTTTTTTAAGGAGGACAAAGGGAAGTTAATTAGACTAAGTGCAGGCTTTGTTACTCTGAGTCATGAACACGGAGAGATGATGGGTGGGAGAGCTGACTCAGAAGTTGTGAAGCAGATTCCTGGCATTGCCTCCAGTTTAAGTGACAGTTTCTATGCTTGCTGCCCCACACACGGAGGATTATGTGTAAAACAAACCAAACAAAAACAAAATGGCAGAATGGAGAAACAAAATGGCAAACTGTTATTTTTTTTTTAACAAGCCTTTAATTATTGGATGTTGCCTAATGTAGATAACTATTAAACTTAAAAAAAATGTATGGATTAGTATTAAACCATAAGATGGTCATAACATGATTCACAGATTCTAGGAAGAGTGTGGTAAATGCCACAAACTGAGACAATTGTATAACAGTTGGAATGTTCTTATTATTCCCTCACTACATTGTCTTTCCCTTATTATCCTGTACTGATAGAGCTCTGGATATAAAGCATTTGGACTTTGCTTTGTTTTTAAAAAATCCTACTTTAGGTCACCAAGAAATTTTTTTTTAATTTCCCTACATGTCCTTTTAAAAAAAAAAAATAAGTTTTTTTAGTATTGCAAAGGCAATACATATTCATTACAGAAAATTTAGGGAAAAGCAATAAAAAGGAAATTTAATATTACTCATATTTCTAACTATCAAAGATACTAATTGTTAACATTTTTATGTCTGTATCTCAAGTCTTTCCTTCATGGACACATGTATATATAAAATGAAATGAAAATGAAATACACTATATATAATATTTAGGAAATTTGCTCTTTCAATTAATAACACAGTATGATCATCTCACTATGTCATTGAATATTTTACAGCATCACATTCAGTGATTGCATAGTAATTTGTTGAATGCAGGTACTATTTACGTAATCGATCCCTTATTTACATTTAAGATGTTACCAAAATTTAACTACATGGGAACAAGTTCTAACCTCTGAGAACTCCATCAGAACAGGCTTATCCATCTCAGATTCCTCTAGAATTAAATTGTTTCATCAGAATGGGATGTTGTTTTTTCCTCTGACTTGGTCCATTTTAGTGAGAGTAGCAG
This sequence comes from Ailuropoda melanoleuca, assembly GCF_002007445.2. Taxonomy (NCBI): domain Eukaryota; kingdom Metazoa; phylum Chordata; class Mammalia; order Carnivora; family Ursidae; genus Ailuropoda; species Ailuropoda melanoleuca. The sequence goes on from NC_048219.1 coordinate 169,239,165, forward strand.
CAACAGCTGTGACCATTTATTTATTAAGTGTTTACTGTCTGTTAGATTCTGTGTTAAGCAATTTACATGCACACTGGAAGTGGGTAATACTATTATCCTCATTTTACAGATGAAGAAATAGAGAGTGAATAATTAACCCAAGACCACGTATTTGATCCATGCAGAGCCTGGATTTTCCCCCTATCTCTCTGGTTCAAGTTCATTCCCTAAACCACGGCTTGGACCCTGTCTTACATTGGTCCCTTGAAACTGTTGAAGTCCTTTCACCCAACACCAAGAATGTCATTAAAAGCTCACTTAACTTCGTATCAGATAAAGAAATACTCTGTCTTTTCTTGTCTTCTTTAAGAAATTAAAATTTGTCTTAACAAAGTGAGATCTCTTTCTGAGACCTTAAATCACAGTAGCAGGAGAATCTGGGGAAGGAACAGCAAGTTTTCCATAGACCAGAACGGCTACTGTGCCCGTATAACGGTCAAGAACATTGCCATTGCATTAAAATATCTAGGCTTTACATAATTTGATTGGCATTTAATTCTCAAGCAACATGTGATACAGTGACAATCCAAGTTCAGGGTTTTATTCTTAATTATACCAGTGACATCCAAAGGACTGTAGTGGGCACATTATCCCCTATCTTGTTTCCTTTTTTTAAAACAAAAAAAGTTTTACTTTTTAAGTAATACCTACATCCAACAGGGGCTCGGACCCACAATCCTGAGATCAAGAGTCACATGCTCCACCAACTAAGCCAGCCAGATGCCCCTCAATTTTAATAACTGTAAAATATTGACACTTGAGTGATAATTACACAGAGTATTTTTAGAGTACTTCGAGATATTCAGGGAAATGGGACAGTTATCTCTAGAGGGGGCAGCAAAGGCCAAAATAATGAAACTGTAGAACTAGTGAAAGTGTAAGGATATACTGGAAAAAAATTTAAATAATAGAGTCCAGTCGAAGCACATGCCAAAAATAAAATGTCATAATACTTCGAAACTTCAATAGAATGTTTTTAGTTTGTATTTCCACTGAACAGTTAGGTCCTTTGGGTACATGGGGCCACAGACAACCACTGGGAGTCTGTCTGTTCTCTTCCTCTTGAGACTTACCTCCAGGTAGAACAACTTTTTACACCAGTGAAAAACCACACAGGTCATTTACCTACAAGTTCCCTGCTATACTTTCTCCCCCCATGTTGATTTTCCAAGGTGACAAAAAAATCCAGTTCTTTCAGGAAGGGACTGCACTGAACATTACTTTTTTTTTAAAGCAGGAAAAAGCTATTGCTGTTATTTCTTCGTAGATCTGTTATACAATGATTGGTTAAAGAATTAGGCCTATCAAGGCATAGACCCATTAAATTTTAGTCATAAGAGACCAGTAGATGAAATTCTCTTACTCTTCTGTAAGCCTATTGACTTAGAGATAAAAATGCATATAATAGAACTTGTGAACGTAATGCTATAGAAGAATAGCATGGTCATCATCTCTTTGTCATATTAAAAACATTTAAAATTTTGGGAACCATTGAGAATTTGAGTTTCAGACGCACATGAGGTAGCAAGAGGCCAGTAAGATTCGTGAAGCCTACATGTTGACTCAACACGACCAAGTTCTTTAAGGAGCCCCTTCAGAAAAGCAAGATTGAGTTGACAAAATGTAATGTCTAGTGAGGAAAGGAACTGTTACAGCCAAAACATTCACTTCTTTTTTCTTCCCTTTTTCCTTTCCTTTGTATATTTAAAAATCCAATGTTGATATGGTGGGTTCCATCTATTTTTGTAATAATAGTACATACCACCCACAGTTCCTTGGTTATTTTTTATAGATATATACACATACTCCTGTCAAGCTGTTACATGGAAAAGGCATTTTTAGAACTAACATTTGTAGAAATTGTAACACCAGGAAATTCACATTTGTGTTGGAGAATTGCTAGCAATGCCTGCAGTAGGATGAGTGTGGTGCCCCAAGATGCAAGGGGTCAGGATGGGGGCTGTGTCCCAAGGGTTTACTTATAAAATCCTATTAAGCATTTAAATGGTAATAAAGAATATGAAATACCAACACTGTATTTTCTGAAGAATTTTGCCAGTAGATCTCACCCCTGGCCAAGTAATGGTTAAGTAATAGTAATAAACACCATTTGCCTCTGCTTTGTTATTAGTTCTCTTTTCATTGCTCTTGCCTCCTCCTTTTGTGCTCTACTCCTGCTTCCCCTCCCCTTTCAGCTCAACTTCACCCCAGCCCCATGTGTGAGTCACCCATCGCCCTAAGTCTGCCTAGGATCACCACACAGTGAGGGCTCCTTAGGACTTCCATCCCCACCCCAAATCAAGCCCCTTTGGTTCTGTGTCCTGTCTCACTGGATCCATGTTTCCTGAGGTCCTTTGAGCAGACACATAATGTATAATTATTCCTAATGTGCCTTCTCTGGGGAACCAGCTTGTGTCCACTCCTCTGTAGCACATAAGGCACTCCCTCTGGAGTGGTGTACAGAAATTGCGTTATACTTTTCAATTTGCCTGGTGTTTATTGGATGCCTCCATTGGGCAGGAAACATCATCAGGGTTTAAAAAAAAAATACAATACTGTTATGGCCCTTAAGAATAGACTTTAATTTTTTTTTAATTAAAAAAAATCTAAATCAGGGGCCATCAAACTTTATCTGTAAAGGGCCAGATAGTAAGTATGTTAGGCTTTGCAGGCCAAGGGATCTCCGTCTCAGCTCTTCATCTCTGCCTCTGTAATCCAAAGGCAGCCATGAACAGTATGTAAATGAATGAGGATAACTGCTCAATGAAACTTTATGTACAAAACCAGATGGCGGGCTTGTTTTGGACCAGGGCCATAGCCCCCTGAGCCCTTGTCTAAAGTGGCAATCCCTTTCACTCTTCTTTTCTCATCTGGCGCTCACAGGATGGAGTCTGTAAAACAAGTAACAACGATAAAAAAAGATGATTAAAATAAGGGTCATTGGGTCATGAATGAAGGACTTACTTGAGGGTGTGCTGTCAACATTCACAGGCATATATATAGGTTGACCTCAAGATTTAACCTTGTATACGTGATGAAATCTAGAAATATTATTTTTTGAAGAAAAGAATTCCATATTTTCACACTGATAGAGGGTTAATAGAGGTGTTTGGGCCATGAGGAAAAAAAATTCCTTATAGCATCTGAATATGTTTAAAAATGTTCCAGGGATAGAGAGTTAACAAATAAGATATTTACCTCTGTACCTATAGATACTTTAAAAATATGTAGATTGTTCATATGGATGAAATAAAAATTAAAGGTGACAGAGGCACCAGAGTGGCTCAGTTGGTTAAGCACCTGACTCTTGATTTCAGGTCAGGTCGTGATCTCGAGGTCCTGGGGTCGAGCCCCATATCAGGCTCCCTGCTCAGCAGGGAGTCCGCTTGTCTCCCTCTCCCCCTGCCCTTCCCTCCCCCCAGTGCAGTATCTCTCTCTCCCTCTCTCTGTCTAAAAAAAAAAAAAAAAAATGTAAACGTAACAACTGTAACGAAACAAAGAATCCAGAGAGGATGCTGAAGAAGAGGAGGGAAAGGAGAAAAAGGACAAGCAGGAGTTTCTCTATAGTCCAGTAAGAGAAATAGATAGAGATACATAGATGATAGATATCTCATCGCAAAGGCAACATGTGATAAATGTGATAAACCCCAAATGTCAGTGGATAAAGACAATGAAAGTATTTTTCTTGTCTTATCACAGCCCAATGAGGCATGGTAGCAGGAGGATGGAAGCTGTGCTCCATGCAGTGATGGAGGGACCTGGGCTCCTTCCATTGGTAGCTGGGCCATTTTCTAGAGCCTCATCCAGTCCTGCTTGCAGCTGGGGGTTGAGAAAGGTGGAGAGAGTGAACCCTTTTGTAACCACTGACGCTGGAGATGTCAATGACCAGAGCAACTCACATGCTTTTGGCAAGAACTAGTCTAGGTACAAAGAAGGCTGGGAAATGGGGTCTGTATGTGCAGGAAGAGAGGAGGAACACAGAGTGAGCGCTAGTCTTCTCTGCCACTGTTCTAAAAATATTGCGGTGGATCTTGAGAGAAGGGTGGGACTTTGATAGATGGGAGTGGATTTTGCAGTTATGTAAGCAAACACAGTGAGGCAGGAAAGCCCAAGCTTGTGGTTGGGGAGCTGAGGTGGTCTTGGGTAGCTGATGTATGAACAGGAGCTGATGTTGCCTGCCAGGGATGGAGACCTTTATTCTCCAGGCTGTTGCATGCAACTGAAATGTTTCTGAGAGGCCAAGTTACATGATCACAGCTGTGTTTATCACCAGTGTGAAAGGTGGGCTAAGAAGTTGAGGGTAGAGATTAGAGCTAGTGGAAAATGTTGTCCCAATAGGTCCCTTGTCTCCAGTTTACAGTGTATTTTTTTGTTTTGTTTCTCTCAGCAAGTGCCCGGCTGCCTGACTGCCGCCATATTACCAAATCACTAGATCACTTGGGTGGAGGGAGGTGCAGGGATACAGAGCTGGCTGCCTTTGCTCACCGTGCTTCGATACCCTGGTCACCCTGCCCATCAGATCTCCTGCTTCCAGCCTCCTACCCAGGGACATGTCGGCACTGCTGGAACTACCTCCATTTTCTACTAGTCCCTGGGGCAGAGCTTGGAGCAGGGCTCTCCACAGAAGAACCAATGGGATGTATTTGTATTTATATGTATTTATTGTATAATAGACATTATATTTTACATCATATAATAATACATAATGTATAACAATATATATGACATATTCATAATAACATGTAATAACTAATATAATATAATATAATGAAGCTGATTATAAGGAATTGGCTCATCTGATTATGGAGCCAGGCAAGTCCCAACATCTGCAAGGTGAAGGAGCAAAACCAGAGACCAAGCAGAGCCAGCGGTGTAGTCCCGCTCTGAAAGGCCGCAGACTCAAGTCAATATTTCTGTTTAAGTCCGAGGGTAGAGAAAAGCCAGTGTCTCAGTTTGAAGACAGCCAGGCAGGAAGAATTCTCCTACTCCGAGGAGGGTCAGCATTTTGGTTCCACTCAGGCCTTCAGCTGACTGGATGAGGTTCACCCACATAAGGGGGGGGACAGTCTACTTTACTGATTTAAATGCTAAGCTCACCCAAAAAACAACCTTCCAGAAACACCCAGAATAAGGTATGATTAATTATCTGGGTACCCTGGGCCCAGTCAGGTTAACCTTAAAAGTAACCATCACATCTGGCATGTGGGCAAGTCAAGCAGCTTCTGTTACCAGCAGCATTTCACAGGGATAGAGACAGTTTTCTCTTGTTCCAGCAATCAAGGGCCAATAGGGTCCACCTCCACCACATGTCTCACCATAATAGATACACAGCAGAGTTTAGGAGGCGTGGAAGAATAACCTTGCGGTTGCTTATTAGCACTTTGCATTGATAAATCTGTGGGAATATGCGCCATCTTATAGAATCCTTACATTCCTCTAATGAAACTATTCTCATCCCCACCTTATAGATTTAAAAACTGAGGCTTAGAGAAGTTGGATAGTTGGGCCAAGTTCACACGGTAGTGGGAGCCATGACTGGAGACATGGCTCGCTGCACAAACTTGACAATCTCCCAGGCCGCGCTCTCGTGCTTTTCATGCATTCGTTAGTGCTGGTCATAAGGATGAGTGTTAGATGACATAACGTACATAATGCTTAGCACAACGTCTGGCACACGAGAAGATCTCAACAAACCTGCTTGTTATTGGTTGTACTAAGATTCAGGATGCATGTCTATTTCTTCCAGAGTAGAATAGACTGAAAAAGTGTGCATTTTAAGTAGGTGAGAAAACCAGGTCTGACCCTAGTCTTTTGCTCCCAAGGCCTCAAACCCACGTATTTCCATTGTGGCATAGATGCAAAAAGAGTATTTTCCCCCTTCTACTATCTCTAAATGGTGAGTAGATAGATACAAAGTATCTCATGTTTTGTTTTGGTTTTTTTTTAAGTACTTTGTCACTAAGGTAAATACGTAAATCACTACATAATCCAGCGTATTCATGAGAGAGTCTTGTTTACAAAACCAGTAAGGCATGGAAGAGATGGCTTTGTCCATCTGCCACAGAACCCACGTCCTGAGCTACTGTCAGCCTCTCGTAGGTGGGAAAAGACATTCAAGATGCACGGTCTTGACTTGCCATCGTTTGCAAGCCGGTCACCAGTGTAAAAACCTATTAGCAGGCTTAGATTTCCTCAGACAGGGCTGCTTTAGCTCCCATACAAATCCTGAATCAGTTCTGTAGGAGGACTTATTTATTTCAGGTTGGTTTATGTGTTGGTGAAAATTGCATCCATTGAGATGGACTGACACAAAGCCAGGCACCAAACAGGTCTGTCTCCCATTGACCACAGCTGCATTGTTTCTTTGTTTTTTAGAGCTGTTGCTTCCCAGAGACGGATGGGCCGAGGCTGAGGTCCCACCTTCTCCACCACCACATCCCATTCTGGAATTGGGCACTGAAGATTACAGCCACAGGTACTGACAAAATGATAGATCTTAGACGTTCCCCATTACGGTGTTTCTGGGAAAACCCAGGAACCTGATTTTTAAATTGTTTCTTTCCAGAATGGAAATCTCATAGCATCAATAATTCCTTTTCAGTGAAAACTCCTCATAGCTAAAATTAGCAGTTTAGAGTGTCCGTATTTTGCTTCCTGGAATTTAAGATTCATCATATATTATAAAATATTGACAAAAAAAGGTTGAACTTTCTTTTATCATGTTGAAAAACCAGAGAACTCAAAGGGTTCTATGGGAAGGTATAAAACAAAACTGAGAGGACATAAAGCTTAGTTGTTTTTTGTGGGTTTTTTTTTTGTAATTGGCAAACCCTAAAGGTATTTTAAAAATAAATGTTCCAAGAAAGTTAATGGAATCTAAAAATTAGAGCAACACCATATATAATCTAAAATATTGAAAAGAGTGCCCAATATTATATCCACTCTGTAATAGAAACCAAAAAATCAATAATTTTTAGAATCTCACAAGCATGAGAGAGAGAGATTTACTAAGTATACACACCATCTGACTAGTGGAATTCATAGATTTTGTTCTTCTGATGAGTTTTAAAAATCATTAACTTGTCCCTTTGCTATTTTCTGTATTTATTATGGCTGTTAAAAACTGTGTATTTTATTCCATTCTATGTCCCAGGATAATCCTGTGAAATTTTTTCATTTTTCTTGCAGCAATGCTGGTGTCATTCCTATTATGCTTTTTATTACAATCTGCTAAAAATAAAGCAACACGAAAAGAGTATAGCTAACTCTATTAGCTGGAAGCTTACCTATATTTAGCTGTCTCTGATTCCTACAATTTTGAAGTCAGCCATCTGATTCAAATACAATTTCACCAACTGGATGGATAATTACAGTAATGTTCTAGATCAGTTTTCTAGGGGTTTCTTGAAAGGAAATGTGGACTTGTTTAATTTTGTCCATTCATTTCTATTGCCCGCCTCAAACCTGAATCAAAAATGACAGTTTGGTGGCCATAATAAAATGCATTTAAAAAATAATTTCATTCATTCTTCTTTACTGTTTATCCTGTGTATACATGCAAAAATGGTGGGATGATGCAAAGATGAATCAAATATAAACCCCACCCTCAAGAAGGTGGTAGGCCAGTAGGTAAAAATGACAACTAACACAAGATACAAAGTGATATTTACCAGAAGGAATAGAGAAAATGCTATGCTCTGGACCTCCAAGGCAGAGGAGAATGCTTCCAGATAGAGGAATCGGGGGAAATGTTATGGGAAAAGAGACATTTCAACTAACCCTCAAAGTATAAATTGGAGGTGGACATGAGAAAAGCCCAGGAAGGAGGGGAATTTCAAAGAGAGGAAAGGGTAGAAGGAACAGCATGGCAGTGGGGGAAGGAAGTTGATTGGTGCAACTTGTATCAGGGCTGACTGGCCAGATGCTAGAGCCCAGGGTGCAAAGATAAGGAATACAGACTTCCCTCATTAGATGGTCAAACCTTATAGTGGGGTTTCAGCAGACCTCATGATAAGACCTGGGTCTTAGTTGTGTACAACAGGCATTAGGGAGATGGATAAAGGTTAATATCCACTGGGAGCCAGAGACTCTTTGGACATTTTCGAGGCCAGTACAGTGAAAGGTACTAAGGATCTGTGCTGGGGAGGGTGGGGAGAAGCCTCTTCAGGTGAGAGAGGGCATCGGAGATAATGCAGAGATGGAATTATCGGGAATTAACAATGGCCTTTTTGGCTTCTTCAGTGTCTCCACAGATTTCTTGGTGGGGGGGGCATGGCGGGAGGTGCTGATGACAGTTATCAGGTTGAGTGAGTTCAGTTGTGCATGGGGAAAGCCATAAACAAGGATAGCCTGGGGACTGGCAGGAGAAGAGAGGGCTGGTAAGAATGAAGAGTGGAACAGCAGGGCTAGAGAGGAAGGAACAGAGCCAGAGACATTTTTGAGATGGAAGGAACAAATGTAAAGCTTTGAAACTCTTCCCCTTGGGATCTCCTGCAAGCTGCTGCGTTGCCTAGGTGACCGGCAGCAGCAGGGGGGCTTTGGATGCGTGGAACTTGGGATGTAAGAAGGGTTTGGAAGGGAGCCAGAAGGGTTGAGCAAGGGAGGCTGCCCTGGCTTTCAAAAAAAAAAAAAGTTAAAAGCCCTCTAAAAGGAAAAAGTGGTGCTTTTAGGGATATAGCCAGCCTTATGAAACAGAAAACAACTATTCCATGAGAAGTGAGATGCAAATGTGATCAAACTTCATGCCTGTATCTTGAACCAAAATGACATCAGGAATTTACTGAAGTTACTTGTAGTATCATGTCACCAATTATTGGACAAAAGTTAAGAATATATGTGTCTAAATAAAAAATATAAAGGAAGTATATTTTCTACTGTCATATGTCAGGGAGGATTTAAGGCAAATTAGATACAGACAGAATATATTGAATTTTATTAATAGTTCAGACAACATTTGGTTATTCTCTACATGTTCATATTTTTCCTCTCTCCGTTCTCTCTGGGTTCTCTGGGTCTGTCTCTCCCCTCCCTCCCTTCCTTTCTGCATCTACTCTCATTCATAGTAGCCAATTGTCAAAGCCTGTTCATGGATGGACACCTGAGACTTCAGATTTGTTTTTTTGTTTTTTGTTTTTTTTTTTTTTCCCCATACCTCTCAAAATCTTCTTCTCCCTCCTTTTGATTTCTGACAGTTCTCCTTGAACATTCATGGCTGGGTCTTACATGTCTTTCACATTCCTGATTTGTCACCACATTCAGGACACTGACATATGTTTCCTGTTACCTTTATTTATTCATTAGGCAGCATAATTTGACATTGAGTATCATTTCTATTTGATAGATCCCCTGGTTGTTCATGCTGAAAATGTGGCCGCTATCTAAAACGTCTTTGGCCTCCTGTCAACTTGCAGCTTCCCACAGCCTCCACTGCAGCCCACTCAGCCACGAGCACATGCTAACTTTCTTCAAAATTAAAAGATGTCAGATTTTATAGTTAATCATTGTGTCACCCTTTCCCTCTAAAAACTTCTAACACATAGCGTAAAATTACAAATGGTCTTACTCGTCTCACTCACATGTCTAAAATATTTTCACACTAATTCAATCCCACACTTCATTATTTAAGTGCACGGTGTGCTCACATAGGCCATGTGCACTGTATTGGCTCTAATCCTGTAATTTCTCATATTACACTTCCCTCCTTAAATATCAGCTTTATCTTGCCTTATTTCTTATTTAGTACCATGACAAAATGGGTCCTTCTATCGAAGGTTTCAAAACGTACACTTGGTCACATTCAAAGCAATGGCAACAGATGTGTAAATCACTGTCATCAATTTAATGGATATATTCAGGTATGTATAGTGTGTACACACACACACACACACACACAAACACTTGTTACATTCATTTGTACAAAGCAGCTTTTTATTTCTTTGTCCAGCCTTCATTATATGTAAACACTTGTACCAAAAAACTCACTTTATTTAGACAGATCCTTACCTGATGTTATCGCATCAAGGGGCATTGCCACCTTGCTTTTTTTTTAAATGGGGATGGGGATCATTGTTTCCCAAGTGTCTCAAAAAATTTGAGTTCTTGTATTTAATTTGTCAGTGAATGCCTAGTTTGGTAAAGTAAGACAATAAAGCGAGTTAAGCAGTGTGTTCCTCAGTTGGGTAGATTCCCATAGTCTCCCTTGAGCAGAGCTCTTTCAATGCAGTGCCACCTAAGTTTTCATGAGGAATATTCATGTTGGTCCTAAACTATCTCCCTAATGGCTTTCATTGTAACACAGGGCATCTGTGTGGGTTAACGCTTTGCTTTCCTTTTATTTCATGGTATGTGCTCGCTACTGAAACACAAAGCTAACCTAAAATGCAAGCAGCATAAGAGAGTGAGTGAATCTACCCAAAAAGGGAACGTTTTGATGTCGTGGCATCAGTATCAGCAGCACCCATGCTCCAGGATGGCCACCCTTTTAGCCAAAGCTTTTGTGGCTCTGAGAAAGGTAGAAAGAAGAAACCACAGTTCTGGTCCTCACTTTGCCATTGGCCAGCTGTGTGACCTTGGAGCAGCAGCCTCCCCTTTGGGCCTCGGTGTCTTATCTTCAAGATGGAGAGGTAGATGAGGTGACCTTTAATGCCCTCCGACTCTTAAATTCTCGGATTCTGTGAAGGCCCTGAGTCTTTCTGACACTAAAACCACATCATCACAAGAGATCAAAGGATGTAAAACTAAGTGCAAATAAAGGTCGAGTAACACATTTAAAGGCAAGTGCTTCCAAAACATCAAGGCTCAGGGGGAAGCTCATGTTCACAGTAGCCTCTCAGAATTCTTCTTTAAAATGGGCCGAAACAGTCAGAGCGTTGCTGTTATGCCAGGCCAGTGTCCGTGATCCTGGTGGTGCAAGCAGTTTGGTCACAATTGGGGTATTTTGTCATCACTCCCTACCACATCTAATATACTTTTATATGTCACTTGTTTTATCTGTTGAAAATGTAAGCCAGACACCAAGGAATAAGCCAAAAAAACAAACCAAAAAAAGCTTTATAAAGAGTAGATTTGAATTTCTTGAGAAACTTGCATGAAATCATGTATAATTTCTTCACTGAAGAGTGTCTCAGGCCCTCTCTAACCTACAGAAATAAAGAAAAGATTTAACAGCTCACTTTTTTTTTTAAAGATTTTATTTATTTATTTGNGGCCTCTCAGAATTCATCTTTAAAATGGGCCGAAACAGTCAGAGCGTTGCTGTTGTGCCAGGCCAGTGTCCATGATCCTGGTGGTGCAAGCAGTTTGGTCACAATTGGGTTATTTTGTCATCACTCCCTACCACATCTAATATACTTTTATATGTCACTTGTTTTATCTGTTGAAAATGTAAGCCAGACACCAAGGAATAAGCCAAAAAAACAAACCAAAAAAAGCTTTATAAAGAGTAGATTTGAATTTCTTGAGAAACTTGCATGAAATCATGTATAATTTCTTCACTGAAGAGTGTCTCAGGCCCTCTCTAACCTACAGAAATAAAGAAAAGATTTAACAGCTCACTTTTTTTTTTAAAGATTTTATTTATTCGTTTGACAGAGAGAGAGACAGCCAGCGAGAGAGGGAACACAAGCAGGGGGAGTGGGAGAGGAAGAAGCAGGCTCCTAGCGGAACAGCCTGATGTGGGGCTCGATCCCAGAACGCCAGGATCATGCCCTGAGCCGAAGGCAGACGCTTAACGACTGCGCCACCCAGGCGCCCCCAGCTCACTTTTATTGAGCTCTCCTTGTGTTCTAGGCAGTACCGTTAGCATATACCNTGTTAGCATATACCGTATCTTCATTTCTTACAACAACTTTACACATTCTAATAGCGTCCCTTGTAGGGACTAGCACACTGAAGCCACGGACGCTGGCACATGGCTCTCTAGCCCAGGCCCCTAACCATCAGGCACGTTACCCTTAGCTACACTCCTGCTGAGCATAGCATAAGGTATCAACTTGTTGGAGTCACTATGTTGTATACTTGGAACTAATGTAACATTGCGTGTCCACCTTACCACAGTTAAAAACAAATAGTATTTGTTGATAAAAAGGAAAGATTTTGGAAATAAATAGAAGAAGGGCTCTTAGTCCCAGGTCTACTGAGACCCTGACAAAAACAGAGAAAGAAAGAGACTGAAAAAATCCTATAGATGACTCGAAAAGCAAAAATTTACGGTCATTTGGGAAGCAAAGGCGGGTCTATTTATTTACCTGCTTAGTTGTTTCCTAAATGTTTCTACTGCCATTTACTGGGTGCCACAATCTATTCTCCTGACTTTACACATCTTTTTATTTTTACTTTACAAACTCATTTTAACAACCCCGTGAAGTAGGGAGTGGAGTTATACTCATTTTATGCCTCCGGATATTGAAGCACAGAGAGGTGCAGTAATGTGCGTGGGTCCCACAGCAGTTGGGACAGACAGGATTGAGAACAAAGCAGCACTGATCTGATGTCTGGGCTCTTGAGCTCTGTGCTCTGCTGCCTGTCATGGGTACTTCCTCAAGCCCCCCACCATATTACAATCATGGAGGTCCATTTATTCACTCAGCAGTATTATNTTTGTGGGTACTTCCTCAAGCCCCCCACCATATTACAATCATGGAGGTTCATTTATTCACTCAGCAGTACTATTATTGCCGCGTTTTAATTTTAATATTGCTGCAAGGCAGTATTGAATGTGCATAACTAATGAGTTTCAAGAAAAGATGAAACTTATTTTGGTATATTTGGTTAAAAATTGAGATTCCCCTGTACATTTTCGAAGGATTCTCATTCATAGTGGTTCATTTTTTTAATTGTTGTTTTACTGTTAATAGTGTCAAATCCCAACTGTTCAAAAACCTTAACCTCAGTACTTNATCTTTTTATTTTTACTTTACAAACTCGTTTTAACAACCCCGTGAAGTAGGGAGTGGAGTTATACCCATTTTATGCCTCCGGATATTGAAGCACAGAGAGGTGCAGTAATGTGCGTGGGTCCCACAGCAGTTGGGACAGACAGGATTGAGAACAAAGCAGCACTGATCTGATGTCTGGGCTCTTGAGCTCTGTGCTCTGCTGCCTGTCATGGGTACTTCCTCAAGCCCCCCACCATATTACAATCATGGAGGTCCATTTATTCACTCAGCAGTATTATTATTATTGCCGCATTTTAATTTTAATATTGCTGCAAGGCAGTATTGAATGTGCATAACTAATGAGTTTCAAGAAAAGGTGAAACTTATGTTGGTATATTTGGTTAAAAATTGAGATTCCCCTGTACATTTTCGAAGGATTCTCATTCATAGTGGTTCATTTTTTTAATTGTTGTTTTACTGTTTATAGTGTCAAATCCCAACTGTTCAAAAACCTTAACCTCAGTACTTTCAGATTTATCAGACACTTGATTTGAGTTTCACTGTATTTAATTAAGGCTAAAGTTATGCTGAAGTGAGCCACCATATTAATTTTCTCAATATATGAGAATACCAACGGAGAAAGCAGCTGTAATTTAACTTATAAAATTTATAGATATGATTTATTTCGAGACCAAGAAACAAGGCATTGTCTGTAATTCCCTTGCATAATCCCCTCCATCCTCAAGCAAACTAAATAAAATATTTAGCAGAAATGGAATTCTTTGAGATTGACTACAAGTACTAGGAAGCCTATAATGGGCATTTAATGTATCTGGTGTCTAAACTGTCAACCGTGCTTTTCTTGTTCTTTCCTTTTCGTGTTATTAATGAGCAGCCTGTTTGCTCGGTACGAACAGTAGTTTTAGGAAACAGGCCCACATGAAGTCGGAGAGCAAGCCACTGCAGCCAGCAGTNGGGGCTCTTAGTCCCAGGTCTACTGAGACCCTGACAAAAACAGAGAAAGAAAGAGACTGAAAAAATCCTATAGATGACTCGAAAAGCAAAAATTTACGGTCATTTGGGAAGCAAAGGCGGGTCTATTTATTTACCTGCTTAGTTGTTTCCTAAATGTTTCTACTGCCATTTACTGGGTGCCACAATCTATTCTCCTGACTTTACACATCTTTTTATTTTTACTTTACAAACTCGTTTTAACAACCCCGTGAAGTAGGGAGTGGAGTTATACCCATTTTATGCCTCCGGATATTGAAGCACAGAGAGGTGCAGTAATGTGCGTGGGTCCCACAGCAGTTGGGACAGACAGGATTGAGAACAAAGCAGCACTGATCTGATGTCTGGGCTCTTGAGCTCTGTGCTCTGCTGCCTTTTGTGGGTACTTCCTCAAGCCCCCCACCATATTACAATCATGGAGGTTCATTTATTCACTCAGCAGTACTATTATTGCCGCGTTTTAATTTTAATATTGCTGCAAGGCAGTATTGAATGTGCATAACTAATGAGTTTCAAGAAAAGATGAAACTTATTTTGGTATATTTGGTTAAAAATTGAGATTCCCCTGTACATTTTCGAAGGATTCTCATTCATAGTGGTTCATTTTTTTAATTGTTGTTTTACTGTTAATAGTGTCAAATCCCAACTGTTCAAAAACCTTAACCTCAGTACTTTCAGATTTATCAGACACTTGATTTGAGTTTCACTGTATTTAATTAAGACTAAAGTTATGCTGAAGTGAGCCACCATATTAACTTTCTCAATATATGAGAATACCAACGGAGAAAGCAGCTGTAATTTAACTTATAAAATTTATAGATATGATTTATTTTGAGACCAAGAAATAAGTCATTGTCTGTAATTCCCTTGCATAATCCCCTCCATCCTCAAGCAAACTAAATAAAATATTTAGCAGAAATGGAATTCTTTGAGATTGACTACAAGTACTAGGAAGCCTATAATGGGCATTTAATGTATCTGGTGTCTAAACTGTCAACCGTGCTTTTCTTGTTCTTTCCTTTTCGTGTTATTAATGAGCAGCCTGTTTGCTCGGTACGAACAGTAGTTTTAGGAAACAGGCCCACATGAAGTCGGAGACCAAGCCACTGCAGCCAGCAGTTTTCCAGCAGGATGGTCTTCTCGAAAGGATGCAAGCCTTTCACTTGTTTTTAAAGGAAGGGCATGCTCAGCCCTCAGAAACCTCTTAACCCCGCTTTTAGGCTCTGGGAATATCTGCTGACCTCCTTTGAAGCACCAGTTCCTGCCAGGCCCGGCTTTCCCACTTGAAGTTATATATTGTAAGCAGGATCCCAATTAGCGGAAATCAGTGAAGAGGAAAACATGATATTAGCCAGAGAATATTTTATTTAAATTGTACAGTGTGATAAAATACATAAGAATAGAGTTGCTACATCTCCTAAAAGCCACCCGGGATTCCAGAATTGGTTGAAAATACATGGTGGGGAGCTGGCAAGGGGATGAGGAAGGGCTGGGTTCAAAATGAGAACTGCTTCCTTTACCAAAAGAAAAAAATTTTTTTTTTATTCTCAATCTCAGTACGGCATATGGCTTCTTTCCACAGCTCTGGGTTGGATTCGGCAGTGTATTTTCCAGATCAGAACATCCGCTTCAGATCTGTGACACCGGGCAGGCCTCCTGAATCAATGAATCTGAAAGCCTCAAAGAGCATGGACCTTGGTAAGTGAGGGTGAGTGACACCCAGGTCCCAGGTCAGCACTCCAGCCCCCGCCCATCTGTCTTCCTGAGTGTCCTCCCTTTGTCTCCTCAGCTCCAACCTGAGGGGGCGAAGTCTGTGGGAGCCTGGAGGAGGGGACATTGGTCATCCCATCTTTCTGTCTCCTCTCACACATTTAATGGTAATTAACCCTTTTTAAAAGAGAGGTCAATGACATTTTTATAAGGTGGTCCGTGAAGGTCAGAAAAATATGATTATTCCTTCCAGATGATCTGGATGCCGTCAGCATCAGTAACTCAAGTGCCTTTGTATCTGCACTCTCACTTCTGCCGGTGACTTTGCAGTTCTCCTGTGCATACCTGCTGCAGGGCCCGGGAAGATAATACAGTTAAATGAATCCCCTTCCACAGGGTATCCCGTCTCTATGTGCAGTGGATAGGGATGGCAGCAGTGGGGAAGACTGACCTCTTTAAATGCCCATCTCCAGATCCTGTTAACACGGGAGGGGAAAAGGGTCCTTGAGTTTGCCAGATGGAGGGGGTCGAGGTACCCTGGGTCCATGCCTGAACAACCTCATTGAGGTTCTGAGTTCTGCAGGGAATTTCTGGGTGACTGTTGGCTGCTAGGGCCGAGCAAGTGCCCCCGGAAACAGTGTTCTCTGGGTTCTAGGAGGTGGGACCCCGGAAGACATCTCAGACACCCAAGCGTGTCGCTGTGAGCTCATGGGCTGTTGGAAAGAGAGGACTATGAGAGAAGGGTGCCAGTGCCAAATAAACCCTCAGCAAATACTCATTGCTGCTGGGTGCTTGCAGGCCGTGCTTTGCAAATGTTTTCTCTTGAGACGTATTGCATATTTCATTAGTTAGCAACTAAGAATATGGAATAATCAAAACCGTGTTCTCCACAGAACAATCTGATAAATAGTGCTTATCTCTTACTCATTTACAGGAGTTCAGAAAAATCTTCAATCATGATGAAACAAGAGAAGTTGATTCTAGTTTCTATAAATTAACTAGATCACTAGGATACATTTGCTCTGGTCACCTATGGGGAAAGAGGGATAGAGAACCTGAGCATTGGTCAGAGAGGGTATTTTCTCCAGCGTGAGCCTTGACAAACCAAAGGAATCAGGTGTGACAGTGACCTAGGTTATTACTAATAATTTGAGGAGCAGTTGATAAAGTGCTTGATAAACATCTTTTGTTCTGTCTTCCCAATTACTCTATGAAGAAAATGATTAGATAAAAACCTCTTTTAATTTGGGACAAGAATAGATGGTGATTTTCCTCATTTAATTAAAACAAAAAGTGACCAGCAATACAGTTCCAAAAAATCTCTGCAAGAGAAAAGAACGGCATCCATCTTAAGAAAGAAAAATTGTTATCAAATCTGTAAAAATAAAACCTAAGGTGTATCCAGAAACAGCGTTTCTGTTTATATTTTTTGTTACCGAAAACTTTGCTTTTGAGAAGTTTTCTTTTCTTACATTGAAATAGCCCTTCCAAAATACGTATAGCTAGCAGTCACTCGTTACACTGTATTGTACTTATACCACAAAGGACAATAGTACTGTTTGTTTACCTCACTGGATAGAGGTCATGAGCTGTTTTCCTCAGGACACAGGTGCCAAAAGCTGTGGCTTAAAGGCACCATGCAGCAGAAGTGGTAAAATATGGAATGCAGACATTTTATACACCATCAAGGTTTGGTCTCTTCCAGGAAATGCCAGTATAAAGCTAACAGTCTTGCACAGGGCGGCATTCTAGAGCCATTCTGAACCCCTGTCCCCAAAACAATTGAGGGAGCTCAATAAACATGTTGATTTTCTTAGTGCATAAACTCAGATGATACCAGATGGTAAACATTTGGAAATGGCTTTCCTGTTTGGTTAGGCAAAAAGAATATTGTTGTTTCGTTTTCTGTAAGTAGCAGCAGGCCAACCTAAGGAATTATTATCTTTACTAAAAAGGGTGGTGGCTATGCTTATAAGGATAGCAGGGTCAAGCTCACGTCTTCAAAAAGTAAAAAATCAATAATCAATCCATCCATCCTAAGGTATTTAGGCTGAATATCAAATTAATGCTTTTGACTATTTTTGGACCTGGAAAAATAGCAGTTTCATAGGGTTCAAAATTATAAAAGATAAAACCTTTTATTTATCTAGTCCTTTACGTTGGATAGTTCTACTTTCCAAAGTCTGCAGGAATCTTTGAAGGCTAACGGTCCCCATTAATACCTTTGTTTTTGTTTCGTTTTTGTCGCCGAATCTAGGCTAGCATTCTAATGTGCAGATTAGGTTCAAATTATTTTAAAGGTGAGTGAGTTCCATTTACTTAATTTCACTTACGTTTCAAAAGGTAGACAGCTCTTGTGAGAAAAACATGTGTTCTCATCCCCAGATACAAACATGATTTAAAAATAGCTTGCTATGTATACGGAGCATTCTGTTTGCTGCACCATCTATCTACGCATGTCTGTATCATGTGTCGTTTTTCTTTATAATAGTCGTACAGTGTTATGTGAATGAATCTGGATTTACAATTTACTTCTCCCCATTTGAATGAATTTGGGATTGAGAGTTTGGGGTATTTTTTTGTTTTTTTGGTTTTTTTTTTCCCCCAGGGGATCCTTTTGTATTTCACATTCTGCGATTTGCTTATTTATATCCTTTGCCAAAAATGTTTCCATTTCTAAATTCTTTTTATCTTTAGAATGTTGTTGGGGGGCACCTGGGTTGCTCAGTTGGTTAAGCATCCAACTCTTGGTTTTGGCTCATGTCATGATCTCATGGATTGTGAGATCAAGCCCCACGTCAGGCTCCCCACTCAGCGGGGACTCTGCTTGAAGATCCTCTTCCTCTGCCCCTCCCCCCACTCTCGTCTGCAGGTGCGTGTGCATGCTTACGTGCTCTCACAGGTGCGTGTGCATGCTTATGTGCTCTCTTGCTCTCTCTCAAATAAATAAGTAACCTTTTTTTAAAAAGAATGTTGTTACATATGTTGCAAAGAATTTCTTGCAAACCATTATATGTCTTCTTATTTAGATTATGATATCCTTTACTATGAAGAAGATTTTTAGTCTCCTAGAAAAAAATTCCCATCTTTTCCTTCTTGACTTCTGGGTTTTATACTTATCACCTTATTTTCTTCTAGTACTTTTGGATTTTTTTTTAATATTTACCAATCTGTAATATATTTATTAATGGTGTGTGAGGTGGAAAAATGTTTATTCATGACAATAGGCAAATTATTAAGAACATTTATTGACTTTTACATCCTTTCCCCATTAAAGCAGAATGCATTAGCATTGAATATTAACTTTCCTTACATACATGGGTCAATTTCTAGACATACTCTATTGACATATTTGTCTCTTTCATGCCAATGTCACCTTGTTTATATTATCAATATGTTATTACACTGTATTTTGATAACTTACAGGAAATGCTTCCTCTGATTTTTCTTCTTTTGTAAAATCATTTTGGCTCTTCATATACATTTACTCTCCCACATGAACTTTAGATCAGCTCATCAAAATGAATTTAAAGATTAAACAAGAATGCTTCCACTGTGTGCATTCATTATGACTTCAGTGATGGTTCTTGATAGAAGAAATGTTTTTATCAAGTTACATAAATGTCCTTGCATTCCTAGCTTCTTAAAAAAGTTTATTCAGTGTAATCAGATGTTGAATTTTATTAAGTGAGTTTTAAGGATTTGTACAGAATGACCATGTGTATTTTGTTCATTATTAATATAGTGAGTTATAGTAATAGATAACACAATAGTCAACTTTTGTTCTTTCTGAATTACTCTAAAGTTTTTTCTGTACTCAAAAAAGGTAGAAATGAATAGTACATTATCTGTGTGCTCTAAAATGTAGGTGTAAAACTTTGATTATAATTGTACTCAGTGTCATTAATTCCTATATATCCATTATAGATTTTTTGAGGCTATTCTGCCTCGATATTTTGTGAATACTTTTGCTGACATACATGTGGCCACCTTTAAGACAGATCAGAAATGATTAAAATGATGAATAAAAGGAAATTTATTTTTAAATAATTGGATGTAACTATGCTCATTCAAAGGGGTTAGGGTGTCATTTTCTGGGTTTTCCAGAAAATCAATCTTCTCCTACTAATTGTAGACTTTCCTCTATTTATTTAAATTACCAGAATTACTATGTTCAGTCTGGATCCCTTTAATTTGGTCATAATTGAGCCTGTGTGGGTGTTGAGTTGGAAGCTCTCAGGAGCTGAATAACACAGCTGCCTCTTTGGCCTTTGGCATAGGGTTTTCCCCCAAAGAGCTGCCCTTTTGGCAGGATGCCAGAGAGTTACATTCAAAGACTTTTTGATGAGACATAAACATCTTTAATTTCCAAGCCGGGTGTTTTATGACCCCATTAATACTATTTAAGAATTAATCTGAATTATTCAGGGGACAGCGCTTCAGTATTTTGGCCCATCCTCTGACCTAATCTATAGGTCCGTTGAAAGTTCAGTTTATTTTTTTGTTTATTTATTTATTTTTTTTAGCAGCTGAACCCAGTTTATTTCTTGTGCAACGTGGGGATAGGCAGGAGGACCTGGTCCACATGGTCATTCAGGGAAAGTGCAGTTTAAAATACTATTTCCCACAAGGTGTTTGTTTTTTGGGGTTTTTTTTTTTAGTTTTTACCCTTGTTTCAAACTGGCCTTCTCCCACCTCAGAAGGGTGTTCTGTAACACACAGAAGACTGAGGACAGTGCAGATGGAAGCTTCTGGCCAGCTGTCCTGCCTCTGTTCAATGAGAGGAAATGAGCTTCAAGTGATGCATGAGGCATTCAGACAAAAGTTTAGGAAGTTCCCTGACAATGAAGACTGTTAACATTCCATGTCCCATAGTCTGTTAAAAAAAGTACATGTGTCTTGGATGACTCCAAGATCTATAATTCAGCCATTGTATTTTTCTGTTAGTTACTTGTTCTACATTTTTTTAAGATAGAAAATGTTTGTAGATGCCCGCAATTGAAGGAAATTATAAATAAACTGATTTTTAGTATCAACAGAGATTAAATAAATATTTAGGTCATGTTTTGAATATAACCGTTTCATACATGTCAGACATTCCTCTCAGAGAAGTTAGGTGTCTCTAGTATTAGATCAAAGATGGACATGCAGAATTTAACTAACCCCACTCTACTATTCAGATACTTTATTCTTAAAATTATTTTTTGGGCATGCATGTGCAAGTGTCCACAGGGACTCGGGACAGTCTCCATTCCCCCCTCCCTCGCAAGGCTAACTGCCTGACCCACATCTGTAGGTTCCCAGAGGTGAGGTGGAGAGTCAGGACTCCCCAAAGCCTCCTCACCCCAAATCCTTGGGGCCCGCATAACATGACACCCTCTGCTGCACAAAAAAATAATTTTTTGTATAGTGAGGTACTTCTGTATGCATTCTTTGCAATAAGACAAAAATCCTGAACACTAAGTACATAGAGTGTTTATAAAATTGTTCAGATAATTGTGTTGCTGGTTTATCAGTTAATATATAATATGTGTGCCGTGTAATATGTTAATATATATCTTAATATAAATGTGTATGTATATTCAGGGTCGTCTTAATTGTCCATCAGTGAGCAACACCTCTGATGATAGAGCCGAATGGAGTACTTTTGCGTACAATGTAACTGACTTATTAAAAAAAAACAGGTTGAGAAAGAAGAATTAATGGTAACAGTAACAGAAAGTGTCTATTAACTCTCTCTAGAAGACAAGGAAGAGTACAAGGACGTAGTCAGGTGTATGCCCTAAGCTTTAGGAAGTCAAAATTAAGAAATTGCGGATACTGTTTCTCAACCATTAAACAAACATTTATGGCGTGCGTATTGTATACATTAAACACTGAAGCTTCAGTCAAAAAAGAATGAAATCTTGACATTTGCAAGACGTGGATGGAACTGGAGGGTATTATGCTAAGTGAAAGAAGTCAATCAGAGAAAGACAAATACCATATGATTTCACTCTTGTGGAATTTAATAAACAAAACAGATGAACATAGCAGAAGGGAAGGAAAAATAAAATAAGACAAAAACAGAGAGGGTGACAATCCATGAGAGACTCTTACCTACAGGAAACAAACTGAGAGTTGCTGGAGGGGAGGGGGGTGAGGGATGGAGTTACTGGGTGATGGACATTAAGGAGGGCACAGTATGGAATGAGCACTGGGTGTTACATGCAACTGATGAATCACTAAACTCTACCTCTGAAACTAATAATACACCATATTTTATTAAATTGAATTTAAATTAAAAATTAAAAAAACAACAACAACAACACTGAGGCTTCAGTGGAAAATTAGAGAAAACGGTGTTTGCTGCACATACCTAGATTGAAAATCTAACAGGAAAGGAAAACTTGAGAGTTAAGGAAAGATTCCCAAGAGGAAATTCTGGCATGATGATGATAACTTATCTCCAAGAGGAACAAAAGGGAGAGGCAGCTGAAGATACCAGAGTGGCTGCTTCGAGACCTTACTGATAACCTTGGCTCTGTAGAAGAGAGGAAGAGAAGAGCAAATGGTTAAAAAGAAAAAGGAAAACTAGAGAGTTAGCAGTCCTCTGAAAGAATAAATGCAGGAAGAGCTGAACAGCTGCTTGAAGCTCGCAAAACCTGTAAGAGTTAGACAGCCAGGCTATTTTTAGAGCACGAAAAAGAAAGTGTGTGAGGGGCCCATTGTTTAGAGCACCTAACAGCTGTCAGGTGGAACGCAGAGCCACCCGGTTCCTGGGTTAATTTTACCTTCATGCACACGAGAGAGTGATGTTCAAACGGGAAGAGCATGGCTGCCAGCGAATGGAAGAAGGCCGTTTATATTCCTGTGCACTGAAAGGATTGTGCTTCTAAAACGACTGTCCCTGATCATTAGAAATTGGGAAGAGTAGGCCTCACACTGGAGAACAGGAAGCAAATTACCAATTTTCACAAAGATGATGAATTCCAGAAACAACTGGTGAAACTACTGATCTCCACACTGATCCACAAAGAATTTCCATGTTTGTGAAATGGGGAAAAAAAAAAAAGGAAAGAATTTCCATGTTTGTGAAATGGGGAAAAAAAAAGGAAAATCAACCTCTGTGAGAGGGATCTCGGAAACAACTGAGGTCTCCTTTTCTTCTTGATTGCGTTTCTAGACTTAATTCAGGGAAATGTTATAGTTTACTTTGATCTTTCTAACAGTATGTCAATTTTTGATTGAAACTTATGAGCCAAATTATACAGGAAAGTAGGTAAAAGCATTAGAATGCCCTCTCCCAAAATGTGCTAATTAAGGCTCATTGTCATTCTGAGAGGAATGAAATAACATATATGTCTCCGTACCGGGAGCTTCTCGTTCCATCCCGAGCAGAATTTGACGAAGACTGGAGGTGTGTGAGTGGGATGAAGGTATGAAAGGCATTCTCACCGAAGTTTCAGTGGATAGTGCCTCAGAGAATTGGGTGCTATGTTAGAGTGACAGAATTAGCATTCAGGTGATTTCTCCAGAACTGAAGAAGGCAGGATTTAACAAAGAATGACTCCTCCATCTACCAAGCATTTGTTGGCGATTCACTATATCCCGGGACATGTCCCGGCTGCAGAAGACCAACGCTCCCCTCCTGCAGTGTCTCCATTCACGTTGGGTAAATAGATGATAGAGTTTTACCCAAGTAAAAAAATAATCAAATTTCAGACAGAGGTGATTTCTCTGAAGGCAAATTCAGATAGAGGTGAAGATTGGGGAGCAGTGAGGCTATTTTAGATAGGGTGATGAAACATAAAAGGAATATCCTGAAGTCAGGTTCAAAGAAATCAACTGTCAAAGTACAGGATTTAGGAGACCTGGTATAATAAGGGTGAGGGAGGATGCCCTGGTTTTTAGCTGCTTGCCTGATAAGGCAAACCCCAAAGATAGTTCTGTGTTGCCAGAGGAAGGAAGCTGACAGTTTCACTGGACTCCAGGCTCATCATAACACATCTATAGCACTGTATTTAATTCTGGGTACGATATTTTAATAGAGACAAAAACAGGGCAGAATGCATCCAGATGACAGGCCTAGAAACCATATCTGATAGAAAATAGTTGAAAGAAAGGTATCTTGCCTGGAAGAGAGATAGCTTAAGAAGCCTATGAGAGTCCTCCCCAGATATTTTCATGGCTACTACTGAACAACTCAAATCTGGGGGCACCTGGGTGGCTCAGTTGGTTAAGCATCTGCCTTGGGCTCAGGTCATGATCTCAGGGTCCTGGGATTGGGCCCCACGTCAGGATCCCCACTTATTGGGGAATCTGCTGGTCTCTCTCCCTCTTCCTTTGCCCCTCCCCCACTCCTGCACGCATGCTCTCTTTTTCTCAAATATTTTTTTAAAGAAAAACTCAAATCTGTTTAAAATTGAATCTGCTCCCCCAAGTACATCAGGTGATGATAGCCACACCAGAAGATATACCACACTTACAAGCTTAAAAATCTATGAAGGTGATAATGCAAAACTGAATCTTGGTTTATGGCATATTTGGTATGCAAGGAAAAAGTAGAAATATAAATTCAAAATTCACCAGAATTGCAGAAAAAGGACCATAGTTTATTTTTCAGTGTTGGATAAAGGATGTAAGTTCTTTTCATTTTTCCTTAGTGCATCTTAACATGCTTAGATGGTTAACCAGACAGGTTTTTAAATGAAGTGGGTGGCTAGATGAACACAAGTGAATTTACAGAATCATGTGTCAAGACTCCAGCTGAATTCTAAGAGATGCCGCTGGTGAGAAAAGAAGAAAAAGTAAGGTAAACTTCGAATAACTGACTTTACATACAGTTGACAGCACAGCTATCCACAGCAAGCCTCTTTCAAAACATCAAGAAAACCAACATTTGGGTCAGCTAAAACAACCTATAATTAAATTTTGGATAATTGCCACCTTTAAGAGCGAAAATGTATCAAAGACTAGTATTAATATCAGTTGAATCATAGAGACATAGATCACTTATCTCTCTCTGTAATGTAACTAGATCATGATATTAGATACAGCAGAATAAGGTAGATTCCATGTAAAATTAATCAGAATAACTGTTTGGGTTGGGAGCCAAGGCATAAAAATTCTTCTCTATGTGAAGGATCTGCTTCTCTTCTTGTAAGTCTATATATGTGCTTTCTTCCTGTTTTATTTCTTGACAGTCCCTACAGAAATCTATTTTCAACAGTATGCTCAAGAATCATTTAATTTTGTGCTCATTATTACCGTTAATTGGAAAACAATGCCTTTTGCGTAGCAAGTGTACTTTTATACAATGGGAATACCTCGTTGTATTGCACTTTGTTTTATCGCACTTTGTGTGGTTTTTTTTTGTTTGTTTGTTTGTTTTTTTTACAAATTGGAGGTTTGTGGCCACCCTGAGTTGAGCAAGTCCATCACCACCGCTTTACCAACAGCATTTGCTCACTTCGTGTCCCTGTGTCACGTTTTGGTCATTCTTGCAATATTTCAAGCTTTCTCATTATTTCTGTTTTTTATGGTGATCTGTGATCAGTGATTACAATTTGCTGAAAGCTCAAATGATGGGTAGCATTTTTTAGCAATGAAGTATTTTTTAATTAAGGGGCATACATTGTTTTTCTTAGACATAACGCTATCCCTCACTTAATAGACTCTAGTGTAAACAAAACTTTTTGGGCACTGGGAAACTAAAATGTTCTTTTTATTGCGGTACTCGCTTTATTACCGTGGCCTGGAACTGAGCATCAATCTCTCTGAGGTAGGCCTGTTCTTGATGTGTTTTAGACTTGTCTGAAGTTGTGTGTGCCACACCCCAGGCTACCACTCTCATACACTCTCCAACAAGCAAGGGTTCACTGATACCTTGAACACAGATGCTCTCATGTACCATTGCTGAATGAATGACCAAGAGCACAACTCTCTCGTATGCCCCCCATCCAGAAAAAAAGAATCTTCAAAGCAAGGAGTATGTTTCTTAATATAAAAATACTTACTGAAGCCTAGGACCAATCAGTGCTACTTAGTATCAGTCACAGAGAGGGTAAAGTTAGTGGTAGCATTACAAGGAAGCCTGTACATCTCCTACACGTTTTTCTTGTCATTGGAGATTGACTTGACCTGTTGATGTAAGTAAATTCTCCTCAAGTAAACATTGTGAAAATCTGGGGGAAAGGTGCCCTATCGATTTCGTGTGTAGATCCTTAATTCAATCACTAGGTCACAAGTGATCTCGATTGTTGCCATGTGGTTTTACACAACACTTGTATTTTCTTAAACTGGGGCATTGCTTAGTGGAATATGAATTTAACAAATCAGTGTCTGAAAGAGGAACCCAAAGCTCTATTTTCCCACAAGAGATATAAAGAAAGCTGTATATTTTAGAAATGCTTGTAATTGAACTTTTACTAATGATATTATGCTGATAACCCATGCAGATCTTCATTAAATTAGCCTTTGTCTATTTAGAGCATTATTTGTGCTTTGATGAGAAATCTTGATCAATGGAGAAACTGTCTTGTCCTTTAGAACTGAAATTTTCCAGGACCCTCTTAAAACTTGTATTAATCCCTGAAGTTCTTTCTTCTTTGTGTTTTGTACCTCAGGTGAGCCCCTACATCTCAGACACGTACAAGCATTTTACACAAAGCCAAATATGAACTTTTTTCTCACTTGCCTTTGTTTTCTAAACCATTGTTCATATTTAAATGAAATTCTGCATTCCTTTTTAAAGAACTTTTGTACTAATATAAGAACATCTTCATGAAAATATGAAGCGAAGAACTACTATTCAAAGAAAGGAACAAAACACTTAATTTTCCTTACAAATATGAACCGAATCCATTTTAGTTTTAAAGTGAGCGTTTCAGTAGCTGAAAATACTATATATAAATATACAATTAAATATAATGTAACAATATATTACATAAAATATATAAGTATATGTTAGATGAAGTTTGGCAGTTTCATAATTATCTCTTCTGAATGATATTCGGAATGATAAATGCTTGTTATTGCCAATGCTTTCTGTGGAGATTAAAACTATTGTAGGGAGGTATAACTATCTCATTTTTAGATACAGTTGCAGTTTTTAAAAAGCAAAGCATTTTACTTTTGTGTATTTTTATTCTCATATACACATATTTTTTTATATTCTAATTTTTCCCAAAGATATTGTACTAAACGTGTACTTTTTAATTTGTTGCTTTTTAGAACAATCTACCCTGAATATTCTTTTTTTTAAGATTTTATTTATTTATTTATTTATTTGAGAGTGAGAGCGACAGAGAGCATGAGCAGTAGAGAGAGGGAGAAGGACCCTGGAACCAAGACCTGAGCCGAAGGCAGAATCTTAAGAGACTGAACCACCCAGGTGCCTCTAGCTTGAATATTATTCTCTATGTCTTTGCTTCTATAATAATTTTTAATTGTAAAGTTTGCTCTTGAATAAATGTAGTTGATTTATCTGCCTTATGTGTTATTTGGCCATAAGAGTCATTTCCAGTTCTTTGCTCTTAGAAATAGCAATGAATTGAGTCTGAAAGTACATAAACTTTTGTAAACAATCATGATTATTTTCTCATTATAAATTTCTATAAGTATAATTTTTTGGCCAAATATTATATAAAGATTTAAGGCTTTTGGTGTATATGACCACTTGCCCTCCAGAAAAGCAATTTTGTTCTTATCAGTAGTATATGGAAGAATCTGGGAGTAATTTTTTTAACATTTTCACCAATTTTATAGGCTTAAAAGGGGCATTATAATTTTACATTTAGAATTAGTTCTGTGGCTAAACATTTTTCATATATTTTTTGACTGTGTATTTTCTATTGTGAACCATCTGAANGTGGCTAAACATTTTTCATATATTTTTTGACTGCTATTGTGAACCATCTGAGCATTTCCTCTGTAAGGCCAAAAATTTCTAAATTAAATATCACTTTTGAGAATAAAATGTTATCCTGCATTAAAGGTCAAATCTCAACTCTTGCTCATAGCGGAAAATAGATATTTTGATTTTAATTTCCTAAAGCTAACTATGTTATCCACTCCAAAGTACATATTAATTAAAGCATCTGTGAATTTCATTAAATGGTTAGAAAAATGTCTAGCTAAACATGAATCAGAGGCAAAGCCAGAGCTCAGACTTACTTGTAAAAACTGCTTGATCCAGGGTAAGTCATTCTTTTAAAATATACATATATATAATTACATATTTATACATATATTTATATGTATTATATATATATATGTATTTTTGCCTCTTCTTTGGAACACTAAAGCTATTATACTTTATATATAGTGGTTCTGGCTGACTTAGAATATATTAGTATAAAGCCTAGCATCACCAGCAAAACCTACTCTATTTTTTGTAAGACTAAAAAGTTGTTTAACGCTTGGAAAAATAATTTCAGTCTCTTGTAAAATTCATCCATCCATCTATTCCTTCTTTCCTTCCTTCATTAAATATTTATTAAGTGCTTTCTCTATGCTGGGTAATGTTCTAAATAATGGAGACATATCAGTGATGACAGTAATATGTTATTTCTGTGGGTTACGTTAGTGGAAATAGTCTTATGAACAAAGTTTGAGAGATCAGGGATGTATTTGGTAATAATAAAACAAGTGAGTAAAGATACTGAAAGGAAATAAAATACCCAGAAATAAATTTAACCAAGGTGTGAAAGACCTTTAATCTGAAATCTGTAAGACATTGATGAAAGAAATTAAAGATGACACAAATGGAAAGATATACCATGCTCATAGATTAGAAGAATTAATATTGTTAAAATGTTCATACTACCCAAAGCAATCTACAGATTCAGTGCAGTCCTTATCAAAATTCCAATTGCATTTTTCACAGAACTAGAACAAATAATCCTAAAGTTTGTGTGGAAGATTCTAAGGACCCAAAACAATCTTGAGGAAAAAAGAACAAAACTGGGGGTATCACAATCCCAGGTTTCAAGATAATATTACAAAGCTGAAGTAATCAAAACAGTATGGTACTGGCACAAAAAAGACACATAGATCAGTGAAACAGGATGGAGAACCCAGAAATAAGCCCAAGCTTCCACAGTCAGTTAATCTATGACAAAGGAGGAGAGAATATACAATGGGAACAGGACAGTCTCTTCAATAAATGGTGCTGGGAAAACTGGACCACTTACACCATACACAAAAGTAAACTCAAAATTGATCAATGACCTAAATGTGAGACTTGAAACTATAAAACTCCTAAATGAAAACATAGGCACTGATCTCTTGGACATCGACCTTAAAGACATATTTATGGTTATGTCTCCTCAGGCAAGGAAAACAAAAGAAAAAGCTATTGGGACTGCACCAAGATAAAAAGCTTTTGCACAGCAAAGGAAACCATCAACAAAACAAAAAGGCATCCTACTGAAAGGGAGAAGATATTTGCAAATGACATAGCCAATAGGAGGCTGTCTCTAAAACATATAAAGAATTTATACAGCTCAATACCAAAAAAACCAAATCAATTAAAAAATGGACAAAGGGCCTGAATAGACATTTTCCTAAGGAAGACTCACAGATGGCCAACAGACACATGAAAGAATGCTCAATGTCACTCATCATCAGGGAAATGCAAATCAAAACCACACTGAGATACCACCTCACACCTGTCAGAATGGCTACTGTCAAAAAGACAAGAAATAACAAGTGTTGGCAAGGGTGTAGAGGAAAAAGAACCCTCATGCAGTGGTAGTAGGAATGTAAATTGGTGCTACCACTGTGGAAAACAGTACGGAAATACCACAAAATTAAAAAGAGAGCTACAATATGATCTAGTAATTCCACTACTGGATATTTACCCAAAGAAAATGAAATACAATTTTTAAAGCATATATATGCATCTTTATGTTTATTGCAGCATTATTTACAATAGCCAAGATATGGAAGCACCCTGAATCCCTATCTATAGAAGAATGGATAAAGAAGATGTGATATCTATATAAATGTATAGATATAGATAGAATATTACTCAGCCACAAAAAGAAAAAAAAATGAGATGTTGCCATTTGCAACAACATGGATGGACCTAGAGGGTATTCTCCTAAGTGAAATAAGTCAGACAAAGAAAGACAAATACCATGATTTTACTTATATGTGGAATGTAAAAAAAAAAAAAAAAAAAGAACAAAACAACCTGACTCATAAATACAGAAAATGAACTGGCCCAGCTGAAATTCCTTAAAAATGAAACAAGGGTATACCAAGGAGTTGGAAAACATTTAGCCCATTGTTTTAAATTTGGGGGAAAAGTGATCGTAGCATCCAAATTGAGTGCAAACTAAGTTACGTCAGAGATTTCCTATTTCCAGACTTAATAAATCAGTAGATGCCAGGTAAATAATCTCAGTGCTTTCTTTGTACTCAGGAAGGTGAGCAGAAAATCACAAGTGGACACGTCCTCTAGCTATGGGCTAGTAATGAAGCCTTATCAAAGAATGAAGAATGTGTTTGCTAATATAAACGTAGATGAGTATATATATGATGTAATTGAAGATAGATAGGATCTCTTACAAGTGACTTGAATGATACAGGAAAGAATGGTCAAGTAAGTTTGGAAAATGCTGAGTTAAACAGGCTTCATAAATACAAGGTTGCTTACAATCTTTAACATGTTTCATGTATATTGTCGGGTTTTAAGAGTCTCCGTGGGTCTTCAAGATATGAGATATGCAGCTTTTCCCAAAGTCATTTGATCACAGAAACCTTGAGTATGGACCATCTCATAGGATGAGTGCTCTGGGGAGTGTCCTCGGCAAAGAGGAGTTGTGTCTGTGAGTTTAAAGGTGACGTACTGCAACTAGAATAGGAGAAGGGAAGGGTCACCAACCGGCTGGGACATGCAGAGAAGTGCTGGGAAGTGGGGTGCAACATGAGGGAGAACCTGCAGGATAGAGAAGTGTCCACAGCCACTAAATAGACAGGAATTGACTGCAGAGCAGCATGAGAGAACAGGCTGTGCTGTAACAAGACAGGAAGGGACCTCTGATGGCAGAGTGTGCCCACCTGCATGCAGTATGCAGTAAGCAGTAAGCACATGCATCATAAAATAACCTCGGATACGGTACTGAGCGGTCAGTGGCTAGAAACCGCGGACTTTCCTTTACACGTGGCAAAGAGATTAAACACCTCAGCCCCAGTATCCAAGGCAGTGATGATGACTGTTCATCTAGAATAGGAAAAATTGAAGATAGCGTTAGCAGGAACTGTAATAGTAGTGACTACTGTTTTTTGAGCACTGGCAGTATACCAGACGTGTTTTTTTGCGGCCATTCTATTGCCATTTTACAGATGATGTTCGTGGGACTTAAAAGAGATTGGTTTGTGTAAGGTGTCATGGCTACTAAGTGGTGGAGCCAGGATTTGAACTTGGGAATATTCAACTACGATGCTTTTCTGTTTTCAAGTGAGGCTTATTAATTTCCCAGTCTTCACTGTGAAAATAGAATACTCATCCTTCTCTCCTCCTTAAATTCTGTCTTTCATTCAGGACATGCTCAAGTCTTGCCTGTTCCTGGGG
>NC_048219.1:169278103-169283421 GCF_002007445.2 Ailuropoda melanoleuca
AAAAAAAAAAAAAAAAAAAGAACAAAACAACCTGACTCATAAATACAGAAAATGAACTGGCAGTTGCTAGATAGGAGAAGGGTGGGAGTATTTGTGAAATGGGGGATGAGGATTAAGAGATACAAATATCCAGATATTTAAAAAAAGACACTGGCCAAGGCTATTCAGTATAATAAGCATAAACTTATATAGATTGTGGAGAGAGGAAACATGACTAGAAAGGCTAATATTTCAATACCCACTTGGTTTGCAGTGTTCATAAGAAAAGGTTAGTGGGAACTCTATTCAATGAAAGTATTAAAATTAGAGTGAAAATTAAAACAGAGATCAAATTGGAAATTGACTAATCAAGAGTGATGGTTTCAGGTGAGCTGGGAATAACTGATCTACCCTCTGCTGATCCAGAAACTAACTGGCATAATCCCCAAGCACTTCAGGATTGTCTTGAAAGAATCTTGAGAGCCTGTAAAGGTGCCAGCTGAAATTCCTTAAAAATGAAACAAGGGTATACCAAGGAGTTGGAAAACATTTAGCCCATTGTTTTAAATTTGGGGGAAAAGTGATCGTAGCATCCAAATTGAGTGCAAACTAAGTTACGTCAGAGATTTCCTATTTCCAGACTTAATAAATCAGTAGATGCCAGGTAAATAATCTCAGTGCTTTCTTTGTACTCAGGAAGGTGAGCAGAAAATCACAAGTGGACACGTCCTCTAGCTATGGGCTAGTAATGAAGCCTTATCAAAGAATGAAGAATGTGTTTGCTAATATAAACGTAGATGAGTATATATATGATGTAATTGAAGATAGATAGGATCTCTTAGCAGTGACTTGAATGATACAGGAAAGAATGGTCAAGTAAGTTTGGAAAATGCTGGGTTAAACAGGCTTCATAAATACAAGGTTGCTTACAATCTTTAACATGTTTCATGTATATTGTCAGGTTTTAAGAGTCTCCGTGGGTCTTCAAGATATGAGATATGCAGCTTTTCCCAAAGTCATTTGATCACAGAAACCTTGAGTATGGACCATCTCATAGGATGAGTGCTCTGGGGAGTGTCCTCGGCAAAGAGGAGTTGTGTCTGTGAGTTTAAAGGTGACGTACTGCAACTAGAATAGGAGAAGGGAAGGGTCACCAACCGGCTGGGACATGCAGAGAAGTGCTGGGAAGTGGGGTGCAACATGAGGGAGAACCTCCAGGATAGAGAAGTGTCCACAGCCACTAAATAGACAGGAATTGACTGCAGAGCAGCATGAGAGAACAGGCTGTGCTGTAACAAGACAGGAAGGGACCTCTGATGGCAGAGTGTGCCCACCTGCATGCAGTATGCAGTAAGCAGTAAGCACATGCATCATAAAATAACCTCGGATACGGTACTGAGCGGTCAGTGGCTAGAAACCGCGGACTTTCCTTTACACGTGGCAAAGAGATTAAACACCTCAGCCCCAGTATCCAAGGCAGTGATGATGACTGTTCATCTAGAATAGGAAAAATTGAAGATAGCGTTAGCAGGAACTGTAATAGTAGTGACTACTGTTTTTTGAGCACTGGCAGTATACCAGACGTGTTTTTTTGCGGCCATTCTATTGCCATTTTACGGATGATGTTCGTGGGACTTAAAAGAGATTTGTTTGTGTAAGGTGTCATGGCTACTAAGTGGTGGAGCCAGGATTTGAACTTGGGAATATTCAACTACGATGCTTTTCTGTTTTCAGGTGAGGCTTATTAATTTCCCAGTCTTCACTGTGAAAATAGAATACTCATCCTTCTCTCCTCCTTAAATTCTGTCTTTCATTCAGGACATGCTCAAGTCTTGCCTGTTCCTGGGGCTGTCATTTTTTTCATGCTCTTGCTCTGAATTCCTAAAGCAGTTACACTGGGGTCACTATTTTTAGCACAGAATTGCACACACTTTTGGGTACCTGGTGAGAGAGAATTTTTTCCCACTCTAATCAGACGGCAAGCCCCTCCAAGGCCTTGCCTTCTACCTCTCTAGCACCCCGCTCACTGCTTAGGACGTGCAGGTGCCGAACAGATCCAGGATGGATGATGTGCACGGATAGAGTCAGAAAATCTGGCTACAATCTCAGAAACTCACTGATCTCAGCGATTAGTTTGGCTGATCTTACTAAGTAGGCAGAGCCCCCTTTTTCTTTTACATCAGAAGTTTGAATAGTTGAATAAAAGTGCAAACAAATAATTAAAGGATAAATGAATGAAAGTGCAAATAAATGGTTTGGGTAGCAACATAGAATAGAGGTAAAGCTATTTCAGGAGGGTGCCAAATAGAACACTCTACACTCATCCACTCGCCCAAACTAGTTTGTTCATTTGAAAGTGTTTGCAGAAGGTTCATAAAAATGAACAGATTTAAGGAAAGAGTCAAACTCGGGTATTATAGAAGGGCCAAGGGCTTTAACTTCATTCCATAGAAAAGAGTGAAAGCAGTTGTTTAAAACTTGAAGAAAAGGGCTATGTGCTTTATTTCCTAATTGGAGGAATCTATGAATAAATTAGGCAATCACTTGACATAATTGATTTAGATCATGTGAATTCACTTGCACTGCCAGAGAGGGTTAATTAGATCAGATTGTTTGCCGGCCCTTTTTCATCTTCTCCCACTGACACTCTTTTCCCTTTGTATTCGTCTTTATGTTCCTTTTGTTGTTGTTTTTTAAAATTTTATCTCAAGAAGTATATATTTTTATTTATATTTATTTTTAATTTATAAAAAGTTTTTCCTTTTGTTTATAGAATTAGAAAAAGTTGAAGATAAATATTTTTGCTACAAATCTGAATGCTTATTTATTAATCCCATTTTCATCTTCCCTAAATCTTTGTGCAGAGGAATAGTGTAGTTTGTGCATAAACCTAGTGCCATGGGAATTATATTCAAAACATGCTTGAACTGCTTGCTTTTACCTGCAGCAACATGAAATTGAATTACATTACTATAGAGCAATTGGATTGCATGTGAGTTGTGACAAATATTGTATAAGCTGGATATTCAGAGATTTTACTCACCTTGGGTCACACAGTATTAGTTGTCATGGCAAATATCCTGAAGTGATACCAAAAAATCCTAAATCAAAGAACATGACTCAAAATAAATTGAAAATGTTCTACATAGCTTAAATACCTGGTATAGACTCACCCGTTACAGCCTCATAATTTATGCACATTTTTATCCACAAAGCAATTTTTGTATTTAGGTTTAATCAAAGAATTTATTAATACAAGTGCAATCTACTCTAACTTAGTATGCTAAGACAAATGAGGAACGTTAAAAAGCCCTATATTCATGTAACCTGATTTGTATAATGTCCAACATAGCTACTTGATATTGATAGAT
Organism: Ailuropoda melanoleuca; assembly: GCF_002007445.2. NCBI lineage: Eukaryota > Metazoa > Chordata > Mammalia > Carnivora > Ursidae > Ailuropoda > Ailuropoda melanoleuca. Next base: position 169,281,454 of record NC_048219.1, read on the forward strand.
GTATAAGTTAACTCTTAAATGGGCTAAATTAACTAACCCCTTAAATATATAAATCTGTATTCCTTTATAAAAAGTACTTAAAGTGCTTATCCATGACCAAGCCATATTTTAGAGATGTTGTTATATTGAAAATGAGGTCACAAGGTCATCAAGGGCAAGAATTTCCAAAGACAGCTCAGCCTAATCATCTACCCCACGGGAAAACTGATGATATGCTTCATATTAATGGATTGGGACTATCTGTAAAAGAAGGTAATAATCTTGAACAGGTGTTCAATATATCATTACCATGTACTTTTCTAAACATGTTTTAGAAGTTCATTTTGAAGATAAAATGCTGGTATATAAGAGATGTACTTAAAGAAGCCTATTTGAGTGAAAAGAGAAAATACTTTTTCTTAAGTTGGAGAAGACATAAGCTATGGATAATATAGGTAAAACTAAGAGATGATCCTACAAGTTCATTTTGGATTACATTGTTCCTTTTTAAATCCACATCCTGAAATGTTAATTAATTTAGAACCTCTATGTTCTTAAAATAGGATTAAGAGACACTACTTTAATAATCACTCCCTATTATCCACATGTTCTTTGTTGTTCTTGAGAATAAAAAGAATAACTATAAAATACTTGACAAAGAATTAATATCTTCAATATACGAAGAGCTTTTCGTAGTTATTAGAAAATATTTCAATAGAAAATTGGAAAAATATATGCTCAGTTCACCAAAAAAAGAACTTCAGGGCTAAGATATATGAAATATATTCGACCTCACAAGTCAGTAAAACAATTGAGATACTATATTGGCACACTGGCAGACGCTGAAACGTACATGTCTCAGTATCACCGTATGTGCTTGTTGGATATTTAAATTGATGCTACTTTCCTGCAAGCCAGTGTAGTAATTGTATAATACCACCATAAGGAATCTTTTATCTTTTTATCTTTTATCCAGTCATTCCATTTTGAAGAATTGTCCTACAAAACAAAAAAAAATCAAAGATTTAATCAAGATTTAAGTTTAAGGATTTTTCACTATAGTGAACTTAATTTCCCAGCAATTAGAGGGTTTGTGAAATTATAGGCTATTGATCTAATAGATAAAATAGGCTATTATGCAACCAGTAAAGATCTTGAGACTATTTAATGACATGAAAAATATTAATGATAAAGCATCAGTTGAGAAGAGTATTCAGATATGTTACTGTATAAATGTATGTATAGATGTACATATATAAATGATGTAAAGGAAATATATCCATTTGTAAATGATAGAAGGAAATTCAGCAAAATGTTAACATCGGTTTTTCTCTTAGTGGTAGTTGCAAGGATAATTTTTTTTTAAGTACGATGTGAATTTTTATTACAATAATATAAACACATATGAAAATTCTCTGAAATAAAATACACCAAGTAGTAATAGTAATGACAATAACAGTTACAACATGAAAATCAAGCTAAGCCCACAGAGATCCATTCCATTAAATTAACACAAATCCACATCTAAAGAATCATGAAAATATTAGCTACCACAAACACATAAGATTACTAAGTAAGTAATACTTCCTTAAATATGTAAGAATTTGAAAATATAATAAAAAATTGGCTCAATACATGCACAGCCACAGAAAATTTCTGTGGCAAAATCAACATAGGCAGTAACCTCTGATATTGGCCATAGCAACTTCTTTCTAGGTATGTCTCTTGAGGCAAGGGAACCAAAGCAAAAATAAGCTAGTGAGACTGCAAGGATAATTTTTATCTTCTTTATACATGCCTGTACTTTTTAAATCTTCTAACACAAATATGTATTACATTTACAATTAGAATAAAATCAATTGGCAGCAGTAAAATAATTTTAAAGTAGAATTAAAAATCAGGGGGCGCCTGGGTGGCACAGCGGTTGAGCATCTGCCTTCGGCTCAGGGCGTGATCCCAGCATTATGGGATCGAGCCCCACATCAGGCT
>NC_048219.1:169283465-169291183 GCF_002007445.2 Ailuropoda melanoleuca
AAAAAAAAAAGAATTAAAAATCAGGTAATTCTGCTCATGGTAGAAAGAATTGGGGATATTTAACTCTGAAAAGAAAAAGGAGTGTAGAGTATATTGGCTGATCTACTATCATTGAGGACTATCACCTAGAAGACAGGATAAGAATATTTATGGGCAGGGGCGCCTGGGTGGCACAGCGGTTAAGCATCTGCCTTCGGCCCAGGGCATGATCCCGGCGTTATGGGATTGAGCCCCACATCAGGCTCCTCTGCTATCAGCCTGCTTCTTCCTCTCCCACTCCCTCTGCTTGTATTCCCCCTCTCGCTGGCTGGTCTCTATCTCTGTCAAATAAATAAATAAAATCTTTTTTAAAAAAAGAATATTTATGGGCAGAATGATATGTGTGTTAACAGATTTCAGGTCAATACAGAAAGTTACTCTTCACCAGTCGAAATGGTATTAAACAGGAGCACATTCCACTGCAATGCTCAGATAACTATACCAATGGTAGTATAATAAACAGGAGTTTATTGGTCATATATCATGTGAAATCCAAATAGGGCCAATTCAGTGGCTCAGGGGAACCATGAAAGACCTATGCTCCTTTCTTTTTCCTTTCTGCCATTCTTGGTTTTCTGGCTCTTGTCCTCATGTTTGTTATGTCAGTATCCAGTGCTGTGTCTTCAACAATCATGTCCAAGTTCCAGGCAAAAAGAAAAAAAGGTGGAGAAGAGCAGAGGGTAATAATGTATGCCAATATTCTTCCCTTTCTATCAGGAAATCCATTGTATAAGGAGTGCTGCCCAGTAAACTTCCATTTTGATCTCATTGACCAGGAGAATGAGGGCCAGCCAATAGTGTGTGCCATAGCTTCCCTAGGAGGTGCTGAGCTTCCGGTCACTGTTAGTACACAGAAGTGCAAAGAGAGCCTTGTACACATTGGGCAGAATTTCTGAGTTCTTTTAGATCCTCATCTTTAGAGGCTATTATTCCAATTCCATTTTGATAGAAATGTACAATCCATAGAAAAGCAGTGAGAAAGCAAAGACCTTATTCCCTATCCCTGGTCAAACTCAAGCTTGACTAATTATATTTCAGTTGGAGCAGAGCAAAGAGTCAGAGTTGTTAAGGACACTGATGATGCCATTTCAAATCAGAGAATTAGTGAAGGCTTAACATTTAGGAAGGAGATAACGCAGATGGAACAACAATAAAATATTTTTTCTTCTTAATGACATAAAGCAATAGTTTTAAGTTTATATTTTCACATCCTGAGTTACTTAGACAATTTTTCTGTTGGAAGCAGGCAAGGATTTTTCCTTCCTGTTAGTTGCTAAAAGCACAGGGCCTAGAGCCTATGAGATTTACCAGAACCTACCAAGTATCCAAGAGATGAAAAAAATTATTGGCTCTGAGGTATGAAGATAAAGCCAGAAATTTGAAATTAATAAATGTTTGAATATCCCTAAAGTGTAACCCCATGCTGATTTTACTAATCGTTACATTTATAATTCATTAAAAAACAGCATTACGTTTGAAAACAGTTATTTTGGGATTTTTTTCCAATTCACAAGAATTTATATATATTCACAAAGATTGCTAAAAAAAAATCAGTCAATATCTATTAAAGAGTAATTTATACCCAAATAATTTTAAATTCATTTTTCCAAATTTTTTTAAAGTTTTATGGCAAGAAAATTTATTTATTATAAGAATCAGGGAGCAAGGGGAGGAGGGAAAGGTAGTAGGATGGGATGATGCACTTTCCCTTCCTTCATCCGCAGTCTCTGAGGCCTCCAAAGAAACCCCTGGTCAAAGGAAAAGATTTAAAAATTGCTGCCTGTGAAGTCACTTTGGACTCTCCGTCTATCAACTTTCCATTTTTCCTATTTGTGTTTTCTATTAGCTCAACCTTGTTCAAGATTCTTAGTATACCTCAACACCTTCCCAAAAGATAGTGTATATATTTAATATGTATGTGTAATCATCTGTTCTGCTAAAAGGAGTCTGATTTAAATGACCTTATCTAATAGATCAGCATAAACTATCAGATAGTTCACTAGAGTGTGTGCCGACCTTTGTGCATCCCATTTAAGGGAATGGTTGTGTTCTCTGAGATGGAGAGACAGCACATAAACCCCCGAAGTTAATATCCTCTAATAAACAATGAATCTGGATGACAACTTTTCAAAATCTATTACATACTAGTAGCCTTGGTTTTGCACAGTTTGCATATTAAACAGATGATAGTCAATTCTGGGCAGAAATATAGACAGTATTATATACTTCAATTCATGCCAGAAGAGAAATCTTTTGATAGCACTTACTGTAGCCAAGAACAGAAGCAGCTATACAATCCCCAGCCAGAAACCAGGTGCCAGAATTAATACATGCAAGAATGAAATGGGTTGCTGTCTTAGTGTGAAGTCCATAAGCTCTAGGAGAAATGCACATATAAATCCTGCGTAACTCGGGTTACTGGAGCTTGAGGGTTACAGTTCAGTTCCCGGCTGGCCAGTTAACTTTACGAGAAGAAACAATGTTGAGTGATGGGAGAGTATGTTTCTGCCCAGCTGACCCTCTCCTACGCATGTGCAGAAGTGCCAGGGAGAGAGCAGGGATGGTGTTCAGTAATATAAGCCCTGCACATGACTTGGATATATCAGGCTTACTTGTCAGAGGTGTAGGTGACACACAGCTCCGCAGTTTGCTAATGCATGGGATGACAGAATCAGGATTCAGGAAGATCTCAACAGGGAGAACTGATGAGCTGCAATTCAGAAGATTAAATTTAATAGGGATAAATGTAAATTCCTGTACTTGGGTTAAAAAAATGAAATCACATCTGCCTCTTGCGTTACGCCCATCCAGCTCATTTTCCACACTATAGTCTGGGTGATCTCTTTAAAACACAAATCCGATCATGTCACTTCCTTGCTAAAAAGCCCTTAACAGCATCCTACTGCCTTGAGGTTAAAGATAAAACTCATTAATGTGGTTTTGGGTTCCTCCATGACTGACCCCTTTCTTTCTACTTCACCTGGTCTCCCACCCATCTCCCTCTCACACTGAGTGCTCCAACTCTATGGAAGACCTTCAGGATCTGTATATAGGACCTGTTTGGGAGCTTTCATGTTTCCTCTGACCAAACGTCATCTTCACACTACCCTATACATCTTCAGGTCTCTACTTAAAGCCCTCGGGAAAACCCAATCCATAAACAAGGGTTAGTCTCTTCATTACCTACTTTTGAGGTTCCCTAATCATCCTTCTTTAATTCAACGTATATATAGTGAGTGCCTGCAGTGTCCTAGGCACTGTTCTAGACCCTGGGGACAAAACGGTGAACAGGCAGGGATAAGTGCTTTGTAGAAAACTGAAGTAGAATGAGGAGATAGCAATGGAGAGCTAGAGTTGGAAGCCCTACCATAGGTAAGGTGGGCAGGAGGACCTCTCTGAGGATGTGATGAATGTGGTGATGTGAACATAGGGAGGACTGTGAGCTATGTGGCTATCCAGGAAAATGGCACTGCCGTCAGGGAAAGAGCATGTCCCAGAGCTTTGAAGAGGGATGTGCCTACCATATTTGGGAAACTCCAGAGAGGCCAGAATGGGCGGAGTATGCTAAGCAAGTGGAGAACTGTGCTGAATGAGGTTGGAAGGCCCCCAGGGACCAGCCCAGGCAGGACTTAAAGGCTATCATGAGTTTTTAGATGTTCTTCTAAATGTGATCAGAAGCTACTGGGAGGCTTTGAGCATGGAACGTTGTGATAAGATTTGTGTTTTGTTTATTATTTTAAAAGGATCCCAGTAGCTTCTGTGTGGAAAATGGATTATAGGGAGTAATTGCAGAATCTCAAAGATCAGTCAGGGGGTTATTAGATCTGTCAAGGTGAGAGCTGAAGGTAGCTTTGAGTGGGAAGATTTGCTAATACCTCTCATTGTATTTGTGACTAGTTAGTTGTGTGATAGAAACCCTCCTGGTTCCAGGCTGACTGTCTTGTTCACTTCTACAGTCCCAGTGCCTCGCTTGATGCCGGGCACACCATTGTTTCTCCATAGATCTTTGTTGGACAAAGATCTGGCTTAACAGCAGTTAATACAAAAAACACTGCAGGGTGATCATTGACAGTAGCCCATTTTGCCTGCCGAAAAAGTTGCTCCGGTGTTAAGTTGCATTAAAAATTGAAGGGTTAGGGGGGAGTGAGGCAAAAAAGGAGATGCGAGTCCCAGGGCACTCCATGCTGCTTCTGCTATTTCAAGACAATCGACTTGATCCTACACCATTTTCCCCCTATCTTCGTTCTTGTTACGGCATCCCTCAGTCACAAGACCACACGCTGGATTCTGTGGTTCTCTCTGTTATTTCATTCCTATGCTCAAGCAATAAATTCTCTATGATGTCACTTGGATTTGTCTCTTTTTTTTTCCTCTTCCCGCTGCTCTGACATCATCTGAACAATAGTCTACACCTCTCCTTGGTGAAGATTTCCAGGTACATGTGGCTCAAAACAACTTAGGACAACTCTGTCTTCTGAGAGCATCAACAACCATTTTTAAGAGACATCATGTGCTCTTTCATGTAGTCTGTTATGAAATCCTACTTTAGCAGGTAGTGGTGACAAGTGAAATATATTCTGCTTGATTGTAAAACCATTAGCAAAATCTTACCTCTTAGACTCACATACTAGAAGGAATTTGTGCTTTGAAATCAGGAAATCTTCAGATTCCAGCTGCCCCACCTGCTAACTTTAAGACGTAATCCTACCGAGCCTCAGTTCCCTCCTCTGTAAAGTGAAGATAATAATGCCCAACTCACAGAGCATTTTTAAGGATTAATAAGATAACATGTGTTAAAATGCTTAGCATGATTTCCAACACATGTGATACGTTTTGGTTCCTTCCACCTTATCCCCATTAAGAATAGAATCACTTTGTGGAAATGTACATTTATAAGTAGCGAAATTATAGGTGTGTTGTTTTCCTGATTAATAGTGTAAAATAATTGTTTATTATGTGACTGACAGGGTAGCCTGTGCCCCTTTTTTCCTGTGGCTTAATCAGTATCAATTTCCTGATGAAAATAGAAATATTTATCAAGGTTCTAAGGAACATGAGCGTTTTTATAGTATTAGTAGTAGAAATAATCCATCCCTGATAGATAGGTTTCCTAAAAGGAAACTCACACATGTAGTCTTTTCCCTGTCTTAGATTTTAAAAAAGAGAGACTCCATACAACTAATCTTTGGGGACCTTTGTAATCTGTAATAGTTTATCATGTAAAGATGGATAAAATATTATCTTTCCCTTCATTGAAGCTGCCCACAAATCAACATTATACAGAGTAGAAAATGGCACATTTGCTTGGAGGAAAAGCTAAAGTATCTTCAGGGGGAGACAGAAATGAGAGAATATTCTACAAAGAAGAGGTTATAGTGGGGAGCTGGGCACAGGGGAAGTAAGTGTATTTATACATGTAAGGCATTTCCAACTGAGGTAAAGGCAGATGGGAATTACTCTATGTGACTTTGATAAAAGGTAAATTGAGGAAAATAGAGTTCAAACCTTCAGTGGAGTGCTGAGGAGATTAAATTACTTTCTATGCAGTTTAAATTTAGTGAAATAATGAAAATGATACTTAGTACAGGTCAATCTGGATGTGGTAAATAAATAGGGTAGATTTGGGGAGATGGAGGTAGGTCAAGAGCAAATTGGAGGCAGTTGCCAAAGTTCAGCCATGGAATGGTAAAAGCCTAGGGTCCAGTTGTGAGGACTCTTGGAAGGAAGCTTGTGACAGTTGCTTATAACGATAGCATGTGTGCTGGACAGGGGAATAGTCCTGAGTTTAGACATGGTTTTCTTTCAGTCTACAGCTGCATTCTCTTTTTGGTTATATATGCCAAAATTTTTTTTAAAAATCCTATTTTCAGCATTGATTACATGGTATCCCTTTGTGGGAGAAAAGTGGGTAATGAGACTTCCAAAGAATATTGCTCTTAATCACTGATCACATTCTCAGCTCAGTGTCTCCCCATTGTATTCTGGATGATAGTTAATCAAGTTGTCTTAGGGCTATTGGTTCTGTGATTTAGGAAACTGTGGTTTTAAAAAAGGACAAAGATGTTTCAATTAAAAATATATATATTAGAAATATTTTGCTACACATTCCAGAGAAATTAAGCAATACAATACCATGGAGCGGAGAGTCCAGAGAAAGCAAGATGGTTAGAGTGTGTAGAGTTCCAGAGAAGAGAGATCTGCACAGAGAGTAAACTCCAGGTATATTTAGAGATTCTGTCTTGAGTATTACACAGAGTGAGAAAACTACCAAGGTTGGGAAAATAACTCCCCAAAATATCCAGGAAATAGTACCCAGTGTTTATACAGGACCAAAAAATGTATTGGATAGGGTGTTCCTAAGGGCATTACCTCTGTAGTGGGGCATTATCAGCCTAGAGTAAAGGCTATTCTGGTCCTACCTAGAAAATCTTAAAAGCAAACCCCAAAAGGATGAACTCTTTCCAAGTAATTCAACTATATCCCAAAGATATGAAAATATTTAAAGGAATATAAAAATGCCAAGAACCCAACAAGGTAAAATTTATGGTATCTAGTATCCAATAAAAGATTATCATGCATGCAAAGAACTATTGAAATATGACACATAATGAGAAAAATCAGTCATTAAAACCAGAACTAATGCAGATGTTAGAATTTGCAGACAAGCACATTTAAAAATTATGATGACTGTATTCCACGCATTCAAAAACCTGGAGGAAAATTGAACATGTTAAATAGAGGTATAGAAGATATTAAAAACAGGGCGCCTGGGTGGCACAGCAGTTAAGCGTCTGCCTTCGGCTCAGGGTGTGATCCCGGCGTTATGGGATCGAGCCCCACATCAGGCTCCTCTGCTGTGAGCCTGCTTCTTCCTCTCCCACTCCCCCTGCTGTGTTCCCTCTCTCACTGGCTGTCTCTATCTCTGTCAAATAAATAAATAAAATCTTTAAAAAAAAAAAGAAGATATTAAAAAATCATCTGGAAACAAAAAGTTTAACATCTGAGATGAAAAATACACTGGGTGGAATTAATAGCAGATTAGACATTGCAGAAAACAAGATAAGTAAATATGAAGGCATAGCAATAGTATAACAGAGAAAAGACACACAGAAATGAACAGTGAACTGTGAACTGAGGAACAACTTTAAGGTAGACTGAGGTACTTGTAATTGGAGTCCCCAAATGAGACAAAAGGGAGACCAGAGAAAAATACATGAAGAAGTAATTGCCAAAATTTTCCCAAGTTTAATGAAAACTAGAAACCCAAATCCAAGTCTCAAAAATGTTGAAAGGAATCAGTTCATACAACATATATTCTCTCACTATGGTGAAATTAAAACTTCAAAAAGAGAAAGAACCCTGGAAAATCTACAAATATTTGGATCGAGAAAAAAGCTAAGAGAAAACGTAGAAAGTATTTGAATTGAATGAAAGTGAAAACACTGAGTGTCAGAATTTGCGCAACAATAAAAAAAATTGTGGGATGCCACTAAGAGGATAATTTATTACCGAACTATATTAGAAAAAGGAGAAAGATCTCAAATCAATGACTTCAGTTTTCACTCTAAGAAAATAGAAAAAGTAGGGTAAATTCAACCCAAATTAAGCTTAAAGAAAGAAATCATGAAAGAGTAGAAATCAATGAACTGGAAAAAATTTTTGGAGAAAATCAGTGAAAC
>NC_048219.1:169293392-169421305 GCF_002007445.2 Ailuropoda melanoleuca
AGAAAGAACCCTGGAAAATCTACAAATATTTGGATCGAGAAAAAAGCTAAGAGAAAACGTAGAAAGTATTTGAATTGAATGAAAGTGAAAACACTGAGTGTCAGAATTTGCGCAACAATAAAAAAAATTGTGGGATGCCACTAAGAGGATAATTTATTACCGAACTATATTAGAAAAAGGAGAAAGATCCTCAAATCAATGACTTCAGTTTTCACTCTAAGAAAATAGAAAAAGTAGGGTAAATTCAACCCAAATTAAGCTTAAAGAAAGAAATCATGAAAGAGTAGAAATCAATGAACTGGAAAAAATTTTTGGAGAAAATCAGTGAAACCTAGGTCTAGTTTTTAAAAAGGTCAAGAAAAATGGTGCCTCATTACCAAGACCAATCAGGATAAAATAAAGACACATGAACATTAACAGGATTGAGAGAAGGGACATCACTATGGATTCTACAGATAATTAAAGAATATTAAAGTACTATTATGAACAACATACTTGACACCTAAGATGAAATGAAATTTCAAATTACTTGAGGGAGACAAACTATCAAACTCATGCAAGAAGAAATAGTCTGAGTAGCCCTATAGCTATTAAAGAAATTGAATTATAGTTAAATACTTTCCTACAAAGAAAACTTTAGGTCCAGATGGTTTCCCTGGTGCGTTCTACTAAGCATTAGTAGGAGGAAATAATATGAATTCTACAGAAACACTTCCAGATAAATAGAGGAGGGAGTACTTCCCCAACTCATTCTATGAAGATGGTGTTACTATAATATGGAAACCAGACAAGGACATTAGAAACCAACAAAAACAAAAACAAAACAAAACCTTTAACTTGATGTCCTTCATTAATGGATACAAAATTATGTTATAAAATTGAGCAAATCGAACCCAACAATGTATAAAAAAGTTCATGATCGAGTGGGATTTATTTCAGGAATGCAAGTTTGGTCTAATATTTGAAATCAATCAATGTTAAGTCACATATTAAGAGACTAAAACACAAATGTATGATCACATCAGTAGATATAGAAAAAGTTATTTGAAAGAATCCAGTATCATTTAATGAAAGAAAAGAATTTAAAGCATATTGCTTGGGAACAAATTTGTGGTAGAATTATGAAGGGAGAAAATGATAAAATGCAAAATTCGGGATTGTGGTTACCTTTGAGTTAAGGAGGAAAGGGAATAAGATCGTAATGAAACACCCATGTGTTTCAAGGCAAAAATACTATTTTTAAACCTAGCAGCTAAAACACAGTGTCTATTTTATTGTCCTTTATATCCCACACATATATTATGGATATTTTAAGGCAATATTTAATCAAAGCAACTTTTAATGCTAGTGGGAGGTTTTTTTTTTGTTGTTGTTGTTGGTTTTTTTTTTTTTTTTCTGAAATCATCATGTAACAGAAAGACCTCTATTTACTCTGTTTGCAGCTTTGGAAATTCGTCACATTTGTGTATTGAAAAAGAATATCCTCTGTACCAAGCATTTCAGGTTTTTTGGAAATGTAATGTGATATTTTCTATAAACAGAATGAACTGCTTGCTTAAGTGGCATACCATGTGAAGAACAGCAGTAAGATTAGTGACAGCAAGCCAAAAATAAACACAGAAGCACTAAAACCCCAGTGGTCAGTTCCATGTAACTCATTCATTAGAGAAGGACAATAAGGTATGGCTAGTCTATGAATTTTATTTTTTTCTACAGTTCACCACTTAAAATATAAGTGAATTGATATTTATTCCAAACAGTCCTACCATGTTTTGTTTTTTATCTAGACCTACCCCAGAATTGGACTCCAATCACCCTTTCCTACCCCTTCCTTGCCAGGAAGGTGTCTTCAAATTACAAGACAAGAATTTTACTAGGTTTATACACATGTGTGTTTCAACATTCATGTAAACATATACATAGCACAATATACATATGTCTCATTCATTCATCTAGAGCCCTGTGGTAAAGGGACATACTCATATTGCTGCTTTCTTTACTCTTACATATTCTGCATCCATTCACTCAACAAACATTAATGAGTAAGCGGTGCTAAGCAAGATTCTAGGGTAACAAGGAAAAACAAGACATACCTTCCTTAAGGTGTTCATACTTTAATGTACCACAGACCATTATTCTCCAAATAATGGAGAAATTTACAAATTTTGGTCCCTAAGCTCAGCGTGGAGACCTAAGAAGATGACTTGGAGAAGGTGACATTTAAATGGAATCTAAAAGCATGTTTGCAGAGCAAGAAAATGGAAGAATTTTCATTACGATTCAGAAGGAATTATTTGTGCTATTCGTGTATTGTACAGATGCATGAAGTTGCATAGCGTGTTCAGAAACATACTTCCTCTGTGCTGGAGTGCAGAGAGCCTAGCAAAAGTGGGTGTGAAAGACGATCTGAGCACCGTTTGTGAGCACCTGCTCCTGCTAGAGTCCATGATAAGTTTTTGCCAGGCTCTGAGTTGCCCCATGCTGGAGGTAAGGGGCAGTATCTGCATTTTACAAATGAGTTCAGTAAGCTTGAAAAAGACTAAGTAAGTAGTCCATAGCCATGCATGTAATTAGTGTCACAGTCCAGGTCCCTTTGACATCAAAGCTTGAGCTCTTCAACTCTTTTTGTGCTACTCCCCATCCATGACTAAAAAAGATGCCGCAGGTGCTCAAAGTTGTCAAACAGAGTAATTGGTTCAAATAGTCAGCCACCTGAAACCTTTATTTACTTTTGTGGATCTTCCTGTCTGTCTCACCTTCTACTGTATTCCTAAAGCTTATCCTTCTTCCTTTATTATACTAGTTATTGCATTATATTATATCAATGAATTATTCCTTTGCCTCTCCTCATTAAACCCCAGCATTAAGTATCTGATTCTTTTGAGAAAGACAGTATTTATTGGATGGATTCAAAAACAAATGACTTAATAAATTGATGAAGGAATGATTTGGTTTTTCCAATGTTCTTTAATGAGATCAAGACAATAGTGTGAGACCATATGAAAAGTGTCAGATTTTCAAACCTTAGATTTAAGATCTCCTAAGAAACATGGAGAAAGGGAATTCTGAAGAGATCCCTGCAAAGTTGTGAACCTGTGACTAGATGCATAACTATGAGGGAGTGGGTCCCGCATTTTCATCTCGTCGCATGGTGGCTGGGGGATACCCTATAATATTAGAAGAAAACTTCAGCTGTTGAGTTCCAAGTGGCTTATTGTCATAGCAGCCACACACCCAGGGATGAGCATGGTGCTTTAGGGGAAGCTGCTAAGAGACATGGTGAGATAAACATTTGCATCATCATCTTGTACTAATTCCCTAACCCTCTTTTCAGCAAAAGCCTTGTTTTGTTTGTTTAGTTTTGTGGGGGTTTTTTTGTTTGTTTCAAGAGATGGAAGAAGTTTTCCACACTTAAGAATTCATAGTGCTGAAAACTCAAAATGTCTCCCCAAGGAGAAACAGTATGCCAGATAGTCATTGACATAAGAAAACACTATAAATTAATGCAGTAAGAGTTCATGGTTACTAAGAAGAGAACTTAATTTACAACTTGAAATAGGTTTGTATTTCTTAGAAATTCTGGAAATCAATCAGTGGTACAGAAATTGATCTACTAAAACAGAAGAAAACTGATGCTTAATATTGGCAACTACATCAGTTTTTTGGGGTTTTTTTTTTTAAGTTCTGAAGGGACAGCTCTGGAAACAAGTTTATTAACCATCAAGGAATTACTTGATATTTAGCTTCCTAGCAAACCATCCAGAAAGAAGTATTTATGGCCTCATTAGAAGATAGATTTTTGTATTGCACCAAACATCACCTTCAAAACTGCAATCTCTGTTATGTCAAAGATATGGAAGTACAAATTAAATGGAACAGAGCTCTGTATGTAAAAGACCAGCATTGTGTCATATTTTCTAGTGCTTCTTTGCACCAAAGGAGCTCCATATGAAGTGGTGGGAATCTGCACACATTTGCATATTCCCATTCATGACATAGTGTTGGCATTCTCAGAAAGAGTAACTGTAGCTGATGGCAATTTTTATCTGAAGAGATTTGTGCATGTTAGCAATATACTGTCTTCTGTCAGCTTAAGTAGAGCATATGGGGCCCATTAACTCACCAAATCTGCCACTGTTCTGCAAATTTTTATTAAGCAAGCGCAGTCCCTAATAGTCACTTATGTTATAGAATGCGTATCAAATGCTATCAATAAGCAAGAGAATTGTTTTCCCCCAGTGAGAATGCATTTGAAGTGTATGAGAAGGCTTGACAAAAGAATAAAATATTTTAAGTGATCACTGAACTAGTATAAATGTATCCTACTGGGAATCCAATGTATGTATTATAAGCACTTTAATGTTTGCCACTAATAAGCTCTCAGAATGCCATCTTTTTCACAGATTTTTCTCCTCTTATTTTCTTGGTTTATGGTTTCTCTCAATTCTAACAATGATCCTGGTTGAGATTAAATCAAAAGACACTGTGTGTTTATCCACAGTTTTTTAAAAGGTGACAGAAGTGTTGAGCAATTCTAATTAGCTTTAAAGGGCTACAGCAAAGACAGCTAGAAACAGAGGCCATCAGGGTGCTATGTTTCCCAAGCAAGTCTTCCTGAATCAGAGGATGCACCAGGGAATTCACAAACATCCAAACCAAAGAGCGTCCCCCTTATGAAGCACTTCATAAGAATTAAATCAGTGTCCATCAATCTTGAGTTGAAGGCCAAGAAGCATGAGCTTAGTATAGAAATCCCATTATCCAAATAAATTCAGAGATAAGAAGAGCAAGTCCACAGTGCTCTCTAAGTATTTAATAATAGTTCCAATAAAAATGTCCATGAATTTCATCTTCAAAAGGTTTCAACATTTCACTGATAATGCTTTGATTACTGTAATATCCTTTTAAGTAATCAAGAGCAAGTAGTACCTGTCCTTGGGTAAAACTGAAGGATAAGAAAGGAAATATAATAGGCTCTGGAAACTGGAAGGAAGGAAGGAAGGAAGGAAGGAAGGAAGGAAGGAAGGAAGGAGGGAGGGAGGAAGAGGAAGAAAAAAGAACAAACAAAAGGAAAAACAAAAGCCCATCATCGGAACCAGAAAAAGAAACCTTGATTCTTGATCCATCACCTCTCTCTGACTAGATGCTTTTGGTGCCTCACCATTTTGGAATGGAAGACCTTCACAACATCCAGCCCACTCATTTTTCAATCTCTTGTAAATAAGGTTTTAGTTCAAAATGACACACCTGTCGTATTCCTACTGCTACTATTCCAATCGCTGTGCTATCTAAATATTATGCAGTGAAATGAGTAGACTTAACCTCCAGCCCCAAGAGATAACCTTATAGTAGCTCAAAGGTAATCTGAGTTATAAAGGAAGTTGGGTATTAATTATAACACTTGTCATTTTTTAAAAAGTGGTGGTAGTGTATGTAATTTTACCTCATTTTCTCATTTGCTACTCTTATTTAAATCACTTCCCAGGACTAAGCATGTGCATAAAAGATGATTGTTCCCAATTTAACCTTTTAAATAAAGTGTATTCTATTAATTAAGTCATTATAGTCCCCTCTCTTTTCCATGATGTATATTCATTTATTCATTTATCATGCCATATGTAAGAATCCACTGCCAAAGCCAAATTCATAAAAAGTTACTCCTGTGNTCCTTTTTCAGAATAACTACACATAATAAGACCATATAGTCTGAATAATGTATTTCCTCTGTCTTTCTTCCGCTATAAGATGAACGAGGAGACAGTTAAACTGAGAGGTAAAATGGGCTGTGCATGTTGGATTATCCATGAGGTAACAATTCAAGTACCTACCTGCAGGCATTGTATTCTCACAAGTGTTTTCTCCCTCTGTTCCTTTATCATCCCAGGAAGTGAAACCATAAACACCACCACCATCATCAAATACACAACCTTTACCACTCCCACAGTTTTTATTTATCAAAAGTTTTCATTTATTGAGACGTATGTACCTGGCACGGTGCTCAGTGCTTTTGTATGTTTTTTTTCCACTTAGTTCCACAATTCCTTGTGGATTTTTCACACAAGGAAACGAAGGTTGAAAACAACTTAGTAGCTTGCCTGGTAAAGCTGACATTTCAACTCATATCTATCTCATTATTAGCTATCATGTTATTCTGCCTTTCTATTTAGGTTCCTGTTAATAATGATGATAGCAGTCTGTATTTATTAAACACTTACTATATGATCTTCTAAGTGCTTTGCATAAATTTATACCCGTAATCTTCACTACAAGCCTATGGAGGAAGCAATATTATCCTCATTTTATATATGGCTGAGGCTCAGGGAGTTCAAATAAATTGCATATGACTAGTAAGTTTCCAAGTCAGGATTTTAACTCAGATGATTTCTCATTTGCAAAATGGGAATGAATATTTTAGCTTAAGCTTATTAGAATGCTAAATTTCCAAACATGCTAAACAAAATTATAGCTAATACTTGTTGATATTTATCACCACAGAAAGACTTCTATTAATAACAAAAATTCAAATATAAAGGATAATAGTTTTCTAACATATAAGTATTTGTCAAGTGTTTTCTTCTACTCATGCAACTGATGATTCAAAGAATATAACAAATTCTTCTATGACTTATCACAAGTATAGTGGAGTGGTTAAGAGTGCAATGTTTAAGTTCTGGATCCTCCACGTTGGAGGTGTGCTTCAGTTTCTTTATCTGTAAAGTAAAGAGAATAATAATAATAATAATAATACCTATCTTTATAGGTCATCTTGAGAATTAAGTGAATTATTAGCTATAAAGTACGTAGGACAGAACCTCCACATTGCAAGTGCTAAGTATTAGCCACTAGTGTTATTATTTTTAAATCATCATCGTTTTCCAGTTCTTTTCTATTNAGTGCTCAGTGCTTTTGTATGTTTTTTTTCCACTTAGTTCCACAATTCCTTGTGGATTTTTCACACAAGGAAACGAAGGTTGAAAACAACTTAGTAGCTTGCCTGGTAAAGCTGACATTTCAACTCATATCTATCTCATTATTAGCTATCATGTTATTCTGCCTTTCTATTTAGGTTCCTGTTAATAATGATGATAGCAGTCTGTATTTATTAAACACTTACTATATGATCTTCTAAGTGCTTTGCATAAATTTATACCCGTAATCTTCACTACAAGCCTATGGAGGAAGCAATATTATCCTCATTTTATATATGGCTGAGGCTCAGGGAGTTCAAATAAATTGCATATGACTAGTAAGTTTCCAAGTCAGGATTTTAACTCAGATGATTTCTCATTTGCAAAATGGGAATGAATATTTTAGCTTAAGCTTATTAGAATGCTAAATTTCCAAACATGCTAAACAAAATTATAGCTAATACTTGTTGATATTTATCACCACAGAAAGACTTCTATTAATAACAAAAATTCAAATATAAAGGATAATAGTTTTCTAACATATAAGTATTTGTCAAGTGTTTTCTTCTACTCATGCAACTGATGATTCAAAGAATATAACAAATTCTTCTATGACTTATCACAAGTATAGTGGAGTGGTTAAGAGTGCAATGTTTAAGTTCTGGATCCTCCACGTTGGAGGTGTGCTTCAGTTTCTTTATCTGTAAAGTAAAGAGAATAATAATAATAATAATACCTATCTTTATAGGTCATCTTGAGGATTAAGTGAATTATTAGCTATAAAGTACGTAGGACAGAATCTCCACATTACAAGTGCTAAGTATTAGCCACTAGTGTTATTATTTTTAAATCATCATCATTTTCCAGTTCTTTTCTATTTATACTGTAAATTCTACTGTAAATTTTTTTAGACCTGAAAAAGCCAGAATTTGGCCCACAGTTGGAGCCTGATGAGTATGGACTGACATATTCAACTAGAAATATGAAGAAAAGTCTGATAAGATTTTTAAGAAGTTAATAAAATACTAGGAGAATCACAGACAAGTAGTTTTTGTCTAGAAAATAAAGAAATAACTTAGAAAAGGAGGGTAAGTGGGAGTGGGAAGATCTGTGTATAATAACTGGCTTGATGAAATATGACTGATGGTGTAGGCAAAGGAAGTACAGGCATACTCCTCTGAGACCTCTAGTGTTCGGGAAAATGGAGGAGGTCTTCTTTGTCAGCAAATTTCACTTCACGTTGCTCAATCCTTGAGCATCAGATTTTTATAGACTAACACAGCCAATAGCACATAGCAAATAATGAAGAACTGTTGTTGGATTTGAAGTGATAGTCTATGCAGAGAGCTTAAGGATTAAGAACTTCGCATCTATGTTTTTGAGAGATATTGGGTAATAGCTTTCATATAATGTCATTGCCTAATATTGGTATCAGCATCATACCAGCCTCATAGAATGAGTAGAGAAATGTTCCCTCCTCTGAATTTACTGAAAGAATTTCTGAGAATTGGTGTAATTTCTCCCTTAAATGTGTGGTAGAATTCACCAGTGAAGCCATCTGGGTCTAGAGTTTTTTTTTGGGTGGGAAAGTTTTAACTACAAATTCATTAAAAACAACAACAACAACAACAAAACCATAGGGTCATTCAGATTATGTATTTCTTCCAACATAAGTTTGGATAACTTGTGTCTTTCAAAAATTGATGTATTTCATCAGAGCCGTATTAATCTAGGGTAAAATTTTTTTTTCATGACTGAAGCAAGGTTCTTCATCTTTTTCTTCATGGCCTTGAATTATGAATCTATCTGGCCATTGGGACTAGGCACTATTCCCAGCCCTGTGTGAACTTCAGACACTCTTCCCATTATACTTTTGGGTGGTTCCCAGGTCTTGGGTAGTTTCCTCACGTGTGTGTGATCATTAGTATATTCAACTAAATATATGAGGAGATCTCGGCAGATCTCAGCAAGGGTTCTGGGTAAGTCTTTCCTCTCCGGTTATCTGCCTACAGATGTCATCTGCCTTGGTTTCCCCAGACATTCAGGTCCATGTGCTCAGGCTGGGATGTCACCAGGCTCTGCTGTTTCCCTCCTTATACCACAATCTGGAAACTTTCTCCAGACAAATAAGCTGGAGCGGTTATAGGATTCACCTCACTTGCTTTCCATCTCTGCTGCCTAACGTCTAATCCCTTGATTGCCACTGTTCCATGTTTTATGTATTTAATTTTTTTTCAAGAGTGATTGTAAATCTGTCCCCTTTTACTCCAGGTAAAGAAGTCCAGTCCTAGCATATTGAATATATATATATAGCTATTACACTCAAAAAATTTTTATTATATATTATACAGCTCTAGGCCCATGAATTTAATTTCTCCTTTTGTAGGTGCGAAAACAATAGCCCAATTAACAGAGCTGAAAGTACTGAAAATTAAAAGAAAATAAAATTATATTCATAGACAATCTAATGTGTGTGTGTGTGTGTGTGTGTGTATTACTTCATAGCTGCCTTTAAAATAGCTACGAAAAGAAATGAGGCACCCCAGGTAGGCTGGGTAACATTTTTTTTCTCAATTTTTTTCCAGTAAAAGATTTAACTTCTTATGAATCTATTTCAATTTATTGTTCAAAAAATGGCTGATTTACAAGCAGGCCTGATCCTTGTCTCTTTTATTTCTTCTCAGTGCCAGATGAAAGCAAAGTCCACTCATTGGCTGCTCACAAATCGGGTAAGAAACTCCTTGTAACGGACTTTATATTCTCCTTCCTGGAAATTGCTGGCTGTGTTTGAGTAACAGTTGGAACCTATTTCCATCCACTAGTCACTGAAAGGCTTGCTAATTAATACATGAGATGTCTCTGACTTCCACAAAGATGAATTATTGCTTGGCTCTGTGTGTAGTGGCATAATGTATGCTGACTCAAAATGTTTGAGAGGAAAGGATAAAGGTTTCCAAAAACTAATAATTATAAAACCAAAAATCTTAAACCTGTTTGCCAGCTGAACACTTAAAACAACAAAAAAATTATAAGGAAAATCCAAGAAAGTTTAAAACTCTTTCCCATGATGACTTTCACATGACAGTGGCAGAACAAAGAGCTCCTGAACAAGAAAAATGTGACCATTTCTCCTCAAAAAAGGAATAGTTGTTTTGTTTTGTTTTGTTTTGTTTTGTTTTGTTTTGTTTTGTTTTGTTTGCTTGTCATCAAAGAGAATCACACCCAAGATGGCCGTATTATATTTCTTTAGACTAAGGAATGAGCTCCCTCATTCCTAGAGGTTCTCCAGGAAGTCCACAAGAATCTCTGCGAGTTTCCTGGGTCTTTCTCTGTTATGTGGGAGACACCTTCCAGTCAAAAATCCAAGCTTTTCCTTCGTTGTCAAGTGGTTTGTTTCTATCCCTTTGCCCTTCATCGTTGCTTTTTCACTTTGATTGAAAACACTTAGTGCTACCAAATTTGCAAATACTACAGTGATCCCTTTGCTCTACGGGTGTGTTATTAGGGAAAGAATATCCATTTTACTCTTAGGCTTGCCACTGCAAATAACAGAAGAGTTACAATTTGTTGACATCCCCCTGTTTCTGAAACAAAGAAAGTCTTTCCCGTCACCAAGTGTCTCCTGTGTTTATGTGCTAATTATGTTTCCAGCAGTAAGTGGCCTTGATGCCTCATTACTTCCATCATGTTCCAGGGCAAGAGTATGATTTTTTTTTCTTTTCCTCTTTCTCCAGATTCTCTTGTGATAACAGCAGGGAAGGGCTGGTTCACAACTCTTAGATATTTTTTTTCTTTTCGGCTGCTCCTAATAAAGAGCCTAAGAGGTTAAAGCACCGTGAAGGAAAAGATTTCTCTGAGAGTGATAAACCGCAGAGTGCTGCTTTCCCCCATCATCCTTGTCTATTACATTCTCTACTACTGGAAATATTTTTAGGAGCCTAAAAGGGAAGTTCTCGTGACGAGGAACTCCAAGGATAGCCTGTATTATTTTCATCTTCAGTGCACCTTAAATAGTACTGCTTATCATTAGTTCTGTTACCCAGATTAACACTTGAAAATTAAAGCCTTTTTATGTACTGGGATAGGCTTCAAGGTAAAAAAATAAATAAAATAAAATAAAATAAAATGGAAGCAGTTTTTAAAACTGTTTGTCAATCTGGTTTTTGAAAATGAGCAAATAAACTTTTTGACTTTTTTCCAGAAAATCAAATCTTATTCTGATCTTAATTTCCAAACAAGTTCCTGTCAGCCAGTGACTGAAAATTTATTGCCACTCTTTTTTTAAAAATAGTAAAAAAGAATTACCCTAAGTACAAAACTTGAAATAATTTCCAAATTGAAAAAAAATGACAAAAATGGCATAATTTTAAACCTGTCAGGTTAATTGTAAGCTCCACATGGCAGCCTTACTCTCTAGCTGGTTAATAAAAATAGTATCAACAGTCTTTATAGCATATGAACCATGCTGCTTAAATATATCAGGTGTTTTAAAGATTTCTGGTTCCTAATGAACTACTAGTACAATATTCACCATTTTACATTTCGGAGTCCTTGCATACCCTATCACGGTGTCATTGAGCTTTTCACTGGCCATCTGTGGAATCAGTGCAAATGCTGAGAACAACCAGAACATTACTCACTCTGGAGCAGAAGTGGCATACAAGAAAACCCAATAAAGAGGGCTAACCAATCACCTAAAATTATATACTCTAGAGTTACAGTAAGTGGGGTCACTCTAAGACAGTAGAGACCATTCCTGAGAAAATACCAAGCAGCATTAAAAAAAATCTACAACTAAGGTTATAAATTTATAAAGATATATAAAAATTTACAACTTATATAAATTACTATACTCCAAGAATATACCCTCCCCCACTTTTTATATTTATTTCTTTTGGAAAATATATCTTGAATTATAATGATCCTCAAAAAACTCATCCCTCATGTAATGTGCAACTCCCCTACGCATGCAGCACTTAGGCAGAACAATTTCTGAGGCGGGGACAGTGGATGGTAAAAGAGGATTAAGAGTCCTTTTGCTTCTGGTAACGTCTTTCAGTTACACAAATCATCTTGAAAATTCACCTAATATGTAACTGTAGTCTCAATCTGGTACAGTCTGTGACCACTAAGCAAGTTACCAGCTGGACTATAATGTCTGATGTTCCATGATCATACTTGTCTCACCAGTGTTAAAAGAGATCATTCAGTGTCTTTTCGTTTCACTTTTCCCCTCCCCAAATATTTCCTCTGGAATATTTAAGTAAAAAGGTGATATCTCTTTTGCTAAAAAGGAAGAGTATCCCCCTCTGTCTCTTTTTAATTATAGAAATGTGGGCAGCTTTCATACTATCCAAGACCATCAGGAAGTTAAATTAAATTGTATGTGCTGACCTGAATCTATCATCCATCTTCTTATTTGGGACGATATTCAATATTCTAATAAATTCATCTGAGTTAAAGTTTCTTCTGAGTCAGCTACTTAGTGTGTAGAGAGCCATTTCATGCCAAGTTCCATCTGTTGATCTGGCTTGGGTACCTCCCAAATTTGTGACAGTATTTTTGGCACCCTTTCCTTGGCTTAATCTTTAAATGGTTGACTCTTCAAAGCTCAGATCAAATCAAAGGCTCAGGTAAGATAAATCTTTCTAATACTTTTGGCCTAAAATACAGTCCCCTTACCCCTTCTGGAATCAGTTCAGTATTCTTGAGATTTTTCTAACGGCCTACCTCGGGGGTTCCCAAGAGGGCAGCGTCTCATACGTTAGCTGGGAAGCAGGCAGGATGTTCTGTTGTCAATCTTGTAGGGTCCTCCTCCATGTATGAGAGGTATCAATGTCTCTGGAGTGGTGAGACCTACCCAGAGAAGTTAAGAACAAAGTGCCTTTTACTTGGTTCCTTTAAGAAAAATCACATTTCAGAGAGCCTTAAAAATCAAAAATGTGTCCTTCCTTATCTTATTAATTGACAAAATTCTGACAAAATACAAATCTTAGTAAATGCAGGGGGTTTAAAAAAACTTCAGCAAAATGTATATTTTAAGCAATGAAACCAATTTTTAATGATTTCAGTATTCTAAGGGAACATTAGAATCCAAAGAAAATGACATCAAATTTGGCATAGCTTTTTTTTAAAATTATGCTTTAATTTTGACTATACAGACTCATAAACTATATCTGAGAAGGAATCATTTCTTTTTTTTCCCCTACATACTGAGCTGACACCTAAACTAATAGTTTAATGCTCCTCCACATTTTAGTCAGAAAGGACTTATAAATTTTACTTTTTTACTATGTCTTAATTTTTTTTTGTTTTGATTTACTGCTTGGAGCTGTTTTAATATGTATTGACTGTCTGCAGAGATCTGTGCTGACCCAGCTCTTTGAGATGATGCAGTACTGAAGAAAGCCGATGAGTTCTTCTTTATGAGCTCTGACATATTAATTAGCAAAATGGACTAAAAAGCTTTCCTATTTCTATTTTAATTCCTTACATTCTCAAACACCTGTCTATATAGCTGTAAAACAGGCAAGTCTGTAAAAGTAATGGTTGGCAGTAAGACGAGACCTTTTCTGAGATAAGTTTATCAATTAATGAGCAAATATTCATTAACAGTCTAAGGAGATAGCTCTGTAGAGGTGCCTTGCAGCCACTAAGTGTGTGGATATCTTAACACATTTTACTGGTAAGGAAGCTGAAGCTCCCGGGCATTTAAATACTTGTTCTCTTAGCTGGTAACTAGTATGGGTGAGGTTACGAACCCAGATACTGTGTGGTAAAGCCTATGCTTTGGCCAATTCGTTTTCCACCAGCATGTGCCAAACACTTCAGTCCCAGAGACAGAGAAGACTACGGTTCTAGTTGGAAAACATGATACACATATCAAAATATCCTATAAATTCTTACCTTTTGCCAACTCTGACTGAACAAGGAACGCCATAAGTATAATTTCTCTAGCAAACGATTCTAACTCAATGAGCATGAGAGGGATATCTAATCTGATCATTCTTGATTTTGTTTCCCTGCATGTATATATGTATGTGTATATATATTTATATGAAAGTGTGGGCCAAGTTAAGAGATATGTAAGAGAGAAAATATGCATGTGATGTGCGTGCATTATGTATAAATTACAGCAAATGTGCATGTGATGTGTATCCTTACAGCAAAGGCTGAAAGTTTAATATGTAAGTTGCTAACTTGGCAGACCTTACGTTCTGTTCTAAATGCATTGTGTGTAAACTTTATATTTAGAATGTTCGAGTGTAGCCAAAGAAATCTCTAGATCTTTCCAAAGAAATAGAGCTCTTAAAAGCACAAGGTGATCAGATAGTCACTTTAATACAAGAGCAATGTGCTATTAAATGACATTTCATAAATTTTGTCGAGTATGCATTTAAAATTTGGAGCACCAACTATAGTCATTTTTCATGAGTCTGAATTGAATTTTTCCTGGCTTTTTATTGTTATTGTTGGTGAGGAACTAAATCTTCGAGTTAGTGGGTAGTGGACTTAAACTCTGTTTCTTTCCTTATCAGTTGGTTAAGGTAACACTATATGGTTATATGTTTGGACAAAAATCTTTATTAGGTACTTCCTAAGCTTTTGTCACTTGTTATGTTGGATAAATACAGCTTTAGACACAAGAAATATATACATTCTCATATCCTCCAGCTTGTTTTACATTTCCATGGGATTCAGGATGTTATTTAAAAAAATAGCAATATGTATAAGCTTCTTTCAATACAAACTTGATTATAAAGCAACCCCAGTATTTCCCATGTTGTAAAGGTTACTGAATACTCTGGTCTCTAAAATTCAATGAACCAAATTGAATTAGAAACAAATATATCAGTCTTTTTAGAAATGTGATTTGATTCTTTGCTAGTCAAATATGGTGCAGGTGTGTGCATCTCTGAATTTCATGAGTAAATAGAGTCTACATGCTTTTACAAATCAAATTTCAAAATTAATTATTTCAGTTCCACTCATGTTTATTAAATGCCCACTCTGTGACAGGTGTTATATGAAGTGCTGGAGATACAAAGTGACATAAGACATCGTCTCTGTCTTAGAAAAAATTTTTTGAAATGGTAGGGAGAAAGACATATAAATGCCTGATTAAATATTGGTTTGGTACCTTTATGCTGAAGAGTACAGTGCAGAAATCTCACAGAGAAAAATTTGCTTGATTCTGCTTGGGATTGGGGGATGGCTGTCATATTTCAGAAAGAAAATGTTTCCAGAGCAGGATCTGAAAGATAAATAGAAGTTGAAGGAATAAAAAAGGTCAATGCTAAAACATTTCAGGCATATGGAAAGTTATGAGAACTTGAAACATCATGGTATGTTCACAAAACTATAAGCAATTCAGTGTCGCACAAATGCAAGTGGAGGAGGAACAGATACCAGGTTGAGCCAGTAGGCAGGAGATTTAATCATGAGGAGCTCTTACCAAATGGAAAAATGTGTATTTTATCCTACAGGCTAAGAGAATCCAAACTGATTAAAGGAGAGGGTTGACCAGTTTTATATTGTAGTACTGTTACTCCGTTGGCTGTGGTGACTTGATGGACAAAAAAAATTGAGGAGAATAGTTAACAGACTGTTGCTGTAGTCCAGATAAGAGATGACGTGAGCATAAATTCAAGTGAATCACAATGCAAATAGAAAGAAAAGTAAAACATATTTAAGAAATAAAGCTTTGATTTTTTTTTTTATTAAACTTAGTGGGTGAATGAGGAAGAAGATCCAATTTGATTCTCAGTGTATCAGTCAGCTATTGCTACACCTATGCTGCATAACAAAGTCAAGAGCAAACATTTATTTCTTGATCACATATCTTCATGTGGGTGGGGACTTGCTGATCTCAGAAGTGTTTGGCTGGGCTTAGCACCAATCTACAGTTTACGTTTTTATGGTTTTATATTATTATTCTCCTTGGAACAGTGGTTTCCTGAGGAAAGTATTTTTGATAACAAAAGTGATAAGATGGAAATAGGGTAGATAGAAAAGACCTGTAAGCTATGTGTCAAAGCCATGGAGTATTAAGTCACATGACCGTGAAGGTAGTAGAGGAGAATGAGAGGCAGAAGTAGAGGGAGGTGTGGCAGGATGGCTTGAGCTGGGAAGGTGTAGGGATTTTATATGTGAGTAGAAGAGCAATGGGTTTGAAAGCAGAAGTGAGAAGTAAAGAGGCCACTGAGTCCCCTCCCAACCCTGACCTGCGTGATGTGGATGGGAATGAGAGGGCTGCAAGGGAAGCAGATTTCTTAGTGGAAAGGTAGACTTCAATTAAGGCTAAAAGTCAGGGAAATTTTTAGAGAAGAGGTTGAAAGTGAGCAACATCTTGTCAACCACGGAAGGATAGTGGGAACTCAAAGAAGGCAAATGGAGGAGTGTGGGATAGAGGGGAAAGCGGGACAGTGGTCACATGGGAATATGGCCAGAATGGTGTAAGGCGGCAGCCCAGAGGGCAATAGATGACCAGGGGTTCTACCTCTTGGGAAGTGACTGAGAATGGCAGGAGCAGTGGGTCTGGTTTGTTTCCATAGCTCTGTGGTTGTCAAGAGGATTAATCTTTCACTCTTTGGTGAAGAGAGAAAAGGCTTGGGCCAGTTGAGACCCAATGGTGGCCTGGATGAATTATTTCCTGTAAAGAGGTCATATCTCTGAAGAATGAGAAGATGAAGATTTCCAGGAGGAAATGGTCCCAAGTTTACAGAAGTTTTGAGAAGATGCCCAAGTTTCACTAGGTTTGGAAATTGAGAGATGGCCATTAGTTATCACTTCAGCAGAGCGAGTGTTGGCAGACAGGAGAGCAGGAACAAAATGCTGTGGCTTGAGGAGGAATGGGGGTGGAAACAAGCACAGGTGATCTTTCTAGCAGTTTAATATTAAGAGAAAGAAAAGAGGTGTCTCTAGAGAAGTGAAGTTGTTTTTATTGCTCTACTTTATGTTATCAATGAGAAACACTGAACCGTGTTTATAAACTGAGAGGAAAGAGATATTTGTGAGAGAATGGAGAAATGGGAAAGAGGGAATTGTTAAAGGCATGGGATTTAGACTGTAGTGTTATAGCAGTTGGCCTTGAAGAGGATGAGCCAAGATTATAGGGCAAGTGGCAGTTATGCATGTGGCGTAGATAAATTTCTAGGTAGTAGGGGTGAGGACTTAAGGATGTTAATGGTCTCAGCTTGATGGTGTCCAAGTCTACTTGGTGGCATTACAGGATTGGTCATAGCTGGCCAAGAAATACAAGAAACACTGTGGATAGTAGGTAGCCTATGTTGAAATCTGTTTAAGTCACTGAAGCAAAATTGGATAGGAAACTATGAAGAAAGATACTTACACTTACACATGCACACGCAGGCTACAGTCAAGGGTTGGGTTGCAGAGGACCTGCAGATTTTCCCTGAACTAAAATGCTGTTTATCTCTTGCAGTTATACTTCGATTCTCTATTTGTGGTGGAATTAGAGAATGTTAGGACTAAGTGGAGCAGTGTATATCTCTAGGATAACCAACTTTTTTTAAGGAGTAGACTGAGGCCTAGAAGAGGGGAAAGTCACCCCCACCAAAGGCCCAGCTAGTCAATGACAGAACCAAGGCTCGGATCTGCTTAGTTATTTCAGCAATCTCTTATCATTTTTACCAGTTTTGCCTGATTTCATTACCTAAAGTATCGTGACAGTCCTCAGAATTTCCCCATATTCAGCATGGATAACAGAAATATAGAGTAATTTGGCACAGGACTAGTCATCTTTCCTTTAAGCTTCTGACATTAAAACCCACCAGGATTGAATAAGCTTCTATATACAAAATTTTGTATTACATCCCAAGTTTATACAGACTGTCACAGAATCTGTGTTTATGTATAGTTGCTATTTATTATACTTTTTACTTTTATTATGGTGTTTTATTTCTTTTTCCTATAAATATAAATACACAGGACAAATTATTCTAAGCTCCAGCGAGCATTTATTGATGTGGTATATTTTGGTATGTATTTTTCCCTATGCCCTTATATATCCATATTTACATTACAGACTTCACAGTAACAAAATTCTTTGTTATCCTGTCTCTCTCATTATCCAGAATATGACAGCCTGTCTTTGGAGATAAAATTTAGTATGCTTAAGTATGTGTTGATTTAGACAATTTATAGTTTCTAAAATGTTTTGAGTTGTTTGAACAAGTGAAAAGTAATTTTATAAAGAGAAGAGCATATTTCTATATATGTCAAATTCTTCAAATGTGGCTGAACTCTCAAACTTCACCATCCATGGGGAATATGTGTCTTGTACATTTAGAAACAGTGGTTTGGAACTGACAATTCTAATAGTGTTTCTAAATGCTAGAATGAACATCTGCGGTGAAAAATGTTATTAGCTGATTACATGATGGTTGATAAACACAAAGTGAATGTTTGACATCAGCACTGTGCTATGGGCTGAGCTGTCTGTACCCAACTTCAGATTAATTCTGCAACCAGAGAGGAACAATAATAGCAGGAGCCATAGAAAACAGCAAGTCACATAAAAAGTATTCTAAAGTGCCATCAGTCGTCAGAATATTACTGTATGAATTTGGATGTGCCATGGGCAAAAATAAATCATGTTCTCGAAAACAGAGTAACTATACATTTTAACCTACAGTATGATCATTGGTTCTGTCCTCTTTATATTCAGCTTTAGGATACGTTCAGTTAACTTTTTGCGATGAAACCATTGCAATAAAATCACTGAACTCTGCTTACTAGCTTTAAATAATGGCAGCCCCTCATGAAGGGGAGAGTTGGAAAGAGCTAGAAGGCTTTTCAGTTCCTGCCTAATTATTTTGGAAAGGTTTACATTGAGACCGAGAATTTAAAATCACTCTTCTAAGGAAGGGATTTTATGTGTAAATTTGTTGTGGAGGAAAAGACTGAGACCCTCTGACTCCAGTGACCTAGAGGGGTTTTCAACTTTAGTGCAAACTCTAGTCTGCCAGTGTTAACTGAATGGCTACTCATTCCACCAATGGTTTTGCTAAAAATCAGCCAATGAGGATATCGGAAGGACGGGTTTAAAACCCAGCCTGGGAAATTTAAAGATGAACTCCCACATGATAGACTACCCAATCTATGTTGAGTAATGTATGCCAAGGCTTACTTCGTCTTTAATATCTGATAAACTGTCAACTAATGGTGAGAAACATTTAGGATATATTGGCTTTGATAATGTCGGTATTACTTTATATTTGATGACTTACGTGTATATGTTTATGTGTATACACATTTGAGTTTCATAAATGAATACTGTCTTATGCAGGCGAAGAAGGGAAGCATTAAAAGATATGTATTTCAAGAAGAATATTGCCTGCTTAGGAAACATTCATTTGCTCCTGTATTTAGGTTCCATGGCCAGGAATAAATTTCAGCCTTTTTAACAAGGCATACCATGCCCTCCATCACCTTCTCATGGCCTGCCCTTCCAGGCTTGTCTCTTGCCACCATCACCCACCACCCCACCCCATCAGCCTCATCACACATGTTCCCGACTCACAGAGCTACTCACTATTTTTTTTTTTTTTTGAAGGGCAGGGGAGGGACAGAGGGAGAGGGAGAATCTTAAGCAGTCTCCATGCTGGGGCTCAGTCTCACAACCCTGAGATCAAGACATGAGCCAAAATCAAGAGTCAGATACTTAACCATCTGAGCTACCCGGGTGCTCCGGGAGCTACTCATTTTTGTCATCAGACCGTGTCTTGCTCTTTCATACCTCAGAGCCCCAGCTGAACTCTGTCCTGAGAAACCTTTCCCACCACCCTCACGCAAGGGTCCCTTCTGGGAGCTAGCCTTGGGTAACTTCAGGTGTCTCTAGGCTCTGCTTTTATACTATTTCACTTCTCTCAGCCTTTCTTGGCTTAACTCACACTTCTGTTCTATAGCTGGTCAGTCCCCAAGATCTCCTGCAGGGCGTTTTCAATCTCCTTTAATCAACAATCGTGGCTCCCTTAGAGCATTGAGAATCCCAAGGCCCACCTTATACAGGCAGAACTCGATTACCTACCACATGAGGGGGAGTAACCAAGGATAGATCATTTACCAAACCAATACTTAACGAAGACTTGCCATGTGCCAGATGCTGTGCCAGGTTCCGCAGGTACAAAATTGTATCGAATACAGATTTTGCCACGAAGGTGCTTACAGCTTAGTAGTAGCAATGGGAATGCGAATGGCGAAAATTCCAGGTGCTTCAGTATAAATGCAAATACATAGAAAAAGTAACAGTGCTTACCTTTACTCAGAGGAAGAAGATAGAGATTGAGGGACAAGGGAGACTTCTGCTTTACCTACAGTTTCTGAATTTTTACATTGAGACTAAGTTTATGTACAAATTGGAGAATAAATAGTTTGTGGATTTAAAAAATAAAAACATTTTTAAACATTTAAACCTTCACATGCTGAATCTACTAATGACAATGTGGTACAAGTGGGAGGATTTACCGTGGGGACTGTCACAGAATGTGTATGGGAGAAGCACAGGACAAGGGATGCTTTCTGGGAAGGAGAGAAGAGGCTGAATCCCTGAGTCATGCTGGGAACCTGCTTGAGGCCCAGAAGTATGTTGGGGCAAAGGGAATGGAGAGAGGCTTACCTACAAGATACCTCATTTGTAGGTTGCTGAAGAAAGTGCCAGTGAAAAACATACTTAGGGAGTTTATCCACCCCCCCCATCAAGTTTTGGTATTCTAATGGTAGAAACTTAGTCCTTGTAATTCATTCAGTAGGGCACCCACACAATGCCATATACAAAAAAAGGTCTTTTGTAAAAGTTCATGATGCCCCAACTGTGTCCAATAAAAGCAGAATTATAATAAAAGGACTAATGATGAATATGTAAAAATTAAAGAGAAAACTATAAGCAACCTAGATTACTTCTCTTTGCTAAAATAAGCACATGCAAATTCATTCCCACTCTATTGATAATTAGAAACCACACACCCACACAAAACAACTTACAAATTCCACCCCATCAAATACAACAAAGCTGTTCAAAGTTGCCTTTTGAACAAAAACCCTTTTATTAACCAGTCAGTTAAAAAAAAACAAAACAACCAAAAAGGGGTGTATGCCTTTTTAAATTGGGCAAAGCACAACTGCAAAAAAAGAGGGGAAGAAAAAGCAGATAGTTTTGCGAACTATCATGATACGCCAGCAGGGAGTTGTTGGAGGCATTTGGAAATATTGGTGTCAAACTGGTGATTGACACTTCTTTAGTGCTATGCTGACAGACCTCAGAGAAAACACTCCTATAGGCTAGCGTAGTGTTGCAGTGGTCCCTGAACTCTGGCAATGACTCATATGGGCAAGTACTTCTTGTTTTTAAAAGTATGTGTCTATGTGAGTATGTACCAGTCAAGCAGTTTTTCCATTTATGGTCGTGCTGCATGTTTTTGAAAAAAAATTTTTACATAAAAACTATGAGATTTTGAACTCTTGGTAAGGAAATAAAAAATGATAGGTGAACATGGCAAAATATTATGGAGCGGTGACACCAGTTGCTGAAGGTTGGGAAACACTGATCAGTGTTATGTTTCCATCAGCATTCTGCAGTTCCCATCAGAATGCTTCTTTGCAAAGCTCAAAAAATCTTAGTGTGAGAAAAGCATCTCCACTCTGAGGTCTTTAGGCTATGTGATACGCACAGTCTGGGCCCCATTTCCTGTCCGTACGCAAACGCCTTCAATTCCAGTTGAACCCGCTGGCTTTTTCAGCAAAAGAAATGTCTAAAGCTTCCACTATTTCTTACCATGGTAACTCTTAAGTTAAACTTGAATTATATTTTCAAGTATTCCTCCAGCAAGCCATCTTATCTGAGAAGGAAACCAAGCACATAAAAGACACAGTAGTGCCCTTCCATGTGAGCCTGAAAAGTCTTACCAAATGCAGGGTTAGCCTTGACTTGACGCTTTTCTTTACCTATGCCGTTAATCCAGCAGGAAATCAGGTTGGACCCATAGGAACACATCCCGAAGCTTTACTTCCCGCCCTCGCCCAAGCCGCCATCGCCTCATGCCTTCAGGAGCCTTCCCACTGACACGCGCTCCTCTGCCTCTCTCTTCACAGGAGCCAAAGGGATCTTTGGAAAACAGGAATCAAATCACGTGCCTCAAATGCTTAAAACCCTTAGTGGCTTCTCATCATTCTAGAAAATAATCCACATCTCTTACCATGATCCCCAAAGCCTATTTTCCTCTGCTGGCCTGCCTCTCCGACCTCGTCCCCACTGCTTCCTCCTTCTTCCGGACACTTGGCCTATGTTGCCTGCTTTCTATCTCTGGAACAGGCCAGCTTCCTCTTCCTCTAGGCCCTTCGCCCATGTATTCCCTCTGCTCAGAATGATCTCCCTCCAATTCAAGTGGTCATTTTTTTCTTATTCAGTTCTCAGGTCAAATGTTGTTTCCTCAAACATGTCTTCCCTGACCACCCCATATTGCTTACTCTGTTTATTTCCTCATAGCACTTCTTACAGTCCGTAGTAAGAGTGTGCGTGTGTGCGTGTGTGTGTGTAACCTACTATCTCCCCTCCCCCTAGAATGTAAGCTCTACGAGGGCAGAGACCTTGAACCCCAGTCCAAAAGCAGTGTCTGCTACAGAGCAGGTGTCCTTTACTCAGTGTTTGCAAGGTCTTTCTTTTGATATGTCTTTTGCATATTTTTACTTTTAAACTTCCCATGTTCTTTATGCACATGCATTGTCCTAACAAATAGGTGGATTTTTTTTTCATTAAATTTCATTAAATTTCATTTAATTTCATTAAATTCTTATGTTTTGGCAGTCTGAACTGTGCTGGGGGTTTAGCACTTTTACATTTATTAAGATTACTGGCATATTTAGATTATGTTTATCATCTTATTTTTATATTTAAGCCCCCTCTTAATGCCTTTTTTCTACTTTCTTATCCTCTGAGGATGAATTCCTGTTTTGTTTTGTATTTATCATCCCACTTCTTTCTTATATTGATTTGGCAATCGTACCACCTTTTTTTTTTTTTAAAGATTTTATTTATTTATTCGACAGAGAGACAGCCAGCGAGAGAGGGAACACAAGCAGGGGGAGTGGGAGAGGAAGAAGCAGGCTCATAGAGGAGGAGCCTGAATGTGGGGCTCGATCCCACAACGCCGGGATCACGCCCTGAGCCGAAGGCAGGCACTTAACCGCTGTGCCACCCAGGCGCCCCGTACACCACCTTTTTCTCATGCATACTTAACAAACTATAAAACTAGTCCACACTAAATTCTTTTCCCAAACAATACAAGAACTTAGAACACTTTAGCAGTCTTTACCCTCTTCCAATTTCTATACTGTTTTCCATTTTCTTTCTTAATTATTGATCCCACAAGTTACCTGTTAATTTAAATGTCCTGTGTATTTAATATTTGTTCAAACTGACCTTTATATTTTTTTTTAAAGATTTTATTTATTTATTTGACAGAGATAGAGACAGCCAGCGAGAGAGGGAACACAAGCAGGGGAGTGGGAGAGGAAGAAGCAGGCTCAAAGCGGAGGAGCCTGATGTGGGGCTCGATCCCACAATGCCGGGATCACGCCCTGAGCCGAAGGCAGACGCTCAACCGCTGTGCCACCCAGGCGCCCCTGACCTTTATATTTACCAATTTCTTTTCTTATCATTCTTCCTTCTATCTCAGACCTTCCTTCTGGGGTCTTTTTCCTTCTTCCTGAAGTATGCCCTTTAATATATTCCTTTAACAATGGTCTACTGATAACACTCTGTGTTGTTTGTCAGAAGGTGTCTTGTTCTCGACAACTAGTCACGTTAGGCATACAGTATTAGGCCGACAGCACACTGATGATGTTCGACTGTCTTCTGGCTTCTTCTGTGAAAAGTCAGCCATTGGTCTAATTGACATCTCTTTACCGGTGATCAGTCTTTTCTCTCTGGATACTTTTAAATTCTCTTTGTCTTTAATGTTCACTGCAGTCTAGGTCTTGCTGCCCATTTCTTTATATTATCCTTCTTGGTAGATGGTGTGTCTCCTATGGCTGCATATTAATGCTTTCCATCACTTCTGGGAAGTTATGTCTGTTAATATGCCTCTTCTCCATTCTGTCTTCTCCTTGTGGAACTCTTACCAGGTGTGCCTTAGACCTCTTACTCTTCAGCCATGTCTCCTACACGCTATTTCATATTTTCTATCTCCTTGATTCTGTGCTTCATTGTAGGTACTTTTTACAGACCTATCTTCTAATTCCAACTTGGTGTCTAAATCTCATGTTTCTGCCGACTCTCATTCGTGGTGACTTTCTTTCTTATGCATTTGGTCATTTCTGTTTGGGATGTCATATTTGGTTGGGCTGAATGTGCAAGGATCTTGAGGAGTCTGGTTTGCATGTGCTTTTCTCCGGAGAAGATTTAAATTTGCTTCTTTTGGGGTACTAGAGTACTACTAACCTAGAACAACTTTCATATGATTTCTTGGCTAATAACTTAATTAATTGGGAGAAAATAAGTTTGATTTGATACCTATAAGGAGGCAGTCCTGCGGTTGTAAATTCTTAAAGAGAATGATGACTTTTTAAACTGCTGTTTTATTTATTTAAATCAGAGTAAAGGCAGATTTTCTTGGATTCCCTTTGCTGAGGAAAGTGTATTAAGTGTATGAGCTTACTCAGCTTACTCTTCCATCACGGTTGTAGGTCCTTTGGGTGGTCACTGGTTTAACTGTCCTGCATTGGAGTCTTTCAGATCCTCTAAGACATCACTATCATACTACCTTCCCATGCTTCAGATTCCTAGTATCAGCATTTACTTGAAGGGCAGTTCCAATCTGCAGATTTGGTTACATAGCATCCTTCACTCTTGGTTTTTTATTCGTTATTTTTTGCTTGTTGGAAGGCTTTGCTTAAGGATTTCCCTTAATTTCCTATGAGCTCAACAATGAATTTAGGTGTGTATTTGTTTTAATATATCTAAGATCTATTTGTATTTTTATCATCAGAATTTTGGGAATTGATTCATTACTGGAAGCAGAAGTCTAGAGTCTAATCATTAGTTTGCTAAATGAATGAATAAATGAATGGTTATTTTTTTATAAATGGCTGAATTCAAATTAACCATTGGGTCCAAGGCAGATTGGAACACACATTAAGCCAGATATGGTTTTATTTCACTAGGTCTGGATTACTTTTGACAAAGCAACTTAAAATATTCCTTCAAAATATATGGAAAGCCACATACCATAGGAATAAAGTGGGGGATGATGCCCATAATATGCTGAGAAAGTTTGAAATGGAAAATTCTCTTCAATAAGAAACCACATAATAAAAAGTTCTGGTTATATTTGTAGTTACAAGCTATGGTTTATTACTCTGTCTAGAGATTCTTATAATGATTCATTGTTCTAGGAAGAAATAAAATAGGGTTCACAAAGGAGCTTTTATCAGATTATAATGTACCTGCCATAAAGTGGGGAAGAAGGGGCTTATCTGGCGATTTGTTGTCACTGCCTACATGAGCCATGGATCAGATACTAATTAGAATTCCTTCTGAACCTCTGGAATGTCCTTCAGATGGAATTCCTTGTCATGAACACACCCACAGAGTAGGACATGAGAAGGTTGTTTGATAGGTCCTCTAGGTACTAAAACAAATCAAAACCAGCCCTGTTCATTCTAACAAAAGCTGCCCTCCCATATGTTCTCCTTTTTGCACCAAATGCTCTTTGTTTTTTCTTCTTTCTGAAGACCAGAAATTCTGATACTTTCACAGAATTTTTATGCAACTTATCAGTTTTGTAAGACTCATGTTGCCATAGTGTAGGTGATGAGATTGGCCAAGGGAATGACGTGAGAATTTGGATGAAGTCAGCTCACAGTCATATTACGGAAGAGCTGTCTTTGCTATTGGACCCTACAAGGATCAAGGAAACCCTATTAGTTCTCTGGAATGAAAGTACTAGGTTGGTCAAATTTCGAAAAACAGATGATGTGTTACTTGCCTATAGTGGCTTTTTATTTTTCTTCTTCTTTCTTTGTGCCTTTTCATACTATGTTTCCATGAATTAGAATTTCTGGGCATGGCATGCAGGCTGGCATGACACATACAATACCCTTGGCTCCTAAGAGGTCATGAATTTGGATCATTTCCCAGATTACACATCTGCCCCTCTAGCTTGCATTTCAGAGCATATGGCTGTAGCAGAGGGGGCAGATTAGAAATCATCTCTGTATGTTTCTGAAGTGTAAGAAAGAGGACGTTCCTTTTCGTCTGGACATAAAGTTGTTACCTGAGTGTTAAAAGGGTATGGGTAAAACTGTTTTCTTGTGAATTGTTTTCAGTAAGTTAAAACGCAGTGAATGCCTTGCAGTCATAGAAGCCATACTAAGTACTATGTAGTAAAAGTACCCAAGAAAAATCCTGACCTATATTGTTAAGGAACTCATCTGTCATTTGAAATGACCACAGCAGCACCTGTAAGGAGGGACAACTTGGAATGATCCATTTATTGCTTTACATTGTATTGATTTCTCAAGTGTTGACAATTTTCCTTAAAAATTTGACTTCCATATGCAGGTGGTTATTGGAGTAATCAGTTCATTTCAGAGAATATCATCCACTAGGGCTTCTTTTAAAATTGTAAAATGTAAGATTCTGGAAACCAAAGAATGCTACCAAAAGGCAACGTAGGGCTAAGTTGAGGCCCCAAGTTACCATCCAGCTGCTGAGAAAGGATGCTTTCTGGATCAGGGGAAATATCAAGAGCAAAAACAAATGAAGAAAAAGAGATGGATATTAGAGGAGAAGATGTATCATTCCCTCTCCTAAGCTGTTCTGTCACTTGTGTTCTGAATTCATCCCCAACTATCTCTTCTTCCTTCTTCAATCAATTGATGGTTCTTTCTCTTCCATCTTCATATTCTCTATCATCATTGACTTTTTCCTTTAATCCAAGGAGGAATAATCAAGGTAAAAAAGAAATGGTGGGGTGGAAACAGTGGGAATATATGGAAGCAGGGGATAAAGAAGGAAGGGAGGTCTAAGCAAAAGAAGTGGATAATAGTAAGTGCAGATGAGAACTATGTCCTGGAGGCTTCTTTTCCCTTGCTAAGGAGTTTCATTTTATCATTTAAATAGCAGATAGAGTGGCCATGTTAAAATAAATACCGGACCATGTCATTTTCCTTCTTTGAAGCCTTTGGCATGAAACAACTAGATAGCCACATGCAAAACAGAAAAAAGAAAAAAAGAAAAGAACCTCCATCTATTATTTTACACTACATAAGAAATTCAGAATGGTTTGTAGAACTAAATGTAAGAGCTAAAACTGCAAAACTTCTAGAAAAAAATAGAAGACATTTTAATGATAGTGGATTAAGCAGAACTTTTTCTAAGACACAAAAAACCATGAAGTTTAAAAGATAAAAAGTCAAATTAGACTTTAACAAATTAGACTTTATCAAAAATGAAATATATCTTCTGTTCAAAAGATGCTGTTGAGAAATGAAAATGCAAGCCATGACTTGGAAAATATTTGAAAAACATTTTTCCAACAAAGGGTCTGTATAGACTATATAAAATTTCTGAACCCCAGGAACACCAATATTTAAGTACAAGCAAAGGATCAGCTAGACTACCAAGTATTTTAGATAAGCAGCAACAAGACATTGAAGAAGACTGTTAGAATAGGATAGAATCAGTAAAAGAATTATGAAGATGTTGCAGAGATGGGGTACATAGGACTTGAGGATTTCTTGTATTTGGGGACAAGAGAGGAAGGTACCCAAAACCTTCCTGACGAACAGCCAAATTATGAGGAAGAGTCATTTGAAAATATGAGCCTGGAACTTTAGAGAGAGGTCAAGGTTAACAATGTAGATTTAGAAGTCATCCGCATAGAGGTGATAGTTGAATCTTGGATTTGTTCACAAGATTGCACAGATTAAATTAAGTAATAATTCTTTAAAAGAGTTAAGAGCCATTAATTCATTTGGTTAACGAAAAGTGTAAGATGAAGGCAAAGGCAGTTACTAGAGTTAATGGTCAATCTCATTTTTGCTATTATCATGTTCAGTGGCCTGAAATGACTAGGATTTTCTCTGAAAATTAGCAGCTGTGTGGAAATGCAAAATTCCAAGCAGTTACAAATGTAATACCAAGTTAAATCAATTTACATGTTTATATTCACAAAGGGTCTTGAGCAAATAAATGAAATCTTTGTTCAAGTTTTTAAATATTAGTGGGATAGAAGTCATTTTGCAATGGAGTTTGTACTGATTTTGCCAATATAGCCCTGTATTTTCTTTGAAAATGCACTTATATACTTCTCATATTACGTAGTTGTCTGTTTTTTGATCAACTGACAATAGTCAGCTTATACACATATTTCCACTTAGTAAAAATAAATTTGAATGAATAGTGATATGTTCTTCCTAAAGTAGTTAGTGATATAAATATATTGCTTTTTCTATTTTTTCCAGTTTTCATGTTCAGTGATAAACAGGCAGATTTTCTTATTATTTGGAAATACTTTTTTACACACATACATAAAAGGTACAGGTTTGCAAAGAGTGACTTTATTATATCTACCATAAAAGAGTAATTCGTGTTATACACATGTAAAATCATGTATTTTAGTTTGTCTGCTCTGTATGCTTGTGTTTGATGATATTAATTATAAAGTTTTCACAAAAATTGCTCTAAGCTTTACTGTCCTCAGAACACGCAGGACAAAACTATATCAACCTTGAAACTGGGTGGAGACAGCACCAATGGCTTACTCCAAGATAAATTAATATTTTATATCTTTTTAGTCTAAGACAAAAAACTTCCATGAATGAGTGTAACATTACTACTTACACGTCGCCTTTGGGGAAAATTGGGGTGGTACACAGAATAGATGCACTTTTAAGAGTGAAAATCTGATAATCAGTATCTAAATATTTGTAACAATCTGGAATATTTACTTTCGAAATTAATGTGAAGGGTTCTGCAGCTTTTTCTTTGTTGAGTTTTGATGTGCTCAGTAAATAGGACTTTGCTTTTCTGTCTACCAATGGGATAATTTCTAATATGTGCAGATTAGGGTGAAATCTCAGATGCTTTTTGATACATCATTTTCAATATTGCCACTGACATATTGAGATTTCACTGAAGAGATATTCAATGCAGTGGAGTTATGCAGATGTCACTTTTCCTTGTTTTATTCTCAAAAAGGAAGAAAAAAACTCTTCCAGGGAAACCTTGATAACAAGAGAGAGATTGTTGTTTTTTTAATTAATATTCAGTGCTCTTTTTAACACTGGATATTGATTAATTACAGTAGGTGTAAGTCACATGCTAGTATAGAAAATTAAGAGATATTCAAGTCTTTGGATTTTCCAGAAGTGAATTCTACCAGATACGTATTTATTAAGGTAAACAGGCTATCAGCTAAAGCTTCACACAGATTTTTGTCATTTGGGACTTTCCAATTTAATAAAATGTAAATCTTGAGAGAAGGCCTTTTGATTTTTATTCCAAGTAACTTGAATATCCTAGAAGGCATCAATCAGAAGACTTATTAGAAACATCACACCAAAAAATTAAAATGCTTTTTATACTAAGATTATAGCACTATATTCTTGAAGGCTCTTTTCTGAATATTTGCCTTTTAGACTTCCATTTCAAGGAAGGAAAAGTAATTTTTGATTAAATGCCTATTGATTTACTGTCTTCCAGAGTCACCAAATAGAGTTTATCTAAGGCTAAAATGCAGTTACCTCTAGAATAAATTTTGGCAGCTGAAATAGAATTTGTCAACTATTTAACTGGGCAGAGAAAACTCACTGAATTTAGAACAAGATATAAGTGAATACTATTTTATCTCTTTCAAGATGTAGTGATATTTTAAGGGAGTTGGCAACCCAATATAATAAATAAATGAAAATGAAATTAATTTTTTAGCTTATAATTCCGTGCAGTATTATTGGTCGAAATATAATTATTGGAGTCTTTATGGGTGTCATAAGGAACTTGCTGCTTAGTAGTTTCCCTGCAAGCACATTTGCTAACATCCAGCACTGAGAGAGAGCTAAGATATGGGAGGTACTTAGCATAGCACCTAGAACACAGTAACTGTTCAATTAATGCTAGTGAGTACTATAGTGTTTGTTGCTATTTTCTGTCCCATCCTCCGTCTTCCTTCACCTTTCTCCCTTATTTCACTCTAAGTTCAAGAAGTGTGATTTTGCGCTACCTAGATTTTTGAACTGATTTTATTCTTTTGTAAATAAAAGCATTCTTTTCAATATCTTGCCCTATTTCAGTCGTCATTGAGGAAAGAAGAAGAGATGGGCAATGATGGTGCTTTCCTTGCAGACTTACCTCACATGTATGGTTTTCAGAGTCAGGTTGAAAGACTAGAAGTGATTTTCAATGAGACAGGCCACTTTTCAGGCTTGTTGTTGAATTGCCCAGACGACAGGGCTAACGGGGCTATTAAGAGCATTTTCAACAAAAAGAATCCCGTTCTTAATCTTAATGACACTAAAGAAGAAGAAGAAAAGACATTGTTCTCACAAGATTTAGAATATCCACAGTTATTTTTCTAGAGTTTGTTTTTGGTTTGGGTTTTTTCTTTTGGGGGGGGGGTTGGTTGTTGCTTTTTGCTAAAATCTAATTTAATCTAACTCACTTTGAAACTTTCCTGATGCCTACCTTGGCTTTTCAAAGGTGATAATTTGGGGTGCCTGGGTGCTCAGTCAGCTAATCATCTGCCTTTGGCCTAGGTCGTGATCCCAGGGTCCTGGGATGGAGTCCCACATCAGGCTCTCTGCTGAGCAGGGAGCCTGCTTCTCCCTCTCCTCCCCACTTGTGATTTCTGTCGCCATCTCTGTCTCTCTTGCAAATAAACAAATAAAATCTTAAGGGAAAAAAAAAGCGATAATTCATCCTAGATTCCCCTTTTTCTTATTTTTTTAATAATTTCAATAATATTTCTCCATGTCAGCCAACACTGATAACAGAACTCCTTTAACTTTTATACACCCATGCAAATTATGACATTAAGTAGTAATTCCTGAGTTTTTGCTGTGTCCTGATATTGCCTGAGATACCATGAGGATGCAAAAAAGAAGTAAGACATAGGATTAGATACTCTTCAGAGACGGCAAAACTTACGCATATGAAACAATTAAGAACAAGTGATTTATAAATACTAAGCTCTGAGATAGAAAGTGCCAGATTGTATGACACAGACAACAGGACAAAGAGCTAAGAGATGGTCAGGGCTGCATGGGCTGTATTCATCACGGAAGGATTTGGCCTGAGCTTTGAAGGATTGGTTGGATTTGGATCACTGTAGAGGAGAGGGAAGGCATATTCCAGGCAGCAGGGAAAGCAAGAGCAAGCTCCAAAGCAGAAATGTCATGCAAATGTCATAGCATGCCCTAATTTTAATGACTCCGCAGTCCTATGAGGTGACTTTGATCTCATTGTAATTATATCCACAGCAAAAGATT
The DNA here is from genome assembly GCF_002007445.2 of Ailuropoda melanoleuca. NCBI lineage: Eukaryota > Metazoa > Chordata > Mammalia > Carnivora > Ursidae > Ailuropoda > Ailuropoda melanoleuca. The sequence continues at coordinate 169,324,805 of NC_048219.1, forward strand.
CCCGTTCAGTAGCTTACTTCATTTTAGAGAGAAGGAAAAAGGAAGCCTGCATACTGAATAGATACCTGTAACAAATAATCACAGTAAATAAAAATATGAAAATGCTGAAATTTCAGTTTCTAGCTATTCTAAGCATGTTCTTTATTCTTGAGTCTGGGGCTTGGTTTTAAGAAGATAGAATTCTCAGGGCGTCATAAAGAAACTCAAACATTCAAGATAACTAATCTAATCTCTAAACTAGAGGAAGGGTGTTTTTTCTTAATACTGTAATAAAAAAAAGCTGCCGTCCTATTTTATATGGCACCAACTCTGTTATTAATCAAACTCGTTTAAGACTAAACTGCAGCCCTGCTCTCATCCCAGGACCTTTACTGAGTGAGCCCAAGTGAACATAACCATCATTCAACTCCTTGACTTCTCCAGTGAGAAAGAATGCTGACACCAAAATGTTTTAGAGTCAGCTGCAAGAACTCATTAATACTGTGCCCAAGTAGGAACTGCTGATCATCAGGGATTTGATCACAAAGTAAATTAGAGGTTGTGCATCACTATGTCTTGTGACGAACACGCATTAGTAAAAGTAAATAAGCATGAAGACAGACTGATTAAGGTCTGCTTATATAATTGGTTCTTGAAAACACTTTATTCTAATATATTAGGGGGAAAATGAACATCAACTTGGAAATCACATTGACTCTGTTTATAACACTGAAGAGAAGAACTGTTTGAGACTTGTGGTAAAAGATCCTCACAGAAGCCAGTATTGATTCACGTTACTGATCAACACTCTTAAGCAGCTGTCCTTTTGTGGGTGTGAAAATGTAGTGGGAAAATAAGAGAAAGAAAATTGAGTTTCAAGTACCTAGAAACATTTGATTTGAAATGAGGCAGAAAGAGCCTTGTACTCTAATGTGACTAGTATTATAAGGTAGTGATTTGCAGATTTAAAAAAAAAAAAAAAGTAAAAATGTGAAAATACAGGTCTGAAGGTAATATTTTAAAATTTTACTTCTGAGCTATATGACCAGTCCAAACTAAGTGAAAAAATAAAACAATGCATAGTTTTGAGAAAAACAGGAGAAGTTTGGCAAAAGAAAAGACCTCTGGACTCTTTGGGGAAAATTTTGAAGTGAATGAAGTTTTTTCACATGATGATGACTGGAGCACAAGTTGTAAGAGAAGAAATCACATCATTTTAATGACCTCATCAATGACTCACTTGTGGACTGGAGTTTCTCAAAAAGAAGAAAATGTAACATTCTTGTGTAAAAGATACGCTCAAGTATGAATTTCCAAGCAAGTCGTTCACCATATTAAAGTAAATATAAATCATCCAGCTTCAGAAGATCTACGAGGTTGGAAGAGCAGATATTATTCCATTTTATAAATGAGGAAAGTGAAATGTTAATGCAAATACTAAGCGACAGAGTCTAGATTTGAACCTGAGTCACTTTCCACTTTATTTTTTTTTAATATTTTATTTATTTATTTGACAGAGATAGAGACAGCCACCAAAAGAGGGAACACAAGCAGGGGGAGTGGGAGAGGAAGAAGCAGGCTCCCAGTGGAGCAGGGAGCCCGATGCAGGGCTCGATCCCAGGACCCTGGGATCACGCCCTGAGCCGAAGGAAGACACTTAACGACTGAGCCACCCAAGTGCCCCTCCACTTTATTTTTAATGCATAAATTACTCACAACTTTTAGAACTTTTGCATTTGACTTCATATAAACAAGATAAATTCCTACCTAAACAAATTTATTTTATAATTTTCTCATTCCTCAGAGTCAAGTTCTCGATGATTGAACATCTCTTGAGTGTCTTTAAATATCATTTAGATTTTGTTGGTATTTAATTCTGTGGAAATAATGGCGGCTTTTCCTAACTAAATAGACTTCTCATTTTTTTCTAATTTCAACTTTTTTTCATTGGTAACATAGTTCAGTCATGATAAAGAAGGCCAGGGGTGGGTGGGGTTCTCAGATAATGCTTCATGAGTAAGGAGAGAGAAAGCAGTGTTGGCACCTTGTTAGAATTTCTAAGAACTTTTATGTTCAGGAATTTATATTCAGGAATTTCATTGATTTTTTTTTTTAAAGTTCCCCCAGGGGCAAGTGAGCGCCTGGGCCGCTGATTCTCAATAACCAAAGTCATACCTGACAAACAAAAATGTATTACTCTGTGACAAGGTATAATTAGTAATTTCCCTCTGAACTGGAATAGTCATTTTAGCTGTCAGAAATATTTTTTTTCCTAGTAAGAAAATTCACTTGCGAAAACAAATTAAGATCTGAAGGATACTCACCAAGTTCAGCAAGCAAGGGAATTGGATTGCCTGAAAGGAAGCTATATGCCGCTCCACGATTAGAATGTACCAGAGACTGAATGTTTTCTAGGGATTTCTCCTGATACCCTCACCAATCCCCTATTTCACAAATGTCAGTAAAACATGTAATTTTTTTTTCTCTGAAATAGAGGAAATAATAACTGCTGATTTTGAGGGACATCTTTAGACCCTTCAGACAATAATGTTTTAAGTACAGGACTAAATTAATTCATAATGCTCTCTGTGTCTGTTAGGAATGCTATAGGCTACACATAACAGGAAACTCTGCTATTGGTAACATAAAGAAGTAGGGTTTATGTTTCTGACATAATGAGTAGTCTAATAAAGGCCCCTATTAGCAGAGCAGTGAACGAGAGAGAGAGATCAGAGGATATTAGGTGGGTTGTGTTTCTGATTGTCTTGGCTTCTCCCTCTTAATCATCTTGTGGCAGCTTTGGCTACAAGGCCCATGGTGAAACCAGGAGCTTAAAGGAGGGAAAGGATGCTACCAGCCTTACCAGGAAAAGCTAAGGCCTTCCTTTGGAAGGCTCCCACTCCTTCCACACATAGCTCATTGCCCAGACATGGCTCATTGCCAACCCTGACGGTAAAGGCTTGGAAGTATTCAATTTTCTAGCCTCTACTCTGGACGCAAGGAAGGAAAAGGTGGTCGGGAATGGAGATGGGGTAAGCAACCAACAAGGATTGCCATGCTACAAAAAATCAATAAATTCTGCCAATAAAATATACTTTACCATATATCACATCACCCCACTACAGTTGCAGCATTCACTGGGAGCTTACCTAGATCTAGAAAATGAATTTTTATATATCCAAAGACAAGCACCGAAAATTTATCCTCCCAAAGATTTCAGAACCTGGACTTTGTGCCAGGTGCACTCTCTGCAAAGTGATTCAGATTCATGTCCCAGCAAAAGATCGAATTGCTTCCAGACAAGGATCTTCAGAGTCACTTGAGAATATATGAAACTCTAGTGTCAAGCATTTGCTGCAGGGAGTGCAGGAAACCCTCATACTCCCCATGTTTGAGGAATCTCATGCACGAAGAAAAGGCACTGACAAGTAATAGTCATTGAATAACTCATTGTTCAACTTTTAATCATCGGCATATATGTAAATATGCCAATAACTATTTGTATATATTACAGCTATAGTATTATTATTAACTATATATAATAATATATGTGCACACACACATTAATTTTGATATTTGGAAGCAATTCACACATCCTTGCCATGGTTGCCTACTATTTCCTTAAGGGTCCCCCAAATGTACACCAGGAACTCTAGGTTGGAAACCACCCTTCCCGACTTTCCGGTGATAACTTCCACATTGCATTTGAAAGAAAACATTGTATGGATGTTAACGAAACTTACCATAGTGATCATTTCGCAATATATACAAATACCAAATTATTACATCGTATACCTGAAACTATTATATGTTAATTATATCTCAATTAAAAAAAATTGTATCAGACATTGAATTTATTTCATCATAAATTAGCCACATTTTAACAGCATATGAGCTCCTATAGTAAGATTAGTAAAAGATGCTGTATTTTATCTTATTCTCTGAATTAAGGTAAAAAGTTTGATTCCTATAAATTTTTGCTTAATTTGAATTCTCAGAATTCAGTACTGCAATATATATTTTACCACCTTGTCATCCATTTCCTTAGATAGTCCTGTTCCAGATCATCTCTCGCCTCATCCGCATAATTATTTTCCCCCATAATTATATTTGTATTTGATAGGCCATACTTGCCATAAATAAACAGCACCAATAGCTGGTGTTAAAATGGGTGGGGGGCGCCTGGGTGGCACAGCGGTTAAGCGTCTGCCTTCGGCTCTGGGCTTGATCCCGGCATTATGGGATCGAGCCCCACATCAGGCTCCTCCGCTACGAGCCTGCTTCTTCCTCTCCCACTCCCCCTGCTTGTGTTCCCTCTCTCGCTGGCTGTCTCTATCTCATAAATAAATAAATAAATAATCTTTAAAAAAAAAATAAAATAAAATGGGTGGACCTTAGTATATTGTATATTAGAACCATTAAATACTTCTAAATAGTTGGTTTATCAGTTACAATGTGTTTGGCTGCAAGTCATAGGTCATTGATGACAGTGGTTTCTCTGAAAAAGGATTTATTTTTCTCAGGCATCAGGATGGGCAGAAGCAGGCAGCCCAGGGTTGGTGCACAAGCTCAAAGAAGACATCAAAGCACCAGCCTTCTCCTGGCTTCTTGCTCCTCCATCCATAACCGTGTGGCTCCCAAACTCATGTTTGCAAGATGGCTGATGCCCCTTCCTGCACCAGGCAGGAAGGAGGAGGATAGATGAAGGACAAAAGGCATAAGACATACCAGCCAATTCTGCCTCTTTTATCTGGAAAACAGTAGCTTTCCAGAAACTCACTTGAGATGCTTTGTTTACATCTTATTTATTCAAAACCATCCCTGGTGATGCAGAACTGTGAGAATATATGAGGAGATGAACATTTTTAACTAGTACATTGATTCTCCAAACCAAATCAGAATTTTCTGTTTTTCAAAATTCTATTTATGTATTTATTTATTTATCTATTTATTATTTTATTTAAGTAATCTCTACCCCCAACATGGGGCTCAAAACTCATGACCCCAAGATCAAGAGCTCCATGCTCTTCTGACTGAGCCAGACAGGTACCCCAGGATTTTCTTAGAAGAAGGTGGGAAAAAATTTGGATAGACAACAAATAACTGTACATAAAACAGATGAGTGAACCAAATAGAAATTGCCCTTTATTAAATATTACTTTTTCCCCTAAATGTAACTTAAAATGCCTGAAGCCATTGAAAATAAAGCAGTTTTGCAATGTAGATACCAAAAATTATCTAGTAACTAGTTCAGTGTTCTCTGAACAGCAGCTAACACATGCATTCCAGGAATTTAATGAATATTAAATTAAATTGTGTTGATTGCCTCAATGATTTTCCTTAACCTAAATTTTCACTTTAACAGTTATAACTAACTGTTCATATATACAATCAACTCTTAATTACCAAAGGGTGAATTCTCTAAATTCCCATTATTGGAAAATCTGGCTTTCCATTTCTTCTGTGCATTGTCACCTAGCGGAAAGATTTTACTCCTTTGTTAATTAACTCTGCTTCTTCTCACTGTAGCAAAGGAAGGTTTGAGTAGAAGCATATATTACTTCCCTCTCTACACTCAGGTCAGCTTCTGGAAGGAGTCTCTTTCCCATGACCTCCTCCTTCTCCAGCAGAGGTATAAACCCACAAGCAGTTATCTAAAAAGGAGCAGCTACTTTGGTACCTATCTTGATCCTGGCTATGAATCAAGGTGAGAAATAGTAAGTAAGAATATAAAGTGCATTCGCCTAAGAATTTACCAACTCTTTCTAATTCACTTTCTCACTTGAAATGTTTAGGCTTACAGTTTGGAAGACACTCAGTTTGTTCATTCAATCAAGCAGATATTCATTTGACAAACACCTGTTAAATTCCTATTACATGCTGTGTATCATGCAGAGCTCCCAATGTATATAGTCACACTGTATTCTGCAGCCAAACCAAATAATATCTGTACATGTAGTTTGAAACAAATGTGACTTTCATAAGTTACCTGTGTGTTTTATTTGTCGTGGTTGTTACAAACAAGTCCTCCAGGTTATACAGTCTTTGGTGAGGATGGAAGGGAGTGACCACATGTGAGTCACGTGAATGGTCTCCCAGGGGTGGCACAGCACACAGCCCACAGGAGTGTGTGCAGTTAACTCTGGTTACTTTAGTGCACATTTGAGGATTGGTTCCTGGGTGCGTTATCCATATTATTAGCTTAGATCATTTAGATTTGGACAAATAAAGGGTTGTAGTTTTGCTTTAGCCCTTTTTTCCTCATAAATTAGTATTGCCTTTAATTTCTATAAATATGAAATTCTCTTAAGAGAATTTAGTATCTATGTTCTTTATTCTCTTGTGAATAGACAACATATCCACATGCTTTTGCGACAGCACATTGGGGTTATGATATACTATAAACTTCAGACTTAGAAAATGTGTAGGAGTATCTGCCAACTGATCTAATTCCCTGATATGGAGGAAGATATTCCATTCTTCAAGCCCTTTCAGAAACAATTACTTTTAAGATTACTGAGAAAAATAACTAGCCATCTTGTTCTCACTAGCTCAGTCTAGTCTTTGCAATATTTATTATTAAGCAAATGTGTGGCATTGCACATTGGTTTCCCTTTCTCTCCTTTTCCTATATTCTTTAGTTTATATAATATGCTTTTATAGTGGTGACTTAACAGGAATCATTTCTACTTAATTTCTGTCTGAAATTAGGTAGGACTCTGCATCAGTATACCTTTGACTTTTCCATCACAACTTTTCTTAGGTACCGTATTTGTCTTCGATTAGTACCAAATGCAAAATTTATCATGGCAACTTTTAAATCCTCTTTAGAAGTCATTATATTTACAGATGATCCATAGCATTTTCTCTTGTTGGCTGTTCAACAAGTTGTCTTTAATATGTCTGTCTTAATGTTACCCTGTAATTTAAGCTATTTAAACCATCTGTGGTAAACTGTAGAAATATCATTTCACTACATATTCGTTTAATATTTTAAAATCATTTCCCATTATTATCATTCCTTCAATTTTTGTTATCCTTTATCTTGGACCTGCATGTTATTTCAAAGGGCTTTTCGTTTTAGTCTCCACTTGCTTCTAGATTTCAAACTGCCTATGTATCTTTTGAATACACATTTAAACACAGGAGAAAAAAATGTGAGTAATGCTTGCTAACTGTGGCATGATCGCAGCCTGTTTGAGAAGGAAGTGAATAAAGAGGTAATATAAAATCACACATCAACCCCAAGGCCCAGTGTTAAGCTATTGTCAGTACCCTATTGAAAAGGAAAAATCTCTTGAGTTTCACAGATTAACAAAAACTTCCTTGTATTTACCATGCACCGAAAATACAATTAACAGTGTGTATGGGGAGAAGAAAGATAATGAAAAGAGAAATTAGTCTCTGAAAAGCACATTCTAATGAGGCCATGAAACACAAGTTCATGTGTCTTATCTCAAAATATTTATTTAAGAGACCCAGTGATAAAATCAGGAGCCACCTGCCTCTTTACCCTAAAGAGGTGATCGTGGTTTCATAATAGTATAAAAAAAAAAAAAAAATCTGGGTTGTCATTGTTTTTAATCCTGAATTCTGTATTTTGTCAATTGAGAGTAGCTATAGACAAAAAGTTCAGTGAGATGTTCTTAGGAGAGAAAAAAGTTAAGCAAGGAGTTTTTCGTATCAATTCAGTTGTTCAGATACTAATGAAGCGTGCTCTTAATGGTTTGGGGCCAGGTAGCAGAAGCCACAATCTCAGGTGTGTCGGCAATGTTATATCATTTAGTCTGAGAAATCTATTAAGACAGTCTTGACACAAGTAAGAGAAGCCTTGCCCCGTTGAGGTGTTCTCTTCCTGGAAATGTGTCCTGTAGTCAAGAAATTCCACGTAGCATACATTAATTGCTGACTCAAGGAAGTTCTATCTGAAAGAAACAGAGGGCAGTGAAAATCAGGGTGGGAGAGTGTGGAGTAGCCCCCTTCCACCCGCCATTCCTTCCTTCTGCAGCAGCGGCGAGCCAGCAGGATGTCTGGTGCAGGGAGAGCTTTGGCAAACAACCTGGAGAGAAAAATACACCTTCTGAAAAGGTAGTTAAATCTCAAAGACCTCCAGTTCTTTACTGTTTATACAGGATTTGTGGTATTTTCCTTTCTCTTTTCTTATTCATCCTTGTTCAAAGAAAGGACAAAAAGACCTGGTGGAAAGCTTCACCAAGAAAAGGCTTTTTGAAAGAATTAAAAAGAAGACAAAGGAGTCCAGCAAAGCATTATTGGGGAGGAGTTGAAGGAAGAAGAGGTTTACCAGTAAGGAGCAAGAGCGGGGCCTGAGGTGGGGGGTGGGGGCGGGCAGCACCTTCCAGCACACAAGTGGCTTCTCTTGGGAATATTGGGAGTGTGTCTTCTAGGTCAGCCCACGGATTCCAGACTGTGGAATCCTCACCTACAGGGCAACTTTTGCCTCTGAGCTCTATGTAAAATCTCTGACAGGAGGAGACCAAAGGGCTCTGACTGGTAGAGAGTTTGCCATCCTGGTAGGGAGACCTGTGGATTGGTGGTTAGACACATGACTGTCACTGGCAAGCAGCCCTGGGTTTGTCCTCGTTCCACAGCCGGCTCAGTGTGTCCTTCTGAGCCTCATTCTCTTTAGCTGTAAACCATGGATAATGATAGTATCGGCCTCATAGGTGAAGAGTTTTAGAATTTAGGACAACCTCCGTACATGGTCACTGTTACCACAGTTGAGTGATCCCACGTATTTGCAGCAACAGGGATACAATGAAATAAGTATCCATGCTGCGAGCAAACAAGAGGGGCAGTCTTTGAGACCACAGTCAGGAAGGTTTGATTTATTAGTCAAACAACAAATAATTATTGAGAGTCCACTGTGCTGGGCATTGATACCAAGGTGACCATGACTTGTCCCTGTCTTCAAAGAGCTTAGAGTTTAATAAGAAAAACAGATATATACACAGTATACAGAGTGACGCATAATTCTGCTGCTGTGTGGTGTTATCTAGGTCACTGAACCTGGTCCTTGAGTTCAAATCCCAGCTCTGTTGCTTACTGGCTGTGTGACCTTGGACAAGATACTAACCTCTCTGCCTAAGTTTCCCCCTATATAAGTGACAGTAATGAGAGCGCCTGAGTTCAAGAGTTGAGGTGAGGACTAATCTTGTGAAAACTGAATCGTGCTGAAAATAATGCTTAGCACTCAGTAAATTCTAGTTATGTCATGGGAGCAGAAATGAGGAACCTGACCACTGTCCTCTCCCTCCTTTCTTTTTTGACATAAAGGTGGTTGGGGAAGGCTTCCCGGTAGAAGTGGTATCTAAGAAAGTGAGTTTGAGGAAGAGCTGGCAGGAGAGGAGAGAAGAGAATCCTGGAGGGGGGCAGGGCATGTGCAAACTCCCCAAGGAAAAGGAGGAAGCTGGCATACGGAAGTGCAGCAGTAAGTTCAAAATGGCTGTAAGTTGGAATACATGGGGAAAACAAAGGGAAGAGAAGAGAGGCCAGGTGAGATGTGGGGGAGAGGCAGAGCACGAAGTGCTTTGCAATCCATCCTAAGTAGTTAGAGCTTTCTCCCCAAAAGCAGGGGGGAGCCTGGCAGGGTAATTTGATCAAGTCATCAGAAATCCTGGAAACAGAGCCCAGAGGGAGAACACGAATAAATAAAGACAGCCTTGAGCCAAGGGTTAAATCTTGGAGCAGGCCCGCATTTGGGAAGAAGGGGAAGAAAGGGCACCAGTAACGGAGCCTGACAAGGAACGGACATACTGGGAGAAGAACCAGGTAGCACAGGGCCTGGATGCCTGGACACAGCGGGAGGATAGGGTTTCATCCAGAAGGGGTTAAGGAGAGTGTGGAGCGCTGCGGGGAGATCAAACAGAATAAGACTGGAGAGAAGTTTATTGGTTCTGGCAATCAAGAGGTAATTGGTGACCTTGGAGCATGGGGAAGCATTGGAACTGGAAGCCAGATGGCAGAGGGTACAGGGACCAAGGGGAAAGTTGACTCCCCCAGGTGTGCCCCACCGGGCATGAAAAGAAGAGGAAGGGTAGAAGTTAGAAGACCAGACCAGCAGGGTCTTTTGAATAGGGGAGACCCAAGAGAGGATTTCAGTGAGGAGAAGGAATTTGTAGACTCTGATGGATGGAGAGAACCAGGAGAGCTGACAGGCTCAGAAGGGAGAGAGGTCACTCTTTCATGGACATGAGGCTCAGGAGGCAGGATGGAGGCTGGATGGAGGCAGGATGCAGGCAGGACAGAGACCATTTCAGAGGGTGACAAAGGAGAAAGCTAGAGGATTCGTTTTTTGTTTCCTAAGAATGAGGGGACATAGATAGAAACAGGAGACTTGATGTTATGGAAAGTTTTGTGTCAACTGCTGTGGGAGAGGCTTTGGGGACGTAATGAGAAATGAATAAAACAATTGCAGGGCCCCCGGGAGGCTGAGTGCGACTCCTTCACGATAAACTAATGAATTTAATTTCTCTGTAAGCCCTCTGTCACTGTGAGAATGAAAAATGGTGGCCACTTAATTTCTTAAGAAACTTAGATTCAAGTCTGAATCTGAACTTCAGGAGGCGACTGAACTTTGTAGAAGTTCTCCAATTCTCCAATTCCCTTAGTTAACACGAACTTTTCCCTGAAATTGCCTTTCAAAAGAACGCCACATAAGCGCTCTTGTTGCTAGTGAATTCTCTCCTTCCACCTTCAATACAAGCTACATGTCAGAATTCTTTACTCTTCAGAATGTTTCACTTAGATTTCCTACCATAGCTTCTATATTGTGTGCTGGGACCATGCCTTACCAGTGTTTCTGCCGTTCTCACCACCACTAACATTAGCTCACCCCATGGAGGACTTGTCCTATTCATATAGTTCCTCTATCACCATCTTTTCTTGTTAGATTCTTCCCTATGTTCAGGGTTGGGTTTTTTGGGGTTTTTTTTCTGATTTCTTTTTGCTTTTTTTTTTTAATTACTTGCATTTCCCATAATTTCACAAGGGCATTATTAAAGCATCAGATTGTCTAAAGGGAAAGCTAAATGCATCCTTCAGCAAATTTCTTCTTAAATCACTGCTTTTATATGTTTTTGAAGTTTAGACCTTAAAATGACCTCAGCCTAGTTTTAGAGTCTTCTTCTGAAGCCCTGAGAAGCTGCCTCTGGGTCCCTTCACAGTTCGCAGGACCTCTCAGACAAGGAGAGCAGTTTTCAGGGGCTCGGCTAGTCCCATGTCTGTGAAAGGACATCACTTCCCTAAAACGAACCCCCACTTAGAGAACATTTCTCGTTTTCTGATAGGGTCAAACCAGACCAAAGAGAAGCACATTCTGGAAAGTAAGTTCTCCAGTGTTTCTGACCATAAAGCTGGGTTTCTGAAATCCAAGATTATTCCCAGCAGGGAGCCTAAATATGGGCAGAAGCTACCAAAAAAGAGGTATCCCTATTTTACCTGTGATGTCTATAAATTGTTATCACTTCTTTTCATTCCAGAGTCATACTTTGTGCTGAACCATGAAAAGCAAAAATACATTTAAAATATTAAACCATAAGCTATTAGAGAAGGGTAAAAGAGTCCCTTTGTGTCAGGATTTCTTCTGTCTGAAGGGATGAATAGCAGTAGCCTTTCTCTGACATAAACAGCTTTCATATAATACCTTCCAGAGGGGGAAAAAAAATGGCTTTAGGACAAAATACAGTCACTACTGCTTTTCCCCATGCATGAACTTTTGAACAGAAAAATAACATTAACAGATTATTAGACTATTTGTCACCAAAGAAAAGCAGGTGGTATGTTTGTGCCTTGAATAATCTGTAGCAGAAAAAAAAAATCATCAAAGAGGTACCCTTTACTTGCCCTGCTTTCAAAATTCACTAATTTTTCTCTTCCCAAGGTAATTTACAATTGTCCTTGGTTTTCAGACTTGTGATTTTGTTCCTTATTACAAATGGTTTAATTTTCATTCAAAAATCTAGATTAAATTTCAGAGTTCAACATGAGAGAAAAGAACTATTGAAAAGGCACTTTTTTTTTTTTCCTTTTCTGTTTTCCTGGAGGAACGCTTTGGTTCTCAGAGGATATCAAATTCCCATGTCAGTTTTGTAAATAAGGATCAGAAAGTCTGTTGTCTTTTCAGGCCAGGCTGTTTGTCTTATTTGTGTGTTTGTAGTAAACTCATCTACAAGCGCTTCCCTGATAAAATTAACACTTAGTTAATTACCCAAACCCTTGACATGTTCTATAATTGCCATTTGGCTAACAAACATTTGATACTTTTCTTGGGTAGAATTTGTTGAGACCTAGAGAAGCAAGTTTTTGATGGATGGGGAACAAACCAAATAAATACAGTATTTTATGTTCTTTTAATTCAGGGCCAAGTGGATTTGGATGGAGTGTTTATTTAGTTTGCTGGCTGTTTCAAGATGCTGTGGTGTATTGATTCCTTTTATTACTAGCAGCCGTTTAACCTGACCTCTTCCAGATCCAGTATTTTAAAAGCCATAAATTTTAACTTTACTTATGAACAAAGGCTGAAATGCTGTGAAAGCCTTTTTATTAGTTGAGCTCCACCATTCTTGATGCTCTTGTGTCACCCATGGCAACAATATTTAGGGCTTCTTAAATTAGAGTGGCTGCTCTACTGGTAGGGAGGGGCAAAGGCAGCTATAAAATGAAGTCATAAACATTTCAGGGGTATAGAATTCCGGGATGCGATAGCAGACAGGTGCAGGAAAGCAGGGGCAGGCCAAGGGAGAAAAGGATTTGGGTTGATCACCTTAAATAAACATTTACTTTAGCATCTCGGATACTGAACACTATTTGAAAGAGAGGGACAGAGTACCAGGCAACCAAAGAGCAAGATGAGCCAGAGACCAGTTCCAGAGACCAGTGTTATACAAGTCCGAAGGTCCCAGGCACAACCTTCCTCTCTGGATTTATGACAAACTGAGAAATCTCCTTTTCCTCCTAAGCTGGGAAAATATATGCTTCCGATCATTGACAGATTTGAACACGATCCGGGGAGAGTTTTTCTCGAATATCAGTGCTTAACTCTTTGAAGGTACCATGACTGTCCTCTGAGGGTGGGGAACTGTTTAGGGTTGATCAGCAAATCAAAACCATTTCATCTTAAAATAGCCCAGTAATGCACCTCCTGGCCAAGTGTATACACTTGAAAGGGCCTAATTTTTAATAAAAAATGAAGAGAAAGAAATATGCAAGTGTAGCCCTGAAACGTATCAGTGGGTGAGAATGCCTTGTATTTAGAGTTGAGGACAGAAGGAAACATTGTACTTTGTGTGGCTTCCAGCTTTTTACTTTTGTACATCTCACATCCGTAGCTTTGGTTTTCTTTGCAGAAAATCAGAGAATTTCCCATCAGTTTTCTAATTATCAAGATGTTTGTTTAAACAAATTTTCTTTTCTCAACCTCTAGACCTCCTTTTATTTGATCATGCAGCAAAACTCTGATACAGCATTAGTGAAGTTACATAAGCAAAGAATTATCATTTCACCATAGGAAAAAAAAATCCAAGCTACGAAGAGAAAAAAACTCATATTGCAATACTTCAAATAAAAATGCCTACAGCATAGAGAAATATTGAATGAGGAGATTCCACCCCCATCTTTATAATTCTTTGCAGAGGAATTTAATCCAAAATGGCGTGTGTTTGGACTTGGTTTGTTAGTTCACCTTATTAATCTCTTTCTTCCTCTCTTGGTGTTAGCCTACTGAAGAATCCTTGTACTACCTGTGGCCAGAGACTTCTGTCCCAGCATTTCAAATGACACTTCAAACATAACCCTTATTTTTTATTTATTTATTCATTTATTTAATGATTTTTTTATTATATTATGTTAATCACCATACAGTACATCCCCGGATTCCGATGTAAAGTTCAATGCTTCATTAGTTGCGTATAACACCCAGTGCACCATGCAATACGTGCCCTCCTTACTACCCATCACCAGTCTATCCCATTCCCCCACCCCCCTCCAAACATAACCCTTAATATTTGTCTCCTCTTTGAATATCTCAGTGACTTGAATAAGAAAAACAAGACATATTTAAATGTCTTGCTATTAAAATTAAGTTTCTTCCCTAAATCGTGATTCTTAAATTGCTAGAACAGGAGAAACATTCTTAATAATTTGGAAGAAAAAATCATTGTTAAAAACAGCATCAGAATTTTACCACCATTCAGTTTAAAAATTGCCTACTGTTCATTGGCTCCACACTGCCTGAATCATTGTTTGGTCTTCACTTAAAATCAGAGCCTTCAGAGCATGTGAGTCCTTACACTACTGTAGCCAAACACTTCTGTCCTAGCATTTTTTAAAACAGATTTTATTTATTTACTTGACAGAGAGCAAGAGAGCACAAGTAGGCAGAGTGGCAGGCAGAGGGAGAGGGAGAAGCAGTCTCCCCACTGGGCAGGGAGCCCAATGCGGGGCTGGATCCCAGGACCCTGGGGTCATGACCTGAGCTGAAGGCAAATGCTCAACCCACTGAGCCGCCCATGTGCCCCTGTCCTAGCATTTTAAGAAGCCAAGTACTCTTGTTAATTCGGTTCCCCAAATTCAGTTCACTGCACGAAACAACAGCAAAATGTTTAAATGTTTACAGTGTGGTTTTTTTTCTTACAAACTTATTTGAATCAAGGTGGAACTACACACTTTTATTAACCAAAATATCATCGGATCAATGTTCTATATCCTACCCCTTTTTAGTAACCGTGCTTTTAAAAAGAACCAACTTTAACGAAGAGATTTTAGTTGTAGTAAAATATACATAACATAAAACTTACCTTCTTAGCCATCTTTAAGTGTCTGGTTCAGTAATGATAAGCATACCAACACCGTTGTGCATAAAACTCTTACCGTACTAGGTATCCCAGTAAATGTCCCCCTTCCCTGCAATAAGACAGCCACCTCTACAGCCAGAGCAGCCGGGGCGGATTTGAGGATATTGGGCAGAATTTTACCCCCTCCCCCCACAAAAGGGAAAGTAGTTGTTACCTTGGGGAAGTTACTCAGATTTCTAGAAAAACTTTCTGCCGGGTTGGCTGTCATGGTGTGAATTAAAGGGTTATGTCAGAGGTTAAACTATGCAATTAAATCAAGAAAGCAGATTATTCTAGTAGCTGACATTAACTTTTGGAAGGAGACAGGATTAGCTGTACTTAGTCACATATAAATCCCGTGAAATGAACAATGGGAAAAAAATTATTTCACCAGGTACTTCCCTTGAAAGAAAATCATTCCATCTTGCGCCTCTAATTTTTCATCTTAATTCTGTTACTTCACGAGGCTCATTATCCTTTTCCAGATTTGCACACAGTGACTGATGCATTGTGACAGGTTGTTTTTGTTTTTCTACTTTAAAAAATATTCCCTCTCTCCCTAAATAATTATCTGCAAATTAACCTTTTCTCTTACTGGAATATTTGTTGGGATCGAAGACAGAAAATAGAAATGTGTGAGCGAGACTCTTTAGACAAGAGATAAATTCTTCAAGGCCACCAGGGTATCATTCAGTAACAGCCTGGTGCAGTCCACTGAATGGGCCCCCTTTTGACCTGAAAGAGTTAATGCTCTATTGAAAGTATATGGCTTGTCCCCAGCTTTTCTCCCTTGGAATGCTCGGACCCATTAATGGCAGTAATAATAACAATAGAAAACAGTCTCACTTTGCCTCCATTACTCTGAAACTGTTAATGGTATCCTAATGTTTTTTATTCTTTAAGTGTAACTGAAAACTGACATTCTGCTCAGCTAAAATCAAATGTAGTATGTTTTTTACATTGCTGTTTTTATATGCCGTGCAGGATGCTGAGTGAGGAATAAAGCAAAGGCTTATAATTGGTCTTTTAAATCATCATAAACATTTATTTTTCCCCCCACGGCTGTATCTAGTGCCAATAACTCAGTCATAAGACGATGGCAAAAACTATTTAATGATGCATCACAGCTCCTTTCTAAATTCTTACCCAGAACAGGCAGGGAAAATAACATATGACATTTGGTTTGCTCAGAAGTTGATATTAAAAGAACAAAAGTAGCTCTTTTTTTGTGGGGGAGCATCAGCAGTGAACCCAATACTCCTTTCTTTTTTGATACAAATACTTTTTAGAAAAGCCGTATGTTTTTGTGTTTTTATTATAATTAAATATCAAAAGTAAAATAGGGCTTTGCAATGTTCAGGGCAGAGCCCGGGCTTCTGTTGTGGGAGGCTGACTTCTATAAAAGGCGAATGATGATAAGCTTTTCTTGGGTTACTCAGAGATTACAAGCACGTGGCACAGAACCTGTCACATAGTAAGTTCTAAATAAAGATCAGCTTTGTTGTTATTGTTGAGCCAAAACAAAAAAATCCATCCCAATTTTAGGTCCTAAGGTCACATGCATGTGGGGCAAATGAGTC
Organism: Ailuropoda melanoleuca; assembly: GCF_002007445.2. Taxonomy (NCBI): domain Eukaryota; kingdom Metazoa; phylum Chordata; class Mammalia; order Carnivora; family Ursidae; genus Ailuropoda; species Ailuropoda melanoleuca. The sequence continues at coordinate 169,341,213 of NC_048219.1, forward strand.
CCACTTAGTGCACGGTACAATTAGAAAGCCACTGCCTTGGTTATTGTCCCCAGAAATAGGCATGTGTATTTGAGTGACTGTGTTTGGACACAGAGTCACAGACTTCAGAGGTCTCATGTTGCTGGTGGGATCAATCATGCACCTGGTCATCTGGCTTCTAGAGTGGTCGTCGCTCTTTTTCCATCCTCTCTGCCCATCTTCACCTCTGTGTGCCTCCCGCCCTGTGTGAACACTCCCCAGTGGACAAATTGGTGGGCTTGCCCCCACTCATCAGGCCTTTGCTCTCCCCTCTCTTCCTGCTTTGTGTCTCTAAGACCATCTCTCAGTCTGTCCAGAGGTCTGTTTCAGCTCAGGGTCTTCTTTTTCGCCCCTGACTCCTATCCCCCACTCTACATCTTGCCATATTCCACTTTGTTTGCGGATGTCCTATGTCGGGCTCTACACTGGGCATGGAGTCTGCTTAAGATTCTCTCTCTCCCTCTCACCCTGCCACCCTGTGCTCTTTTTCTCTCTCTCTCTCTCCCTCTCTTAAAAAAAAAGTTTTTAAAAAGATGCTTCTTATTTAAAAATGTGTATCATTAGCCTGTCATTTCCTTGGTTTTTACAGATAAGTCTGGGATTCACATTTATTTAGAGATTTCATTAAAGAGAAGTGTGAAAGGAAGATACTCAATATAACAAAACCCTCCTGCAGAAACAGACACCTCCTCCCATATGTGAGGCCTCTGTTGAGTAGCCATGGGAATGCCACAGGAAGAATAGGCCCTTGTGAGTGATATTAGGTTTACTCAGAACTTTACAATCCAAAGCAATGTATTTAATTAGTGTAATCATAGATACGGTGTTTGAACCCTTGGTTAACCATAGCAATAATTCATTTTATTCAGTTTTCAAAAGCCATTCTTTTTTTCCAAAGTGTGTAGCAATTAGTTGTATGTATAGTTATTAGAAATAATCTGGCAAATGGTCCCCTCTTCACAGAGGAGTCAGGGGCCAAGATGAGAAGATCAGTTTGATACAGTCTTCTCTGTTGGGGAATTTATCTCTCATAGAACCCAACCAGTAACAGACTAGAGCATGCCCACAGCAGAGGCTGTTCTCACTGCTCTAATCAGCTCTGCACTTATGATCCCTTCACCATTATAGCCAAGGAACAACCTTCCCTGTTGCTCGGGTATCTGTCCGACCTGAAGAGCAACAACTGGTGGGTTGGTGTATAGATGAAACATTAGAGAATAGGGCATTAAGTTAAATCTTTAGGTGACAATTGAAAATACCGATTTCAAACAGGCTTTGACAAAGGAGATAATCCGTTGACTCGGGCAACTGAAAAATTCAGAGCAGCATCTACATAAAGACAAGGCTGGACCTAGGGTCTCAGTGTCAACAATGCTCTTTCTCACAGTTCTGGGTCCTCTCATTGGACTTCATTTTTATAGAAAAGCAAGATGGCGATCAGCAGCTACAGGCTTACTCTCCCAGTAGCCCCAGTAGCAAAGATGACTTTTTCCTGGTGACTCTACCAAGGTTAGTTCTAATTAGCCCTGTGTGGACCAACAGCCTATCCCCCAAACCAACCAGAGGGATGAAATTTACTCATCAGTTATGCCCGGGTCATAGGCACACTTCTGAGTGAAAGTGGGGGAAGCATAGTAACCCCCCCTCAAAAAAAAAAAAAAAAAACCAGGATACTCATTCCATCCGGAATGGTGAACATTAGATAGGAAAAAAATGAACGTCAATACCAGGGGTAGATATAAGGGGCAGATCAGGATAGCAGGCAAGTTGTGATGTTCTTCCCATTCCTCCATGAGCTTCCCTGGGATGGAATACAGCAGTATCTCCACAAACTCTGAAATTTCACTACAATCCGGCAAGAATTTCAGTACAAGAAAGATTGATCATAGACTTCCCCGAGGGGGAGTTATTAATGGAAATGCCACCTTCTTGTAACCTTGTTTCCTGCTGGCAGGGGCTCTTCAGGCTGAATTATAGGGAAATTCCAGCATGTTGTCAGATTTCACAACAACATTAAGTGGGACTTCCTTTTCATATTTGCCACCTCATTTATTTTGTGTGCCCCATGTTATTAGTTTTACTGCCCATTAATCATTATATATTACAAAATATAATAAAGCATGCTTAAGAGGAGATAGCATTGGGACTGGCCGTGGCAGTCACAGCTTAGCCATGCCAGGAGGAAGCTTAAGGGGAGTAGGCAGTGCCCCTGTCCTACCCATTCACAGAGACACATCCTGGAGCACCTCTTGCCTCCCAAGTAGACTAGACCATGTTTCTTCAGCCTTTCCCAACTGGTCAGAGAAATGTCTAGGGCAAGTAACTCCATTCACTGAAAGGAAAGATTACTAACCTCACTAAAAATGTTTTAGAAGAAATCGTTTTACAAAACCCTGAAGTGGAATTGTTAAAAGGAAGAAAGTAAAGACCAAGATATTTCATTTGCATTGAGTTCCATTACCATATAATACAGCAGTTTTTCTTCTCCTTAATTTATCCTGTATATTTCTTCCATGTTCTCTTTTCTCAGAATACCTATATTACCAAGCCATCGTGCTGGTGAAAAACTTTTAAAGGATTCCCATTGCCCCCTGCTGCAGTCTCACATTTTCAGCCAGATTTTGAGGCCCTTCATATCTTCCTTTACCCATATTTATTTCCCACCAATCCCCAATAAGTCACTTTCCCTTACCAATCACTCCATCCATCCTATATCCCCACTACTGAATAGACGTGCCAGGTTTTTCCTCATGCTTTTCCTCCTTTGTGGAGCACCTGCTCACCTCCTACTTTTCCTGTCTCTTTCTGATCCATCTTCAAGGACAAGTCCTGCTTTATTCATGTAGCCTTATCCAGTGACTGAGGATCAAGGTGCTTTGTCTCCTCTGGACTTTTCAAGTGTCCACACTGCTTCAGCCCAGAACTATGCTATATGTCAGCATACTTGGCTCTGTAGTCTTCAGCATTGTCTATTGCTCCATGACCCCAAAAGTCTATGGCGCTGCCTGGTTTGTCATTTTGTTGATGGTGTAACGGGTTGGTCTACAGGAGAAGAGTCACCCAGCTCTTTACTTGTCCCAGACATGGGTATTCCCATCGAGTGATTTTAGCATTTGGTTTCTTTATGGAAAATACCTCTGTAAGAAACAAGGCTTTGGGGCTATTGAAAGAAGTGAAGGGTATAGAAGATGATTTGAAAAGTGATGAAAAGTCTTAAACAATACAAAAAATAATCAGTTTTGAATGAAGAGTGAAGAGTCAAAGCTAATGATGCTCGGGCCCATGATATTTGGCTATGGAATCAGGAATCCTCTTGGCATTCTGTTGGTTGGAAAGAGATCCTCCTAATGAGTGTAAACATTGCTCATAAAAGAAGATATAGGGTACAAACTAATGTTTACTGCAAACTTACATGTGCCAGGCATCGTGTATCAGATAATCCCCCTAACTACCCTGTGAAGGAGGTGCAGGCATTATCTCTGTGTTACAAATTTTACTAATTTGTCATCAGAACAAATTGGTAAAATTTGTAAGAAATTTACAAATTACAAAATTTACAAAAGAGGAAATTGAGTCACAGAGGGGAAAGAGCATCAAAGGTAGCACAATGAGTATAGGATGGGACTGGGAAATGAACCTAAGTGGTCTGATGCCAGAACCTGTGCTTGTTATAGCTATTGCTCTAAAGATTAAGTTATTACTGGAGGCTGAGAAAGTAGCTAATTAGTCGAGTGAAGAGATAACATGGCGCCCATTGGAAATACCCCTCCTGAGGAAGCCAGGAGTCAAACATGTTTATTTTCTAAAGTTTGGGGATCTCTATACATCCTAGATGGATATATTCCCTCACAAATGGGAAGGGACTCCTATTCATTATCTGGTGTTATCCTTTGTGTGTGTCCATCTTTGCTCAGCACATGGATTATAACATTTTAGAGGAAAGTAGGTACCTTATCTTTTCTTTCCGGGGCTTCAGAAAAGTGGGAAGAGCTTAATTCCTGGGTTGTCAAAGTAAAGAAAGCCTTACAGAGCATCCAAGTGGCTTTGCCAAGTCAGAAGGCCAACATTTCTTTGGGTAAACTCAGGGAATTTTAAAAGGAATTGGAAGAGAATTGAGTTGAGTGGTTGTTCTGAGATTTACATGAGATACAGTACTGAGGTACCACCTCTCAAGAATGGTTCTCAAGTCATCAGGGAAAGGGAAATCCTAAAATATTACTTGAAAGTTGCCCAAATTCACCTTAAAGTACGGAATTCAAAATTATCTGCAGTTTCTTCAATCAAGTATCCGTTGAAGTGATTGACTTGGGTTTAAGCATGGGGACCCATAGAAGATAGAAATCTTGAAACTCAAGAATGACCCTCCCTCACGACAGAAGCAGCTCATGGCATAAGCAGCAAGCAGAGACCATCATCACCTCATACCTGTTACAGTGGCTGTTAGCAAAACAAGAGATAACAGGTGTTAGCAAGGATGTGGGGAAAAGGGAACCCTTGTGCACTGTCGGTGGGAATGTGAATTGGTACAGTCAGTATGGGAAACGGTACGGAGGTTCTTCAAAAAATTAAAAATAGAGCTACTGTATGATCCAGCAATCCCACTTATGGTATCTATCTGAAGGAAATGAAATCACTATTTTGAAGAGGCATCTACACACCTGTGTTCATTGCAGCATTATTCACAATGGCCAACACATGGAAACAACCCAGTGAATGAACAGATAAAGAAAATGCAGTATAAATACACAAGGGAATATTATCCATCCATAAAAAAGATGGAAATCCTGCTATTTTCAACAACATGGATGGACCTTGAGGGTATTATGCTAAGTTAAAATAAGTCAGAGAAAGGCAAATATTATATGATCACACTTATATGTGGAATCGTAAAAAGCTAAATTCATAGAAACAGAGAACAGAATGGTGGTTGCCAGGACCCTAGTGATGGGGGACATGGGGAACGTTGGTCAAAGGGTACAAACTTCCAATTATAAAATGATTAAGTTCTGGGAATCTAAGTGCAGCATGGAAACTATGGTTAAGGATTCTGTATTATATAGTTGAAAGTTGCTAAGAGAGTAGATCTTAAATGTTCTCACCACACACACACCAAAAAATGGTAATTATGTGAGGTGATAACTAACCCTCTTGTGGTAATCATTTGACAACATTTGACAACAAGTCATCATTTGCACCCCTCAAGCTTCCACAATATTATGTATCAATTGTATTTCAATAAAAAATAATATAATGTTTACCCAGGGTAAAAAGTAAAAGCAGAGATTCACAGAAAACAGTTCATTTCTCCAAACTCCTGCCCTCTCTGAGATGCATTCATTCTAGAGCCTACCCTCACTGAGATGAATGGTGAGTGAAATTACTCCCATTATGTAAGTTTATTTTATCCTGTCCTTACACCCTCCTTCTTCATTTGAGCTCTCTCTGGACATGAATGTACAAGTGAATTTGGATAAGATCAGTGGTGTATGACATGATCTCATGTTGTATAGGAAAGAACTTTGTAAATTATAAAGCAGCAAGGAAGTGTTAGTTACTATTATACTTATCCTCTGTTACCTTTAGGACCAAGCACAGTTCTGAGCCATGAAACATACTCAATAAACACTCCTTGATAGCTGACTTAATTTTGGCTTGACACTTTAACATTAGATTGAAATCTTGATTAAAATATATCNTTTCGGGGCGCCTGGGTGGCACAGCGGTTAAGCGCCTGCCTTCGGCTCAGGGCGTGATCCCGGCGTTATGGGATCGAGCCCCACATCAGGCTCCTCCGCTATGAGCCTGCTTCTTCCTCTCCCACTCCCCCTGCTTGTGTTCCCTCTCTCACTGGCTGTCTCTATCTCTGTCAAATAAATAAATAAATAAATAAATATCCATAGAGAGATTGTTATTCATATTCACACCAAACTGAAAAACACACTTTTTATCAGTTCTATAAATAACTTAGTAACTGAGAATTTGAAGTGTTTTTTTTAAGTACAGTCAGCCATCAAAAGGGGAGAAAATGGTAAAGCAAAAATGCAAAAATAATGTTTGACCCTAAAAAATACAGGTACTCAATTTACATAACATCATGGAAGAACATCTTTGTGTGTCTTCATCCAAGAAATCCATCAGTTTCACCTTTTAGTTACGCTAATGGTTTTAAGGAGACTCCTTGGAATTCTTTATGTTATACTTTATTTTGAGAGTACTATAGTATACAGCTACATAGGGCATAAACCACTCAACAATCAAAAGCAGAAAAAAGATGTGCTGTTGAAGCCAGCCATACAAAGAGTAAATGGTAAAAGGAAAGGGTGGGGTGGAGAGTAGAATCACAGAAGTAGTTTGTGTTCAGAGTGAAAGCCTGTTCCCAGGGGATACAAGAAGGAGCTGGAAGACAAATAGGGTGTTCTTGGCAGTGGGTCAAAACAAGACTAAAGTGCACTCAAGGAGGTAGAAATGGCAGAAAAGGTTAGTATTACAAAGAAGTTAAGCAAAAGGCATGACTAGTGTAGAAACGCAAAACATTGAGGAGATGAATGAATAATTTTGGATAGGGCAGAAATGATTAAGCCCTTGAAAGTGACGCCGAAGAACGTAAGAGCTGTATTAACAAAGAACAAGACACTGTGTGAGCGCTTCGAGGAAGTGACGCAACTGAGGTTTGTTTCTCTTGATAAAATGTGTGCTGTAACCACCCCTGACCTTCACCTTCATTTATCCCTACAACAAATATTTACGTAGTGCTTCCCTGTGCTGAGGATGCCAAGTCAACAGGACTAAGAAAATGATAGGTGGCATGTATCGATCCTATTGATCCTGTTTCACAGGTGGAAGAGCTTGCTACTTTAGACAGTTTATTCGACTCTCAAATAGGCCTCCCCCCCCCCCGGCCCGCCCAGTTAAATAATAAAAGTGGTTTGGTTTGGTTTGGTTTCCTTTAAGTAGCCATCTTCCCTTTTGGAGACCAGTGCTGTTTATCCAATTTTTAAATTCATTATTATCTTGAATGCCGATTGTGAGTTGTTGTTGTTGGTGTTAATTACCTAGGAGTTTTCCTGATAAGCTAGATAAGAGGGAAAGCAAAAGATCACAACAAACCGCCTCTTGGGAATGGGTTAGTCTGAGTTCTTCAGTTGCCTTAACAGAATCTGCCCAGAAATATGGTTATATATACATATTTTTAAATAATTTACCCACTAGTGGCTCAGTCGATTAAGCATCTTCTGCTCAGGTCATGATCTCAGGATCTCAGAATGGAGTCCTCCATCGGGCTCCTTGCTCATCAGGGAGCCTGCTTCTCCCTCTCCCTCTGCCTGCCACTCCCCCTGCTTGTGCTCTCTCTCTGACAAATAAATAAATAAAATCTTTAATAAATAAATAGATAAATGCGTATATAAGTAAATAATTTACCCATTAAACTGAACCAGAGTCCATTTCCTTACACACAAAATAGACAATAGATGAAAAAAAAAGTGTCACAACAACATTTTTGGTACAATAAGTTCACTGTTCTTTCTATTTGTTGTGCGTAATTTGAGTCCAGGAAAGGAACCAAAATAGAGCATAAGATTTCAACTTTCAGTTTATAAAAGAGGGAACTTTCAGTAACAATGAGAATTTGTAACAACACTTGGCAAAGATTTGAAGACTTTGGAAGGGCCATGCCCACACTCATCATCAAAGCAATGTGTTGTATTTGTTCACCTAATCTTCCCATATTTTCTCTAGATATTTTCACTTTAAAATAGACAATGTTTGGAGCCAGAGTAGGAGAGATTATGCAAATGTATGAATCTTAATGAGAAGTTCATTATTGAACATTTGACATGAATTTCAAGAAATGATAAAAGACCCTGGGATTTATGAGACTTAAAAGAAAAATCTCTGCTCCTGGAGAAGTTGGAAATTGCCAGTAAAAGAACTGAGACCCAAATGACAGCAGATAATGTATAAACCAGATTACATTATGCCCTATGGTAATGAATAGGAAATGGGGCACAGTGATAAGCTTGGAATGATGATCAATATTTGGAAAACTGAGATAGGCAAGAAGGTAATTAGGCCCATTATGGACACAGCACAGATAACATAATTTGGGAAATTATACATTTGGATATCATGGGAAACTTTTTTTTCTAGGCTAATGGATTTGCAATGATATCTATTAAAGCACATAAGACATTTTGCCTCTAGGGAAACTACTAAAAAAATCAAATATACAAAATTTTCAGTTAAGAGTAATCTAAAATAAAAAGACAAAGCAGGATATATTGGAGAATAAAGTGGTGTTGATGACTTCCTACTTGGAATTTATAATAGTCTTTCATTCAAAGAGTTTTAAGGCTATTAATTTCACATCACAACTCCCCATGAAGCAAGTAAAGCATTTCTATTGTATTTGCCCAAGTTCATTGCTCATAATACAGCAATGCCAAATTGGTAATGAAAGCAAGCTATCTTGCCGAATTCCCGGCCTTCTTAAGTTTCATGCTGTGACCCCTGAATAGCATTGCAATCATTTTGATCCCCAATTTACTACTGGGCACAATTCCTTTATTTTAGAGGGAGGGGCGCTAACTTAATTAATTTTCACTAAATGCCTTGAGGGCCATTGATGTTATTGAAATGTGCAAATTAATACATTATTTATTCTTAATTTATCATAAGTATTTATTAATTATAAAGCTCTAGCTGGGAGAAAAACTTGCCACATATCTGAAAGTGAATACCTTCCCCAAAATAATTCCTTATGTTCTAATAAGAATGTATTGGAAGCAATTTCATCAATAATGAAAGATCCAATTACTGGTCTTCTGGATTAAGGCATTCTTTTATTGCAAGATTTTAATGCTAGAACGGGAAGTTCAAATATTGCCAATGAAATCTCAGACTAATTAAATGATTATAGCCTTAAGGAAAGGGCAACCGAGACTCCACTCTCAGTCTTCCCAATGATAGTCTCTATATACAGTGAACAGATGGGTACATATACCCTACCTCAAAAGAAAAAAAAATGTGAGGAGTTGTTTAAAAAAAATCAGTTCAATTTTTGAATAAAAAAGAAATGATGCTATTTCTTCAGGAAGCCCTTTTCAGCTTTTTGCGGAAGGAATGGTTGTAGTTAAGAATGCAATGGTGGAGGGGCATCTGGGCAGTGCGGTCGGCTAAGCATCCAACTCTTGGTTTGGGCTCAGTCCTGATCTCAGAATTGTGAGATCAAGCCCCACGTGGGGCTCCACACTCTGTGCAGTCTGCTTGAGTTTCTCTCTCCTTCGTCCTCAGCCCCTCCCCCTGCTCGCGCACACTTGTGCATGTACACTCTCTCTCAAATAAATAAATATAACTTAAAAAAAAAAGAAGAATGCCATGGTGGATGCAACCAAATGAATTGTGCTAGGCCTTCACTTGTTCAGATGTTTAGAGGTGACACAGAAGTATAGTGACAGTAATTCTCTTCATGAGCGTGTACTATGGGCAGTTACTCTTCCGTACTTGTCCTACAGTTTTACAGATGAGGAAACTGAAGCACGGAGGGGTTAATAACTCAGGAAATGAGTGGCAGAATGAAGGTTGTTGGCATGTTTCACATCTTCCCCTCTTACTCGCTATTAACAATGCTCTAGACTTTTGTTCTCTATTTTTCAAATCACCTGCCCATAAGGAACCAACAGCAGTTTGCAGCCATGAGGCAGGAATCCAAGACTGAATCAGAGAAACCGAGGTCCACATCCAAACAATCCTCCAGGAAGGACTTTCTGTTTTGTGATATGTTGACATGGGACTTTCTATCTAGAAGGTGGGAGCAATGGCTTCTCGGGGTGTGAAGGATCGGTTTTGTAATGGCACCTGTTGATGTAGACAGTAGCTCTCAGGCCACCTGTTTCATGCCCATTTCTCACATGGAGAAGTCTTTAGTCCTTTATATCTTTCATTTTGTTGCGTGTGTCCATGCTCTTCATAACACTGTATTTTTCTGGATGACAGGGAGTAGTGGATATGTCTGAGGATTGGTGGGCCACAAGACATGATCCTAAAATTTCCCTCTACTCTTTGTGGGGAAGGCTTCTGGAATTCAGTCAAGCCAGTCCTTCCTTCCTTTAGGAACAGATGAATCTTCAAAAGTGCTATAACATCTTTTTTAAAAATGTGATATCAGTGATATCTCCTTTTGAGGCTTTTATTTTAAGGAAAAATTTGGCACATGAAACTTTAAGAATATTTTTATTATATGACCTTGAGAATAATTTTTGTCATGTAAGATCCCTCTTTTAGCACCCTGGATAACTGTTCTATCTTTTGTTTAAAGTTTATGTGTGTCAAGTTCATGTGTCTGATGGAAAGATGAGTTTATCTGGATCTTAGAGAACACATCACTGGACATAGAAGTCATAAGTTAAGAAAATAAAGCTTTGCTAATAAAGTTTGAAAGAAGATTTATTCCTTGGCATTGGCAAGTAAGTGAGGTTGGCCTGGAAATCATTGAACAATCATAGTAAGATTAGTTCTGTAGATGCTCAAAATGGGACAAGTCAATGCTCAAATTTGGACAGAGTCCACCCACCCTGAGACTGATAACACATGGTATTCATAGATCACTCTCTCAGACAATTGCTTAAAATCAGCCACAGCTACTGCAGAGGGAAATGTGAGGAGTCATCGTATTTTGGGATGACTTCAATGGGGTAGAGTGACTGAGGTTTTGAATTTGATTAATTACTTTACATTATCCCTGCAGAGAGACCTCTACTTTTAATGGGAGCCTAGAAACAATATAATTTGTGTAAATGGTTAGGCTAAAAATAGACAGTGAATCTTCCCATTCTAAAAGCTACAGAATTTTCTAGGTAATGTCAACCTAAATTTGAATTGGTGAGGGTAAGTATAAGGGAAGGGGGATTAAGTGGGACCATTTATTGTACTGTGTACAATCTTTACATGGTAGGGTACTTCATTCCAAGTGTCTTGTTGGAATTTAGTGCTGATCCCCATCAATTAATATAATAATCCCTTGCACAACCAGTAACATGAACTTGTCCTTCTGTCGGCAGCCCTGGGACACCTAGAGGAGATGTGGAACCCTGGTCAAAGCCCACATCAGAGTCTTCTTTCATTTAGAACTTCAGTTCGGTGCCCCTGCAAATCCTTGCAGAGGTTTTCTTGATTTCAGGTTTTCCTCTCTCACTTCAGCCTGCCATTGCCATTGCCATCCTGTTGACTCCCCGGGAATAAATATAAACATTTTTTCTAAGCCTGAAAAACCCCGAGTTCACATTTACAACCTAGGACTCAACCAGTTTTGCTTTTAATTTTACTATGTACTACATCCAATATAGCTAGGTTGTAATTTTGGCCAACGTGAGTTGATGCTTCTAATTTGTGGCTTCTATTTATTTTTGTAAAGTGAATTAATTGCCGGCTCTATGAATCCAGCAAAATCCATGAATCCTTAATGTTCAGTTTGCTTAGAATGAGTAACAATGTATTTGTTCCTCCTCAAATATGACTTCTTGCTGAGCTTTAGATGAGCTCCTTTTAGATAGCATGCCTTATATCTTGGATGATTTATTCTCTTTCATGTTCCCTAGAATTTATCGCACAAGGTTGACATGAATACTTACAGTTTGGGCTCTAATATAATCTCCTGAATGGCAATTAATAAATAAAAGATGGTTACTATTGTTGACAGAGGAACTGGGCTTTCTCAGATAGTGTTCTTCATCTTCTTGTTTTCACCAAACTTCATGTCAGACGTCCCTAGGGGTTGATGGTGTAAAATATTTTTGTAAACTCCAAAGCTTTTACTGTTGCTTCAATAGCCCAAACCTCTATGTTGCCTTTTGTTTTCTTGTCAGAAACGATCTTATCCAATTCCTGTTTCTTCAACTTGCCTTCCTTCCTGAGAATATTAGAAGTATGCCTCTTTGTGGATTTAGCAGTAACATAGTCTCGGTGTTTGTGACTTGCGAGTAGCATCTGAAATTTGTCCCTGAAATTTCTTGTAATTTTTTTTTCACTTAATCTCATCTCTTGTGTTGATCAAAGATACACTGTCGCCCATAAAATGCAGTGTTTTTTGTCATCATGTATATTGTTCAAAGTGCAAAATCGCCTCCTGTAAGTTAATGATGAAACTAGAATTCTAGCAACATCTGATCTTTGGAGTTTGCCTGCTTGGCCGGTCTCATCAGCACTAATCTAGACAAACGCTCTTCTTCTCCAGATGAGGACTCTGTGGGCCAGTTTAAGTAGCTTGACTCTAATCAAAGAGAGGGCAGAGGCCAAGTGTATCTTCAGGCAGTACAGAGCAGAAATGCCAGGGTGAGGCAGCCTGAGGACATTTCCAGCTCTGACGTAGAGTGGGTGTGTGATTTTATACCAGCTATTTCTCTGCTCTGTGCGTAAGTTCCCTCATTTATAAAATGGGGTTAACAATAATAACTGTCAGGATTATAGTAAGGTTATGCAGGTAAAGCACTTAGAATGGGACGAAGCTTGTCATGCAATGTTAGCTATTAGAATTATTATCATCATTCTGACTACTTTTAGCATATTTAGAACATATGGAAAAGAGGCCTTGAGTAAGGTGCTTTATGTGCATAATCCTTAGTACGTACTCAATCTGTATCTATTGAAAAGCTGTGAAGTAGTTTATGCCCAGAAATGCAAGCGTAGCCCCCGCGTGGTGATAACTTCCTTTGCAACTGGAAAGGATCATGAGAGTTAGCCCTGGTGGAGAAGGGCCCTGATATAATTCCTTCCTTCTTTAAAATAATCTTTGTGCTGCTGGCGTTTAGATAGCTTCATCCTGCTGTAGACAACCAGAAGCCTGGCTGTGGCTGGGAAGGAAGGTCACGGCGTGGGGGAAGGGGGGCAGCTACACGGCCAAACAGTGCCAATGAAAAATATTATATGTCAGAAAACAAATTACTAAAATTCTCTCAGGTTTTATTTTCTTCTTTTTGGAATTATATATTACATTTAAAAATTACTCTTTTTCTAGATACCCAAATAGAAATACAATTTGGAACAATAAGCAGTGACACAGAAAATTTGTTTTCTCTCTTGCTTTGCTTTATTTATTTATTGACTAAATAAATTGCATTCATGATACATTAATAGCCACTAAAGTGTTTAATCATAAAAATTACAATCATTTCAATGTTCATTTCTATGCAGAGTATGTTACTCAATAATCACAAAAATAGTCATGGAAATAGTAAAACTACAACGTAGGGGTGCCTGGGTGGCTCAGTCAGTTGAGTATCCGATTCTTGATTTTGGCTCAGGTCATGATCTCAGGGTCATGAGATTGAGCCGTGCTTTGGTCTCCGTGTTCAGCGGGGAGTCCGCTTGAGGTTCTCTTCCTCGACCTCTACTCCTCCCCCCTCCAAAGCTCTAGCTCTCTCTTTCTAAAAAAAATAGATCTTAAAAATAAAAAGCTACAATGTAGGGAGCGCTTAGGGTGGGCACTGTGAGAGAAACACTCATTATCCTAGATACCCTGTGTGTGTACGTGTACAATCTCTGTAGACCGCTAGAAACTTTCAAATTCATATATATCTGTGTACGTGCATATATACCCATAGGCATATTTATTTAATACATATTATCATTTTAAATCTTGCCACAACTCTACATAAAAGGAAACTAAGGCTCTGAGAACTCAAACCACTTGTTCAAAATCACAAGAAGTTGGCAAAACTGGGGTTGAACCCCAAACCCTACTCACTCAACACCCCCTTTTTTAAGATGCCCAAACAAATATTTTTGGAACAACAGACTTTTCCACTACACCACACTGTGCCTCATTCGGGAAAGGGTGATGGTTTTTGCCCTTTCTTTTCCAGAATCGCCAAGCAAAGATTTCGGTCCAACCCTGGGTTTGAAGAAGTCCAGTTCCTTAGAGAGCCTCCAGACTGCGGTTGCTGAGGTCAGGAAGAACGAACTTCCCTTCCACAGGCCCCGGCCACACATGGTTCGCGGCCGCGGCTGCAACGAGAGTTTCCGGGCAGCCATTGACAAGTCCTATGACGGGCCGGAAGAGCTAGAAGCTGGTAGGACAAAGTGCTTCCTTACCCGGTTCCTTCATCTCATTATCATCCGCAAATCATAGGCAAGGATGTGTGCTTAACGACAAAGAAAAATGATTTAAGGATCACAATTATACTTTTGATATTAAAAGTAATTCATTTTCCTGATATGTTTTGCCCTTTGGCTTAATGAACATGGAATTGGCTAACACAATATGCAATTTATTTGACAGTGTGAACGCTAGAGAAATGTTCTCCTTCACTCTCCCACAAGGACCAACTGTCATTTCCCCTTAGGGTAGGAGCACTAAGTATGCATTTCTTGACGTTCTTATTGGAGTCATTAGAAGCAGCCTCAACCTGAGGACTGACTGTATTAATTGGGTAGAAGCAGTTGGGTTACATGCGTCCTCAGAAACTTCCCCTGGAAATCAACTTGCCCTGTTTGTTTGCCAGCATATGGGCTTTCACAGCCGATCGAGGTTAGCAAGCTGGCTTTCAGAGATATTCATGTTTTACCACGTATCAAACCTCTCATACAGCTGGCTGAACCAATTGTTCCCTCCTCCCAACAGCAAACCTTCCTTGAAGTAACCAGATTTAGGCAGTTGTCTCTTCAAAGGGTACAAGTAGCCACATGGAAGGGTAGAACTCTGGAGTGTTTTAGTCATTCCTGTGTATTTTACATTTAACTTTTCTTGATACACTAACAGTGAGTGCCCCTGACCACACGTATTGATTTTTCTCTCCGTACAGACGGTCTGTCTGATAAGAGCTCTCACTCCGGCCAAGGAGCTCTGAATTGTGAATCTGCCCCTCAGAGGAACTCTGAGCTGGAGGATGCAGAACATAAAGCCAGGAAAATCAAAAAACCAAAAGAGAAGGAGAAGAAGAAGGAAAAGGGCAAACTGAAAGTCAAGGAGAAAAAGCTGAAAGAAGAAAATGAAGACCCAGAGAGGAAAATAAAGAAGAAAGGCTTTGGCGCCATGCTGAGGTAGGACATGCTGGGAAGGCACAGTGGGCTTGGTCTTGCTTTTTGGTTTCTCCTGGTGAAATCACTCATCTGTGTGTATCCAGAGAAAAATGGCAGGCTTTCCCTCCTATTTAGCTAAATGCGTAAAAATCTCAACAGTGAGGTCGCGTGGTCCTTTCCTTCAGAAGCAGAAGGAGCCTTCCTGGGTGGCTCCCCAGGCTCCTGGTGATGACAGGAGGCTGTGATCAATTTGCTGTGAATGGAAGGCTGATGCCTGGTAGAGGCCTGGGCCGTGCTCGCAGCCCTTGGTACCGAAGCGTGATGCGGGTGAATTAAATGTGTCTTCCGTCCGTGTAGGGAAAGCAAGAGGTGAGGGAGTCCTCAACCATTGCGTCTACAACACCCTGTGTGAGTTGGAGAAGACAGAGTAGACGGACCTCACTCACCAGCCTTGTAGTTGCAGGTGCGTGCACGGCCCCGCCTGAGAGCACGTGAGCACCTGCAGAAGCACTGTGGTCAGCGGAGAGGTCACTGGGTCTGGAGTCAAATGACCCCGTGCTTGGTCCAGGACCCTCCACACGTGAGCTGCCGGCCTTCATGTGCTGCTTAACTTCCCCAGGCCTTCCTGTCTTCACTTTCAAAGTGAGGCTAGCGGACCTGCTGTCCTAACTCAGTGGGGTTGTGAGACAAGATGTCAGGTGCAGCCAGCCCATCCACGGGGCATGATCAGAAAGCAACTTTGTCTCCTCTCCTATAGCTGATTCCAAATCGGCTTTGTCGATGCTGAAATGATGTCCATGATTCGATGACATCACTCCAGCTGATGCTTTCTGGTCACTTTAGATATTGAAACAACCTCTGTGTCTCGGTCTAAAATGCCAATCCAATGTTAATCAAAACTTCCCGTCCCTACCCCTCAAGCCTCAACCCCAAGGAGGGCCCAGCGATGTGGTGGCAGGATTCCACCTTCTCCTGCTTCTCAGTCTCTGGACCCAGGGGAAGGGTAGGGCATTATTAAAACAAGGGTGGAGTTGTACTTAACTGGTGTCTGGATCTGGTCTAATCTGCCTGTCAGGGACCTTTGTGGGCTACTTCTGTAGATTTTTCAGGGGCTCCTTACTGCACCAGTTACTGAATAGGAGAAACATTTCCCTGCTAACCTCCAGAGGCCCTCTGATCCTTAGCCTCTGACCTCCAGCACCCACCCTGGGGTCCCCCCCCCCGCCCCAATGGACTTGGAAGGTGTCAGTTGGAGACGGCTGTAGCCTAACCTTCTGCAGCATCTACTTGGCTCACTGGAATCGCCGATCTCTTGCCCCTCCAAATGATAGAAACAGCCCATTCCCATTGCTCCCCTCTCTCCTCATCCTGCCATGGGGTGCCCCAACCAGCCTGGCATGTTTGGATTTCTCGGGCAGAGTCAAGCCCTGTTCTGTGCCTCCTCAGCTCTAGAGCCACATGCCAAACCCGAGCTTGCATTCCCGGGGAAGGGAAAGGACCAGGTACTCTTTGCAAGTCTCAAGCAAACAGGGAGGATGACCGTCTCCTTTCATGCAATTGCTTTCAAATCCTCTCAGGGGCAGTCTTGCAGCCTCCTTGCTTATTTTGTTGGCGGCAAGAGGGGGAAGCACCGGTTCCATTACTTTCTTTACTCCTACACTTTCCTTCGCAGAAAATCGCTCTCTCAGTCTCTACCCTTCTTTTTTCCAGGGGCTGAAGGTGAGGGATGGAAGGTGATGTTGGCTACCTCTTATTCAACTCCTAGGAGATATCTTTTTTTTTTAGTAATAATTTTTTATTATGTTATGTTAGTCACCATACAGTACATCCTTAGTTTTTGATGTAGTGTTCCATGATTCTGTCTATAACACTCAATGCTCCATGCAATCTGTGCCCACCTTAATACCCATCACTGGCCTATCCCAATCCCCCACCCCTCCCCTCTGAAGCCCTCAGTTTGTTTCCCAGAGTCCATAGTCTCTCATGGTTCATCCCCCCTCCTGTTTACCCCCCTTCATTCTTCCCTTCCTTCTCCTAATGATCTTCCTGCTATTTCTTATGTTCCATTAACGAGTGAAACCATATGATAATTGTCTTTCTCTGCTTGACTTATTTCACTTAGCATAATCTCCTCCAGTCCCGTCCATGTTGCTGCAAATGTTGTGAAATCGTTCTTTCTGATGGCTGAGTAATATTCCATTGTATATATGGACCACGTCTTCTTAATCCGTTCGTCTGTTGAGGGGCATCTCGGCTCCTTCCACAATTTAGCTATTGTGGACAATGCTGCTATGAACATTGGGGTGCATATGGCCCTTCTCTTCACTACATCTGTATCTTTGGGGTAAATACCCAGTAGTGCAATTCCTGGCTCATAGGGTAGCTCAATTTTTAACTTTTTGAGGGACCTCCACACTGTTTTCCAAAGTGGCTGTACCAACTTGCATTCCCACCAACAGTATAAGAGGGATCCCCTTTCTCCACATCCTCTCCAACATTTGTTGTTTCCTGCCTTGTCAATTTTTGCCATTCTAACTGGCGTAAGGTGGTATCTCAGTGTGGTTTTGATTTGAATTTCCCTGATGGCTAATGATTTTGAACATTTTTTCATGTGTCTGTTAGGGAGATATCTGTCTTAAGAATACTAAGTGGCAGTCGTCACCAGATGTTTTTAGCTTGGGATTTTCTTTTTTTTTTTAAGATTTTATTTATTTATTTATTTATTTATTTTAGAAAGAGAGAGAAAGCACATAGCTGTGAGAGGGGGAAGGGCAGAAGGGAAGGGAGCCTCAAGCTGACTCTGCACTGAGCATGAAGCCTGAAGCAGGGCTAGATCTCAGGACCCTGAGATCATGACCTGAGCCAAAAGCAAGAGTTGGATGCTTAACTGACTGAGCCACAAGTCTGGGATTTTCAACTGAAATTCCAGACAGAAACAGAAATTTCTATTTCATATCTGTTATTCATACATATTATATGAATATAAATATAATCTGTTATATATAAATATGGAAAGAGAGAGAGAGACTCCTTGAAACTGCAAAATCACATTTAGGCAACACAGATAATATTGACACCAGTAGGACAAATCTCTCAAAAGACATTGGTTTGTTTTTCCTGGTGGTGTCTATAGACTCTGTCTTGCCATTTGACGTTTGAATGTTAAGCTTTCCCCTTTTCCAGGTAATTAGAACGATTGCCAGAATTTGTGGGCTGTGCTTTACGCATCCTGATAATAATGACACACACAATCCTAATATATAGATGAGTATTGCCTTTGAATTTATGGAGGTCAGAGGTTAACAGTGCGGGCTCTGCATGTGAAATGCTAAATTCAATCCCAGCTCTTCTAGTTATCTATCTGGGTAGCATTTGGCATGCCATTTAATCTCTATGTCTCAGTTTCCTCATCTGAAAAATGGGAATAATAATAGAATATACCATTGTTATGAGAATTATATTTGTTTAGTTACATGTAACATGCTTATAGAACAGCACCTGGCAAGAAATACACATTCAATAGATGTTAATTATTGCGGTAAGCAGAATACAGGCCTCCTAAAGATGTCCATATCCCAATCCCTAGTACCTGTGAATGTGTGATGTTGCATGACAAAGGAGAGCTATGGTGCAGATGGGATTAAAGCTGCTCATTGGCTGACCTTAAGATGAAGGTGATTATCCTGGATTTCGCTCCTTGGCCCAGAGTAATGATTGTGAGGAGCCTTAAAAGTGGAAGAGGAAGATGTGATTGTGGAGGAAAGGTACAGAGAAATGCAATGTTGCCAGCTCTGAGATGGAGGGAGGTGGCCATGAGCCAAGGAATGAGGGCAGCCTCTAAAAGTTGGAAAGGACAGAGGAGTGGAATCTGTCTGAAGAGTCTCTAGAAAAGAACCCAGCCTGCCAAATCCTTAACTTTGGCCCATTTCTGTTGTTTAAGCCGTTAAGTTTACAGTACTTTTTTTTACAGCATCAATAGAAAACTAACTCAGTTGTTATAATTATTAGTAGTGCTTCTACAATATCATAGTAATTTGTAAGGAAACAATTTCCTCTTTAAGGTGTTAAAGAAAAAAAGACCATAAAGATTTAACTAGAGTAGTCTATAAAGACAAAAACTGTTAGAGTTTCACATATCCCATTTTCTAGAATATTACTAAAGTAAGCCTTCACTTTATATTTGGTTTCAGATGACTCGATTTGGCAGATTCATACTCTGTTGCCCATAATACAGAGCCAGCTATTCCTTTCATTGTCCAATATACGCTGTATTTGCCTGTGGTGGAAATCCCAGGTTCTAGATTCTTTAGACATCTAGCAACTCTGTTTTGTTTCCTTCTACTGTTTTAGCAAAATTAAGATCTGAAAGGTGGTGTTTGATTTTCTCTTCCGTGTAAAAATGGCAGCTGTTTTCCATAGCCTTTTGCATCTGAGTTTGAGAGCATATTGGAGTTGCTGCTGTATGCACATTTTCAACAACAAAGAACACAAAAGCTGTTACCATTAGCCAACAGATTTTGCTTTAATTCTCATCTGTTGCTCAGATGCTATTGACTTAGTTTCTTATTTAAAAAAGATTGATTGCTTTAAGGTTCTCTAGGAGGTAGATGTGTGGCTTAGATATATATTATTTTTTCCATTATCTGCATTTCACAGCCACTCTCCTGACATGTAGCTTTAGTGCACGTTGTGCCATGGACAGTGGCACCTGGCCAAAGGCATGAGCGGGGACCGAAATGGTCTCCCTCTCCTCACCAAGCCATGCATTGTGAAAGTGCGAATGTGTTAGCAGTGGCTTTGCGCTGGCTTATAAAAAGCTAAGTGTTGTGTGCTTTTCTGATATTAGCCGGTCCATTCATGTTACTGATATGTAGTCATACAGTTTAGCTCATTAGTTAATTTGACCTACCCCTGATCCTTTTGAAAAAATTATGGGGAATCTCGTTAATTCATATCTTTAAATGTGTGGTCTGGTTCCAGTATGCTTTATGCTTTGCTGATTTCAGAATTTGCTCCTGGTAGATTCAGCTGTGGCTCTGACACAAGCGATGAATTGTTATGGAAAAAGATGCAGATCAGGAACCTACCAACTTTGTTAGTTTCCCTGAATCCTCTGTTTACCTGCTGTTGAAAGAGGACAGTCAGGGGATCAAGATGCTTAAGTTTTTTCATGATATGTTTGGCCTCCCCAGGGCATTGTACTCTTCATGGCACCAGCCTGTAGAAAGAATGCCTGTGGCTCCTTGCAGCCAAAGGGTGAAGCTCAGACCCCCTCAGTAGACAAGCCAATTGCTGTCAGCCCTCAGGCGTTTTCCTGGGGTCCAGCAGATCTTTTCTAAGCACTGGAGAGAAATATCCTTTGGCTAACAAAATCTTGCCCTGTCTAGAGCAGAAAGCCTGGCATCAAGTCCCTGATTTCTTTATTATTTAATAACTATGTGGATCTTTACTTTCTTTAAACTGAATTCTGTCGTAGATCTGTGTTTAAAATCCATTTCTTGGGGCGCCTGGGTGGCATAGCGGTTAGGTGTCTGCCTTTGGCTCACGGCGTGATCCTGGCGTGATCCTGGCGTTATGGGATCAAGCCCCACATCAGGCTCCTCCACTATGAGCCTGCTTCTTCCTCTCCCACTCCCCCTGCTTGTGTTCCCTCTCTCTCTGGCTGTCTCTATCTCTGTCGAATAAATAAATAAAATCTTTTAAAAAAATAAAAATAAAAAATAAAATAAAATCCATTTCTTTATATCATAGTTGCTGTTGTTTCCTTTTGATATTATAGGCTACTCACGTCAAAGACCTTTGAATTTTTACCTTGTGCTGGACCCTGAGTGGAAAACCTTGATGTTGATCAAGTGCCTTTTCTACACCCTTTGTGTGCTTTGGTACCTAAAGGAGTTGTGCCTAGTAAATTCCTTTTTAATGGATTAACAAAGTGCTATACCTGCCAACAGAAAACTTCATCTCTTTTAAAAATTTGTCTGCCCCTAGTCGTTAACTAATAACGTATGTTGAATGTTTATTCTTTACCAAGCACCCTCATAATTAGTCTTCATTTATTCCACATTATTTACTGAATGCTTATTTTGCATCAGGCACTGTTCTAGACCCCGGGCATACGGCAGTGAAGTCCTTGCTTTTATGGTTTGTTTGTTTTAGGGTGTTTTGTTTTGTTTTGTTTTGTCTTAAAAAAGGAAGGAAAACTCCAAGACCTTTGAATTTCTTTCAGTGAGTTTAAAACAAAACAAGCAAAATATCACATAAACATGTAAAGTACTGGTAGCAATGGATTTCCCAGGGAGAGGTGGGACATCCGCCTCGGCTCCCTCTGGGACAAAGCACTACCTTGTCAACTTGAGGGAATCGGTAGTCAATTTCTTTGGTGCCGAGCAAGCCATCCAGGCTACGGCTCTTGTGTACTTTGCATCCCAGTGAGGAGGAGAGAATAAACACTAACTCGAAATGATTGAGACTGTTTCGGACTGTAGTGGGTGCGTTATGAAGCAGGTGAAGGCAGAAGGGATGGCGTCCTCTTCCCCACAGTGACTAACTGCCTCTGCCCAGGCTACACTGAATTTCAGCAGATTTGTTATCAGAACCTAGCATGCTGTGGTACTAACGCCAAATCACTTTATGCCTGCTCTTTTTTTTTTTTTGCAGCGTATGAATATAAGGTTATTTTTAAACCAACTTCACATAAAGCTATAAC
Source organism: Ailuropoda melanoleuca (assembly GCF_002007445.2). Lineage (NCBI taxonomy): Eukaryota > Metazoa > Chordata > Mammalia > Carnivora > Ursidae > Ailuropoda > Ailuropoda melanoleuca. The sequence continues at coordinate 169,362,949 of NC_048219.1, forward strand.
AAAACACTAACCCAAATTATGTCTGTTTTAGTACGCAAAGCCCTATTACACCTGACACAAACATTCTGAAGACACTTGGGCTTTCATCTGAATGACACACTAGATTTGCAGCTGAGTGTGTCCACTCTGTTCCTCCTGGCCCATCAGTGGGATGTTCCTTTTTTCTTTTCTTTTTTTTTTTCTTTTCTTTTTGTCAAATAGGCTCCACACCCAATGTGGGGTTTGAACTCACGACCGCAGGATCAAGAGTCGCATGCTGTACTGACTGAGCCATCCAGTGCCCCAGTTGGATACTCTTCATTGTTTCTTCTTAACTCAGCTGACGTAGGTATACCTCAATGGTACACTGGTTCAGTTTCTATATAGAGAAGACTAGATTATGAACCCTAATGGCATAGGTTTTTTTTTTTTAATCTAAGGGCATCAACTTTTTATTTCTAAGCTTTGCAAGGGCTCAAGCATCTATGGTTCATTTGTTTTATACTAAAAGATTCTATTTTATGAAACTGAGGCAACTCTATATTATGATATCTTGCCGTGGATCATTTTAAAAAGAACACTTCTACACACACACACACGCACGCACGCACACACATGCACACACACACAACCCTTCTTCCTCCACCACGAACAACACAGACATCATCACCATTAAATTTGTACTTCACCTAGTTAAAAACCTGTCCCTTACAACCTCTGTGGCTTTCATGAATCCCTTTGAGTCTTAGTATACTCAGCAGTGAACTGGGGATAATAACACATCCTCTCTAAGCTGTTGTGCAGTTGAAGTTAATTTATGTAAGCAGAGCTGGCAGTATGGTGCCTGACTTGGTAGGCTTTACTTCTTGTCTTCCCGCATGGCCTCAGTCAGCCAGCCAGCCATCACCCTTTGACATGGAGCCCCCTAAATTTCTGTTTCAATTTTTAAATTTATCCTCTAATTGCTATTTTGTATCTCAGGTGAGCATGCTATGTGTTCTTTAGACTGGACAGTTTTCTTAATAAGCCGTAAGAAGTAATGACATAACTAAAATCATTCAATCCTTTCTATTTTATAAGCTTTGGGTCACTCCTTTCTAAATATAACCTTGAACTATTTTCAGAGGTTATGTAATAATTTGGTGGCATTGAATACAAATAGAAAGGGGATTCAGATGGAGGAGCAGGGGTTTTTTTTCTTTTCTATTTTTTTCCTTCATGTATTTTAGACCAGAGTGTATGGATGGGTTTTTGACTTGATATTCTCCATGCATGGCTCATAGTTATTTCATTGGGCTGCCTTGGAAGTTGTCTTATAATACGTTACCCATAAAGATACATTTTGACTTGATTTTTAAATTAGGTTAGATAGAGACTGAATACCTAAATCTCCAGGGAGCACGACATCTGTCGTACATTTCTCCTCTTTACCTTGATCCCATAACGGCTGTTATAGGTCTCATGTACAATAAATGTAATGTGGCTGTGCCTGTCATTACCTCTTTCTAGATAGTGGTTGTAAAATGTCTGGGTATCCCTTCAACTTTATGGGTATGAAGGGCAACCTATCTAATGTAGCCAGGCCAATGAAATTTTAACCGTCATTTCCCCAAAGGCAAAAGGCCAACAACAGGCTAGAGATAAGGTGCTTTGCTTCATGAAGTAGACGCCAGTTTGAAACATGAAATTTCAGATGAAAAATGAAAGCCAAAGTAGGTCAAAGTTCTTAATTCAGCGGCAAGCTGTATATAGAAATACATTGGAAACGGAACCTTACAGGTCAGGGCAAAATGGCTGCATATATTGAGCCTGAGAGAAATATATGACTGGCAAAAAAATAAATTTGCATGTCAAAGGCTACTCACAGGTGCAACCATCCATCCTCCTCCATGGCTCACTATGATTGAGCGGAAAAGGAATAGAAGCTGAAAACACACTGAAATTTCGTTAGGCTCCTTTTTTGTCTTTTTGGTAACTGAATTTTCTCACCTCACAGTCCATCTTAAATTATTTACTTTCTCTTTTACGATATGAGCCATGAATATTTTGTTTCCTCATTTTGTTAATTTGCCAATTTCCCTCTGAGCTAAGTGCCCTAGCAATTTTAATTTTTCATTCGAGTTAGGAAGAGCAATGACCCCCCCCCTTTTTTTTTTCATTACTACTATCACAGGCCTGGGCTCAGAATGCTACTTTTTATGACCAGCAGTGTTGAGCCCATAATGGAATTGCAAAGTAGAGAGTGTAATATACCGATATTGACTTCCATTAAACCCAGTGGTGTGATCACTGATAATATTTATATATTTATGTATTATACATCCTAGCTTTGTTCGTTTGCAACTAAGCACCAGAGAGGAAAATTAGCATCATAATAGGAATAGATTGCAAACAGGAGAATGTAAAGAAGTGGAGGGAGAGAGCCTCCGTAAATAGGGCAAGTGAGAGAAAATGATGAGGGTAGAGGCAAGTGTGGTAACTAGAGGGTATAGATTAAATTTGGATCAGACAAATTTAGGGTTGTGTGGCCAGCATTTATTTCTTACGTGACAGAAGACCCAGAGACAGACGGGCTGCTTGTCTGATAGGCTGAGCACATAGACAAATGAGCCACCACAGTGCCCAGCATGCAGAGTTTGTTTGGTGTCTGACTTTAATAATTTTTTTCAGCTGTCACGCATGTCTGCAAATGTTTGTTTATCATTCTATCTGTTTTCTTTGAGTATATGTTCATAGAGGGGCGAGGGGCATAGATGGAGTTAATTAGTGTACAAATGTATGGGTAGCTTGTTTTCAAAAATCATTTGAAAAGCTGATTGCTGTTCATCGCCTTCCCCTCCTACCGTATGGAAGCTCGATTCCTCTGGAGCTCTGTTTATGGCTGTCCAAAGCAGGATGGTTTTCTCATACTTTTCATAATAACAAATGATCACGTAGAGTGTCAACCAAAAGGCTGATTTGTTTAATTAGGGTTCTCTTCTTCTCTTAATATGCGTGCACAACTCCCATTAACGTTAATGTGAATTACGAAAGAGCACCGAAGAAAAATAGACCCCTTTATCTCATTACTTTTCTTGGATAATGAGGTTTAGATTTGTTAAAAGATCAGAACAAAAGTCCAGTGGAAAAAAAAAATCGGCTTAACTTTTAAAGAAATTGATACGCTATAAAGAACTTTCACAGGCACTAAAGTGGAAGACACACATTAATAAATAAACTTCATTAGCATTTAAGGTGAAATATAATCATTTAAAATGCTGGATTAAGAAAATGCAAAGGATTTCCTAATGGACCTATTTGCATAGTCATATTAAATAACTAATAAAACATATTAACAGGTTTTATTCATACATATAAACACAAGATCCTAGTTGAGACTGCATTTGCCTAATTTGCTTTGTACCATGTCCAGCACAATGTCATGTCCTTGTGCAATGTTTACTTAATACTATTAGATAATGACATGTATAGATTTAATAATTTGCTTGAGGGAAAAATGAAATTAGTTCTTTGTTTAGCACCTTTTATCTGGGAACTTCAATGTAATTTACCAACATCCATCTTTAAGATGTATGGGAGATGAGGGTGGCAAATAGTAGCTTTGCTTTGCAGGTAATAAAAAATGAGACATTGAGAAGTGAATCCACCTGCCTAGAGCCAGACTTTGAACTGATAGCAATACCAAGTCCCCTCTTAATCTTCGCCGCTACTGTATTAGCGTCTAAAAATGCAATGACACCAGCCACAGTTCTGTATATACTTTCATACACCCTGTAGAACCCATACTTTTTTATTTTTGCTATTCATTGGATTTTCCTGTCTCAAGTCAATCTATGAAACAGCAATTTAATAACATGAGATGATTCATAATTAAGGGAAAAGACCCTGAATCTTTGGCATAAAAACCATATAAGAAAGAGGCTTCCCAGAACAATTACAGATAGATATAGGAGATACACAAATTGAAAAATGGATAGGAGATACACAAATATTATTGGATTGCACATCCAGGACTATTATCGCAACCATGCTAAATAATATCTAACGGAATTTTGGAGACAATCCAATTTTGCTTCTCCAGCCTGATGCTGATCATTTCTGCGTGGTGGCCTTGCCCCAACCTCAGCTTCAATGTGGCGAAATCTAATTTGTCATCCACCCATCTAAGTCACCAGCTCATCCTGATGTTCCTGACTCTGTAGGAGGCACTGCCAGGAATCCTGCGGCGTCCATCCGAGATGCCACTCTCTTGCCTTTCCCTCCCCTCCATTAGCCAGCACTCCTGTTGGTACTTGCAAAATGCTGTCTTTGACCTCTCTAACACCTTCTCCGTCTCCCTGCCATTCGCTAACCATGGCCTTTGTTGTTTATGACTAGATCGTTTCAACAAACTCCTAGCTGCCTGCTTTCTTCCTTTCCTCATTCCGGTTCATCCTAGACATAGCCAGCAGCCATTTATTCATTCGGGTATCAGCTGTTTAATGAAAACCTTCTGCACTAAAATGCCTTATAGCCTAGTGGCCAGGAACAGATCCTCTGAGATAAAATCTACTTAGGTTCAAATCCCAGCTCCATTTCTTTGTAGCTGTCGGTCCTTCAGCACCTACTTAACTACTCTGTGCTCAGTTTCCTCTTCTGTAAACCTGGAATAATAATGACATCTACCTAACAGAGTTGCTTTGAGAGTGAATCCGATGATATATGCAAAATGCCTGACACATAGAATGTTCTTAAAATAAAACCTATTCTGCTCTAGGAGCCAAGATGTTACCAGTTACCAAGTCATTATCAAAAATCCAACTGTCCTCTAGAGCCCTCTACAGAGCTTGTTAAAATTACAGATTACTGGACCTTACATCGGAGATTCTAACTCATTAGGCCTAGGATGACATCTGGGTGTCTCTGATGGTTCTGATGCAGCCCGTCCTAGGGAACCCCCCCTTGGGAGCCGTGAACTCCTAAAGTTCAAACTATTGAGGTTGGCATTCAATACCCTTTGTACTCTTTTTTTTTCACCCCATTTTATTTTATTTTATTTTATTTTTAATTTTATTATATTATGTTAATCACCATACAGTACATCCCCAGATTCCGATGTAAAGTTTGATGCTTCATTAGTTGCGTATAACACCCAGTGCACCATGCAATACGTGCCCTCCTTACTACCCATCACCAGTCTATCCCATTCCCCCACCCCCTCCCCTCTGAAGTCTTCAGTTTGTTTCTCATAGTCCATAGTCTCTCATGTTTCATTCCCCCTTCTGATTACCCCCCTTTTCTTTATCCCTTTCTTCCCCTACCGATCATCCTAGTTCTTATGTTCCATAGATGAGAGAAATCATATGATAATTGTCTTTCTCTGCTTGACTTATTTCACTTAGCATTATCTCCTCCAGTGCCGTCCATGTTGCAGCAAATGTTGAGAATTCGTTCTTTCTGATAGCTGAGTAATATTCCATTGTATATATGGACCACAGCTTCTTAATCCAGTCATCTGTTGAAGGGCATCTCGGCTCCTTCCATGATTTGGCTATTGTGGACAATGCAGCTATGAACATTGGGGTGCATATGGCCCTTCTCTTTACTACGTCTGTATCTTTGGGGTAAACACCCAGTAGTGCAATGGCTGGGTCATAGGGTAGTTCAATTTTTAACTTTTTAAGGGACCTCCACACTGTTTTCCAGAGTGGCTGTACCAACTTGCATTCCCACCAACAATGTAGGAGGGATCCCCTTTCTCCACATCCTCTCCAACAATTGTTGTTTCTTGCCTTGTCTATCTTTGCCATTCTAACTGGCGTAAGGTGGTATCTCAGTGTGGTTTTGATTTGAATTTCCCTGATGGCTAATGATTTTGAACATTTTTTCATGTGTCTGTTAGCCATTTGTATGTCTTCATTGGAAAAGTGTCTGTTCATATCTTCTGCCCATTTTATGATTTGTTTATTTGTTTCTCGTGTATTGAGTTTGAGAAGTTCTTTGTAGATCTTGGATACCAGTCCTTTATCTGTGGTGTCCTTTGCAAATATATTCTCCCATTCCGTGGGCTGTCTCTTAGTTTTTTTGACTGTTTCCTTGGCTGTGCAGAAGCTCTTTATCCTGATAAAGTCCCATAAGTTCATTTTATCTTTTATTTCTCTTGCCTTTGGAGATGTGTCGTGAAAAAGGTTGCTCTGGCCGATGTCATAGAAGTTGTTGCCTATGTTCTCCTCTAGAATTTTGATGGATTCCTGTCTCACATTGAGGTCTTTCATCCATTTGGAGTTTATTTTTGTGTATGGTGTGAGAGAGTGGTCAAGTTTCATTCTTTTGCATGTAGCTGTCCAATTTTCCCAGCACCATTTATTGAAGAGACTGTCTTTTTTCCACCGGATGTTTTTTCCTGCTTTATCAAAGATTAGTTGCCCAAAGAGCCGAGGGTCCATTTCTGGGTTCTCTATTCTGTTCCATTGGTCGATGTGTCTGTTTTTGTGCCAGTACCATGCTGTCTTTGTGATCACAGCTTTGTAGTACAGCTCGAAATCCGGCATTGTGATGCCCCCAGCTTTGTTTTTCCTTTTCAACAGTTCCTTGGAGATTCTGGGCCTTTTCTGGTTCCATACAAATTTAAGGACTATTTGTTCCAGTTCTTTGAAAAATGTCCTCGGTATTTTGATCGGGATAGCATTGAAAGTGTAGATTGCTCTGGGTAGTATGGACATTTTAACTATGTTAATTCTTCCAATCCATGAGCATGGAATATTTTTCCATCTTTTTATGTCTTCCTCAATATCTTTCAAAAGTGATCTATAGTTTCTAGGATATAGGTCCTTTACGTCTCTAATACCCTTTGTACTCTTACCCCAATTTATTTTTCTCTCATTGTTTTTAACTGTTCCTTTGTGCAAACTCACCACTCTAACCAGATGACTCACTATTACTCAAAACAAGCTTCGCGAAGCGCTAAGATGGTGACCTCTTTTAGGATGATCTCCCCTCTCTCGCTTCCTCCCCCTTCCTCCCGTCCTCTCTACCCCCTCTGTCCCTCTCTCTCTGAGTCCTGCCAGACTTCTGAAGCCCACCTTAAGCCCCATCCCTCTTATGTATCCTTCTTTGACCTGCATTTCTCTCTTTCTCTTCAAAACTCCTACATCCCAAGTCTTCTCGTTTCGGACTTCCCATAGGCAGACTTGGGGTTTAGTTTAGGCTTTACACCTCTGTCTCCTGTCCTCAGTGGGGTCAGACATTCCTCTAAACAAAAGGGCTTCCTCACAGTGCTTTGCTCAGCATTGGCCCTTACTAAGCTTGTGCTGACTGACCGACGGCCCAGATGGTGTGCCCATCAGAGTCGACTTATTCGGATATTAATGTGTTGTGCCCTTTAGTCCTTCTAGATAATAGTACTGAAAATAATGAAAACAGGGAAAGTGGTTCAAAAATAAGAAAGAGGGTGAACTGCATTGGGAGTTAATTATTTTTTTTAATTTCTGCTTGAAGAAAAGGTTGAAGGATGAGTTAAGTGGTAATAGTAACCAGCTGTTCTCCATCTCCACTGAGGACAGGGCTAGAGAAAATGGGCCAAAATCCTTATTAGAAAAAAATGAGGTTAGACATAAAAAAGGAGACAGTTGTTAAGCACTGGAATGAGGTTTCTGAACAGGTTGTAGAATTGACCTCCCTGAAGTATTTTAAAAGTAGGAAGGATAAATATCCATCTAAAATGATATGAGAAAATTTGCCAATCAGTTTATTACTTGAATATCTATTAAATACTTCTCTGGGGAAACCCAGAAAAAAAATACATGGCATGAACCTTTTGCTTAGGCTCACTATCTAATTAAGATGACCCATAAATATGAAATGATTAGCAATGAAAGTGGGATTTAAAATTAAAAGCCAAATGGTGAGATTATGGCCGTGATTGTGGTTAGAATTCAGATGTATACCCTCTCTACTTCTTCACCCCTAAAAAACCTACCCTGGGCCTTTTTTTAAATACAGGGATTTTCTATATATATTTCCAGGCTGCTTTTCTAGGTTGACTGGAATAATCCTGAATCTTTTCTGAAATAATTTATTCAGTACTTTTGAGCAAGCCACCGGTAATTATACAATAAACATGTTGTAAGTATACAGCCAATTTTTTTCCCTCTGACATCTTCTTTCACTCACTGGACAAATATTGATGGATTGTCCTATAAGTAACAGTCTCAGTGCTCAGTTTGGGGGTAACCACAGTGAACAACTCAGAGGTGTTCTCCTGGCACCTGCAATCTTTCCTTAAAGGATGGTAGGGCATAGAAGTTCTAATATTAACGTAACATTAAATGTATTAAGTTCCTTTTAAATAAGCGGAGCATCCATGAATCCCATAAAACTATGGTTAAACTATTTGCAGTGTACTTGATAAAAATACTGAAAGTGGGATGTCTACACCTAGTTGTACAATTGCCTTCTTGAATGAAAGTTTTCCTTTGCCTGGAGATCCACACCTTGTATACACTTGCAATATGCGTATAAATGATCATTGTGATGATCAACTACTTGGCCATTGGCTGAAAATGATTATAGCGCAGACATATCCATAGACTAAAATAGATAAGGGCTGTTAATCTGAAAATCAGTTTAACAAAGTGAAATCACACTGAATTGAGAGATACAGCCCAAGATTACCAACATGTAATTCACCAAAATAGAAGACCTTATCAGAGGCAAAGTGAAAATTTGGCCTTTAAGCACACTCAGTGTGTCCTTTGTTCTGTGTTAGCATAACGAACTCATCCCAGTTTGAGCACTAAAAACCCCATGGGAAAGCCCTGGGAAACTGCTCAATTTTAAGCAAATCAGGACAGTGGATCACCCTAGTCTGCATTCTCAATCGTATCTGACCTTCCCCTTCCATCTCTCCGTACCCTTTGTTTATATGCTACTATAGTCATAAAAATTCATTGAAAACACAAAATAAAAACTAACTTTGTTTGTAATACCATAAGCTAAAAAAAAACTATACTACAAATTAGAAGAACATATAAAAGAGTGGGAGCTCTAAGAGAAAAGTTGAGTGAACTCTTCTATTACCTTAATTTTTTGTGTTTGCCTTAGCCTTAGCTGTCATGTATTCTCTTAAGGCTTTCTTGGTATCTAAAAAAGCCATATAGCTCCAGGAATGAAAGTAGAAATGTCTCATCAGAGAATGACTAAAAGCAGCACCCCACTTGCCCACAAAAAAATCCTTAAAAAATTATGTAAGTTCAAAACTCCAGAATGAGACATCTGGAGGGCACATCGACCAAAAATAATGATTGTAACTCTGATTGCAGACAAAATCACCAGTGAACAGTAAAAACCCTAATTCTAGGGCTTTCGGTATTAGTTCCTCCCATTGATAGGCTTCTTCTCCCCCAGGGACTATAATTTTCCACTTTAAATTTGAACTCTAGTCAATGTATAGTAGAAAATCAATATCATACATTTGCTCTGCTTTCCTTTTGCCTCCTGGAATTTTCAAAGTGTATGTAAGAACAGCTTTTATGATGAAGATGGACTGTAAAATGAAAGGAGTGGCTTTGACCAATTCCCTAGAACTTTGACCCAAACACTATATACCAGACTCCCCACACCATGTCCTCCATGCCTCTCATGCCTCTGCCATTTCCCCCCAGTAGGGCATTTCATGTCCACATTGTTATGATTGCTCAAACACTTTTGTAAAGACTCTTTGGCAAGTTAATTGGAACTTGCTATCAGAACATTTTTTCCTATTTATCCTACCTTCTCCCCTTCATTTTGCTTACCATTTTCAATTACAGCTTCCTTCTCTCTATTGTGACGTGAGTAGAGGGAAATAGAGGAAGAAATTCACACACACAAAAAAACAAGAGAATTATCCAAAAACCTAGGCATTTAACATTTATACAGATAATCGTGCTTCCATTGTTAAAAATGAGCAAAGGTGCCAAGGCGCTGTTGCAATAAATGCAGATGCAGGGATGCGTTAGGCCATTCTCACTCCTTCTGACTCCAGCTCACCCGGCACCTTCTCAGCTCAACTTGCTCAGGTCACACAGAAAAGTTACTGGCCAGGCCTGATTCCTCAAGACTTGCATTAGAGTTGGCCTGGATCATCTTGGTATTCTCCACTGGTTTTGCACCACCTCGAGTATAAGAACCATGTCTCATGAATTTTTGTGTTCCTCTCGGTATCTCTGTCTTTGCTTCATTTTTCTTCCCTCTACCTTCCCCTTTTATCTCCTCATAAATGTAACCCAGTTTTCAGGTTCCTCCTGGTCCTGGTCTCTTGCACTAAACACAAAATTAGACTGACTTTCAAGAGTCTCTCCCCTGACACTGGTAATCTTTGTATAAGTGCTTTCCACATCTGGCATCTGGTGGTCCAACCACAGAACTCAATAAACCTATGGAACTCTGAGTAACCATGACTCATAAACAAAGGACTACATCCCTGCCTTGTTGGTTTCTACTCCAGGGTTGGTCAGCCCAGTGGCATGGCCTAGAACCCTCAGTCCCATTCAGGCCTCAGCTTGAACCATGTTGTCGTAGACTAGAGCACTGATATAGTGGAACTTGCCTATTTCTGACAGGTCATACCCAGAACACTTGTTCCTGGCTCCATCTCCAGCCCCATGTGTCTAGTTACAGGGAATTTTCCTTGAACGTGGTATATCTTACCTTTCAAGTACTCATCTGTCTTTGCATTCCTCACTGCCATGGCCTGTGCTGCTAATGGAATATGCCTGAATGGACCACTTGTAGACTAGATGGCTGACCTCTCCAAGTCAGCCTCTTTGTCTTTATGTGATTCCTCTGGCCATTATCCATCCTGGTTAGCAGCACTTTATCTAATCCCCTTCCCCAGTGATCCTATGGTGTTAGGTGTATCTGACAGCAAATTTGCTAATGCTCGCTGTCTTGCCCATAGTATGCATTCAACAATGGATTGCTGAACTGATTCTTGATTTCAAGAAATCCATTCTAGAAATAATAACTAGCAATCATACTTCCATAGGCTGATTTTATTTTTATTTATTTATTTTTTAGGGAGGGAGAGAGAATGTGCACATGAATGGGGCAGGAGGGGCAGAGGGAAAGGGAGAGAGAGAATCCTAAGCAAGCTGAGTGTGAGCCCAATGCAGGGCTCAATCTCATGGCCCTTAGATCATGACCTGAGGCAAAAATCAATAGTCAGATGCTTATCCAACTGAGCCATCCAGGTGCCGCTAGGCTGTGATTCTTAAATGACAGTTGGTGTTTTAACTCTTGTAGGGTTTTTTTTTTTATCCAAAGTATTCATTTTGTAAAACTGAAGTACTCTAAAAGAGAAAAACAAGTTTATTGAATACTGGAATTCTCTAAGAGAAGGAACTCTCTTAATTTTGAAAATAAAGGTTAAAACCTACTGAGAAGCTCCACTCTTTAATTTTGCATTTTTAGTGTTAAACTTTAAATCTGTCTATCATGTTTTATTCCATAAGAAATGTATCAGCATAAAGAGAAATAGTGGTAGGTTATAGGATGTAATAGAAATTCTAATAGACTGTTTAACAGTAATATGGCAGGCAGATACCATTTTAATCAGTATTGTCATTAACGAATATCAATAGAGAGGATAAGATGTTCTTGTCTTTGTGAATTATGATTTATGGCTGGCACAGCAGTCACACTGAAGTATATTTATTTTACAATACAGAGACATTGATTAAATGCACATGGCATCTCAAATACAGTTGACATTTTAAGTCAAAATTATTACAGACACACAGCCATTCATTTAAGCTGTTGCTTTAAAAATGTGTCTCAACTGATTGTTAATGGAAGAAAGTCTAGCTGGGCCAATATTTCAATAAGTTGATCCTTTATTTTACTGGTACACATCGCCTGGGGGAAATTTGCCTCCTTTGGGCAGTCCTATCATTTTGCTATATCATTCTGGTGCGTAGACCACCAGATGAAAATAGTCCTTTATGTGTACGTACACTGGGGTTCTAGATTGCCCAGAAAGCATTCTCTTATTAGGATAAAATCATTTTTTGGTTCTCTTCCCATTCTCCCTACATTCTTTGAAAATCTTCTAGCCTACCAACCTGCTTAGGAAATAGGTCTTAAATAATTGATGGCAACTGTAGCTGAAACATTAATATCATTTAGGGATGATGGTTTTTGTAATGTATATTGCTGCGTCTTGCCAATAGACCAGTGACTTTAAACAACATAAGTGTTTGGGTATTGATCGTTGATTTACAAGATTGAGGCCAATAGTAATTGTGTCTGAGAGCATACTTATATACCATGTCTATAAATTCTTTGATCTGTTTTCTCATTTATGTCTTCTTAACCTCAGAACTTGCTTAGATCTTTTTTTAAAATTTTATTACAAGATAATTTTAGACTCACATAAAATTTACTAAAATACTACAAAGAATTCTTATGTACCTTTCACCCAGATTCCTTAGATGTTGACAGTTTGCCACATTAGCACTAGCATTTACTCCCTCTCTCTTGCTGTCTCTTCATAAGGACGTATGTACAGATAGGCATCTGTTCCTTTCTTTTTTCTGAAAAACTTGTAAGTATTTGCAAACCTGATGCCTGAAACTTGCTTTAAAGCTAGCCTTGCATCATTGTATAATTTTTATCCCATATTTGAGAAAAGTCAACCGGTAGCCTCAATTTAACCTCAAATCAGTAAAGTTAGAAATTACAAAAGGAAGAAGGTGATGATTTCAAATATGATTACAAGTCAAAAAAAACAGTATGTGATATTCTTCTGTTTTTGTGGACGATATTGTCTCCACCTAATCTCAAAACCTGAATTAAGTCAGTGTTGACTTCTGGTAAATGACTACACATTTCCAAGAGTGAGATGTTTTTCTTTGACAGTTAATGAAACTTCAAAAGTAAGACCTCAGCAAAAAGGTGCAAATATCTCAACGATGTGATGAGGCCTCATTAACCACTGAATTTAGCCCAATGTGCTTGAATGAGATGGTAAATAGGAAAATGTCCTGCTGATTATTATTAAAATTGTGCTGCAGAAGGATTGCTAGAAATCCAATACTATTTTTTCTCAGACCTCTTATGCTTTCCATTTTGCCACAGGTGATTTATTGGTAAGACTGGAGGGGGAGCTAGAGAAGCAATACCAGCCTTTGATCACCGAGGGCTTTTCTTACAAATATCTGTGCATTTAAAAACACAGTTTGAAAACAAAAAAATGGACAAAGATCAATGTAATCTGATAGCCATAGTGGAGTTAAATTCGTCCATGAAATTTATAATTGGCCTAACCAGGAAGAGGGATTTGGAGAAATAGGGTGTACCCTGCCAGTCTTTTTAATAACGTTTGTTAGGTATTTGGGATGCTTTATGTCGGAGAGGCCACTCCAAGGGTGTCTGATTTTAGTCACACTCTTATGTTTTGAGAGACAAGAGAGGGTACAGTAATATAAGTGTGGTATATCATATGTAATATTATGTTATGGTAGAATATAATACATAGGTGTAGCTGGTAGGGAGTACGAGGAACACATCTGTTGGGAATCACTACTTAAATAAAAAATCCCTAATTCCCTGAACATTCAGTTCAGCTTTCACAAGGAATAAAGCGGCAATATCTGAGCGTGTTCTTCGTCATAGGCCTGCCCCTAAATTACATGAATGTAGTGATAACAACCTTCCTATCCATTGAGCACATGTTGCTGAGTTGATTCTGGGCAGGACAAAGGAGTAAGAAATAGTGTAAACACTCCACAGAATCCTTTTCTTCTTTCTGCATGTCAGGATTTAATTATTCAGAGCTGCTGAAATCTACTCTGTTCTTCTTGTCAATGGAATGTGTGTTTGAATGTCTGTGCGCTAAATGTCTTCCATGTAACAGGTAATACAACTTTATGAAGCACCTTGAAACTTTCAGCCAAAAGTTAGTTTGTGTATGTGTTGGTAGACCATTATTAACACCTCTTTTTAACTTTTAAAAAATTAAATATGGTAGATAGCAGTATAAATATTTTGTGAATGTTAATAGGTCAGCATTTTTTTTACTCTATGAGTTAACTATATTCTGTCAAGGCTAGTGGCAAAGAATTTCCAGAAAAGAAATCTTATGTTTCCATTCACGTTGAGAATCCACATACAATGACATGGTATTTGTAAAGTGTGTGTATACATATAAAGCATATAGAATTAAACATCAAAGGCACAGTCCTGGACTGCCTAGAAATTGTGTGCAGAATTTGGACTATAAGTGAGTATGCATATTTTTATAGAGAATGAGTCCTTAATTTCCTTCAGAATTCTCAAAAGGGTCCAGTTCTCACAAGAAGTTAAGAACCATTTCATAATGGAATCCAGCCTCTGCAAGGCCAGCCCTGCTCTCTGCCTGACAAGTGGCTGATATTCTTATTTCTACTTTCTGACTGCTTTCACTGATGTGTGTTCAACATTGAGCCTCGATGGATATAGTATCTATCACTGAAGTAAGAATGTAACTCTCTGTGGAAGGAATAAGGAGGTATAGAAGGTCCATTTCCACACTTTTATGTCCCAGGGATCCCCTCAAGACAGACCCTGGTTTGAAGATAACCATCTAAGTACAGTGTCGTGGGAAGCAACGCAGTCCACCATGGAAAGGTGTTTATTGGAGATTATCTTCTTTCTAGTACTCTTTAGCTAGGCTCCCTCAAGTGCAAACCAAACATAGCTCTCTTCAACCTAAATAAGAAATATGAATCTTTTTAGTGGAGGCTCTCTCTGTTTTATTTACCTGTGCTTTTCAGGGGATTCTCAAGGCTGAGATTTCCTCTCTGCTGTCACAACTCAGACCAAGAAAATACCAAGAATGCTTACTTAGTAGCTCCTTGCATTTCATTCCACTGGGGCTGTATCACATACCTTCTCCTTTTGTTAGGATCTTTACAATGTCTAATTGCTGGGAATGGCCAGCAATCCCTCTACCAACAGACCAAAGATGACTCTAAACTTCGCTGCGAAAGAGAGAAGGCAAGGAGGCCAACACTCAGAGACGAAGACCCTTTGCTCTTCTTTGCTCCTGCCTATGTTGGTCCTTCAGGATAATCATAAATCTGTATCACTGTTTCTCAAGAATGTGATGTGTGACAAGGGATCTTACTGGAACTAGGAGGATCTGTTTAAGGGAAAAATACGATCTGCTGATCTGCTGTGCTAATCCACGTGTTCTACGAGTTCTGCTAAACGTAGCTTAGGGGACAATGCAGACATCTCTTAGATCACAGGGCGGCTGTTTGGGCTAAGAAAGCTGCCAGGAAGGCAGCTCCCTGGGGCATTCCTACGGCAGAGTGGTCACGCAGGCCTTGGCCTTCCAGAGGCCTTCACCCTTCTCCGAAACCTTCCCCGCCCCCATCAGCCTCCATGTTACATTTTAGCAAGCCAGGTGTTATGGCTGATTTCATGCTCCACATTAACCCCAACATCTAATAGAATTAGGCTGTAATATCATATTTGTCCTTAGGTATTGCTACATTGCACAATATACCCCAAACTGAAAAAGGATTATGTTTGGGACTTATGAATCTATAAAATAAATTCTTTTATTAATTTATCAATTCTGTACAATCTTTAACATGAATATGCTTAAGATAAGTGGCTATAATAAAATAAAATGTATAAAGTTTACCCCTATAATTTCAGTGTTATAGTCAAATACTTTATGCTTAGCCTTGTAGAGTAATGCTCATTTTTATTAAAATAAAAAAAAAATGGTACTTCCTCAAAAAAACAAGGGTATCCTATTTGACACAAATTACTGTTCAAGTAAGTAACAGTAATTTCCTGTCATGAAAGGGTAGGCAATTAGAGATACATGTAGAGTTTCTGTAATGTTTGAAAAACGAATGTTTCGTTTCCACCTAGATCACTCCATCCTTCTTAACACTTTTCCTGCCGTTACATTCTGCGCTACTGCTCTCTCAAGCGATTGCCTCTGGCTTTCTGGCTGCCACTGCTGGCTCCTCATCCTAGTCTGGTCTTAAAAGTTGATATGCCCTGGATCTCTGTAGGCAGCCCTCTCATGTCACCCTTTTCCCTTGCTCTCTTCCTCTTCCCCCCATCCCTTCTCCTTCTCCCCCTTCCTCCTGGGTCCTACCCCCCCACACTCAGCCAGCAACCTCAACTATAAACCATACTTTTCACCCAAGTGCTGGATCCATTTACACAAAACTTACTAAACAGTTTTCCCAGGTGCCTCCATAGATACCTCAAACATAGTCTGTACATTGTGAGACTGACTTGCTAGTTTAACTTTACGGAGGCTGTCTAGGAGGAAAGGAAAGTAATATATCCTTTTCCCTCACCGCTAAATCAAGTCCATTACCAAGTCCCATGAATTCTGCTTTTTAAGTATCTGAATTCTTTCTCTCCATCTTCATTGTACCTCCTTAGTTCAGATTCTCTCTCATTTCTCCCCAGATGAAAGCAGTGGTCTTCTGAGCAGTCTTGACTTTCTCTTCCAACCCACCCAGTACAGTGCTGCCCATGTGATCTTCCCAAATATAAGTCTGATATGCCCACATTTTTGCAGTGGCTTTACAGTGCCCTGAAAGGCTTCAGTTTCTGAGTTGTCATAATGATGCCCCACCTTTATAATTAATTACCTGCAGCCAGAGAGAAGTACGTGCAATTACCTGAATGTGCCGTGAGAGCCTTAAGCCGGTCAACAATGCTTTGCGCCCTTCCTGTTATCTGTGAATAAAATGCCATGTGCCCAACCTTCAACCCACGTTCCTCTCTGGCCCACTCTTGGTCATGCTTAAATGCTGAGTTCGAGGATCACCTCCTTGGGAAACCTTGCCGACAACCATTCTCACCTCACTCGAGGCTGGCAAGATACGTTACTACTGTCATGCCACTCCTTTGAATAGGCAGGCATCCTTTATTGAAACAAGAAATTTTCTGGTCCTACTTTGTAGGTATCTGGCTCCAGAGGACGTTGTTGAATTCCATAGTCCATTATTATAATTTACCTGTAATTGTGAGGGTAAATAAACAGGAATATATAATATCGTCTTAGACTTCTTTGCTTGTGTATCTTAATGTGAAAATCTTGTGGCATTTTCTGAAGCTTTAAATCTGAGGGAATAAGATCTGTGAAAACTGACTCATTTGTTGATTTGCATATGAAGTGTGTTGTTCCCAGTGGGTGGTGGAAACTGATTTGGCATGTAGCTTACTAGCTCTGAGCGGGTAACTGGTGTTAGTTCCCGCTGCTGTAACAAAGTGGATTTGGCCTTTATTGTAGCTCTTATTTGAAAATTGCTATTAAGAACTGTATGCTGGAGATATGAGAGTACTTTCCAAAGATGGATGCATTTATGTAGCAAGCAGGAAACGGTGACGCCATGTCTTAATGACGCTTTATATTCTGCCAGTGTACTTAGCCACAGCTTCCTCAGCCTCATCGTCTAAAACAAAAATCGTAGTCCATTAGAGACACAATTCGACAATTGAATTTTTTGGTGAACTTTTGGCATCCATTGAAAGAATTGGCTCCAACCCCAGAGAGGGGGTTAATCTTTTTAGGGCATCATTGCCTGGGAAGAAAGAGATGACCAAGTAAGGGAATAGGAGTAAAAGCATTAACTCTGAGAGCTGGGATTAGGGAACTATTCAACAGTTATCATTTCTGGGACCACATTTTATTCAATAATAAAGAAACAGCAAGCATATTATTTTACTGAGGAAAATTGAAAAAAAAATACAAGCAATCCCAGTAGTCTGAGGCTTGGTTTAATTAAATGAGGTAACATTTTATTTCTTTATTTAAATAATTTCCTAGGGTCTCAGGCCAAATCTATAAAGAACAGGGTTGACTACCCAATATGGAATATTTACTGTAGCATCCACCTGGTTTGGAAATGGTTCTTAATTAGGGGAAATAATTGGTACATTCTTGTACAGTAGTAAATACGTAGATAACTATCGCATTAGCAAGGCAGAATAAAAATCAATATTAGTGAGAGCAGACAAATGCTTCGAATAATAGCTGAAAACTCTCAAGCCCTAGGTGTTCTCCTCAGTGACTTTCTTTCTTCCTTCCTCCCTCCTTCTTCCTTCCTTCCTTCCTTCCTATCTTCCTTCCTTCCTTCCTATCTTCCTTCCTTCCTTCCTTCCAAAACATTTTCTGCTTCGGACATCAAGACAGAGTATGAAACTTCTCTTTAAAGATCTTCAACATACCCACTGGCTGCTATTTTTTACCTGGGTATCCTAAGATTAAGCTGATGGAAGAGTTTAGTACTGTTTTATTCTTGCCCATCTCTTTCCAAAACCTTGAATATTCAGTCCATAATTTGTTCCCATACACTCCATTGCCCTCTTTTTATGAAGACATGGCTATTAATTGCTTCTTCCCATTTTTATAGCAAATGGGGACACCCCTACTCCTACTACTAAGGTTGTTCCAGTCCCTGGTATATTATAGAGTCCATGACAGCACCTAACACTGACAGTGCTTGTTGCTAAATAAATACTGCTAGCGTTCTGAGTTCATTAATTCATCTAATCCTCACGTGACCCTATGAAGTAGGCACTGTTATTATACCCATTTTATGGATTTAGAAACTGAGACACAGAAAGAATAGCTTACCAATGCAAAAATACTAACTGGGCAGAACTGCTGGGATTTGACCCCCGCAGTCTGGTTCTTTAGTTCTTCTTTATACTGCTTGACTCCTTGCTATGTGGACAACTTTGGGCACCTTAAAGCTAGTTTCCTTGTCCAAAGGTTAAAAAAAGGGGGGGGGGACAAAAATAAGCTCCACCTCATAGGATTGTGGTTAGAATTAAATGGTAGAACATATGTAAAGTGCTTGACTCAGTAACTGATACACAGTGAGTATTCGTGTTAGCTATTCATCTTTTTACTACTATCATTTAATCAATAAATGTAGGTGAAAGAATTAACTAATAAAGACGCAGAACTCAGAATCACTAAGTTGATCGTTTCCAGTTCCATGATTTATTTGGAGAAGCTCATTTAGAAGAACGAGACTCAATAGTCTAGAAGCAGAGCTTTGGTTCTTTCCGGGGGATCAAACGCCCTTGTGCCTTCCTCATCAGGGTAACGAAAAAGATTAAATTGTTATTATAACAATTATAGCATTAAAATAGAAATTTTAAAAAATGCATAGAATAATCCATGGAATGTTATAAGTTGTCAAAACCCCAATGTTTCCGAAGTATGTACCCTAAGAAGAGTGCAAAGACACCTATTTTATCATATTTCTATGCTCATGCCCTGCTTTTCTCTTTATTGCATTATGAGATTGACATTGTATCATTATCTCTCATTGTCACCTTAGCCTTGTGAGCTTTAGATGCTGCTAATGTTATGGTAATAACTGCTACAATTTGCAATTTTCAGTTGTATTAGACCTTGATTCATTTTTTTTTAACTACCTTGTATAACCATCAGTGATTTTTCTTGCAGGTAATAAGCAACTTAATGGTTTTTATAAATGAATACTGGTGTGAAATTATCAGAGCAAGAAAATCAATATTAGAAAATTTCCTATATGAACGACAACAACAATAGAGTAATATTAAAGTAATCGTAAATACTCAAAAATCAAATGAATTCATTATTTTGAAACTAGTGCTCGATTTTATAGTTTAAAACCAGCCAGTTCACTATACTTTAAAAATTTCACTATACTTTTTTAAATAGTAGCCTCCCCTCTTTTTAAAATTAAACATAACACATCTGGGATCACCACAGAGCTGGTTTTTTCAGAGTGCTTCCCTATGTTTCACACAAACCATCCCTTTCCCTGTAATTGGAAGTCATATAAAATCAGGTTCCTGAAGGGAATCCACCACACGCCTCCTGAAAGGTCAGTATATTATGTTTTCATTTGTTTATGTTGGTTAAAGGGGACCCTAGAGATTCATCAGCTACTAGGAATATTAAGTAACACCGTGGACCCTGAAATGGTGTATCTTTTCTCAAACCTTTCCCTCAATGCATGCCGACGACCAGTCACAACCCTACAGCCCCACCTCCCCTAGGACATTTCATCTGCCCTACGAGCCCTAATGGCAAAGCTCCTCTACTTCTCATCCTCCTGCCCCTTTCCTGGCACGCCATTCATTCACTTGATGAATATTCGTTGAGCACCAAGTCTGCACAGGTACTGCGTACAGTGATGCATGAGATGGGTCCTACCCTCAGAGAGCTTAGAATACAGTAACTTGTCGCTGACTAGCTTCTATCATTCGTTGTTTTTCATATGTCTGTGTCTTACATAGAGCAAAGACTGCAATTTAAAACCAATTTGCTTTCAGTATACTTTTTAACTACCAAATGCTCAAGGCATGTTGAGTTGAAAGAGTGAAGCGATCACCATCCAGCGGAGCAAAGCTGTGTTGCCCCACTCCTAAGCCAGAATTAGCACGTATGGGTCCCGGGTAAGACCACTGACATGGGACAGCTTCTTAGTTCAGACAGTGGATGACTTTTGAAATAAGATAAAATATATTCTTTCATCATACACCACAAAGAGTTGGGTGTTAATTTCTAAACCATAGTTAAGTTCCTTAGTCTTCTTTCCTGAAACAGACATAGTTTTATCCAGGGCTATTGATAGACAAACCTAGACCAAAGCCAGTGACTTCTCCCAAATGGTATTTCTTTCTTTATCTCTCCTCCTCTAGGAAGAAGAAAAGGGAGAGAGAGAGGTGGGAAAGGCTGAGTATGCAGTCTCTCCCCCAATACTACTGTAGTGTTGGCAAAGAATACAGCTTCCTTCCACCCCCATTCTGTATACACACACAGAACACAGATGTGTCTGCACACAAATACATAATTGCAGGCAAATATATGGACATATAAAAATATACGAACAGGCACACACAAACACACATGCACATATGTTTTAAAAACACATACACCATAGCTGACAGCTCAGGTCTCAGTGTTCCTGGGCTCTTAAACTCATGAGCAAGCAGAATTTTTCCTGGAAATCCAGGCTACAAATTCAACACGAAGCAGCCTCATCTGGTCTAAAGAGTTGTGTTCCCATGGGCCGTCTCCACCCATCTTCTCTGCATTCTGAAAACCCTGTGTTGATATTCTTGTAATATTAAAGATGCTTCTTGCAGGCCCTCTCTCAGCCTCCAACTTTCACTCATCTCTTTAGCTGACATCCTTTTCTTGTATCATCTTAGCTACTTTCTAGAGTTGAACATATGCTAGCCAAATTTCCTCATTTACAATTTGCAATTATAACAATCTATAATCACATACTATTTCTATATAATTCCAGAAGTGGTACTGGCGTCTTAATAAGAGGTGTCAGAGATGGGTGGCTCCAACTAGTTAAGGATTTCCCCCAAGCCCCTTGCTTGGGAGAAGGAAAAGGGGAGGGAGGGAAAGAGGAACGAACGAACGAAGGAAGGATGGAAGGGAGGGAGGGAGGGAGAGATGGATGAGAGAGGGAAGGGAGGAGATCTGGAGAGGATGGAAAGAGAAACAAAAGGAGAAATGAGGACAAGTAAAGAAAAAAATAGAAGGAGAAAAGAAGGAAAATGTTTATGGTTCCCTATTCTTTATTGATTTCTCCCCCTTACCTCTTCTTGCCACTTCTTCCATGCAAAGGTTTTAAACAGAACTCTTGGAGGGTTTGGGAGGGGAGGTTAGGAAGCATTCCGGACCGCTTGCCACCCCCTCCCCTTCCCCTGACTAAGGGCAGCCAGGATACTGCCGAGGATCCAGGGAAATTCTCCCTCACCCACTTGTACTAAACAATAGAGGCCACCTCTCCCTGAAAACTCACAGCGTGCAAGATACCTGGCTAAGTAACTGATATGATTTCTTTCTCTACTCCTCCACCTGACCCTACACAAGGAGGATATTACTAAGCACGTGGCAATGAGGAAAAGTACCTTGGAGAAGGAAAGCGATTTATTCCTTAGTTCTATGTTGCATAACGGGTTTTCTATTTTATTCTTGTTTTTAGCCATATAACATTATTACAATATTATTGACTCTATTCCCTATGCTGTACTTTCCATCTTCATGACTTATTTTATAACTGAAGTTTATGTATCTTAATCCCCTTCATCTAATTCAGACATCCCTCTACCTAAGCGCCCCCCCGGCTCCTGTCCCCTCTGGCAACCACCAGTTTGTCCTCTGTATTTAAGTCTGTTTGTTTTGTTTTCATTTGCTTTGTTTTTTAGATTCCCCGTATAAATGAAATCATATGGTATTTGTCTTTATCTGTCTGACTTATTTCACTTAGCATAATATTCTCTAGGTCTATCCATGTTGTTGCAATTGGCAAGATTTCATTCTTTTTCATGGCTGAATAATATTCCGTTATAAATATATCATAAAGATGCATCTGTCTTTTCAAACTAGTATTTTTGTTTACTTTGGGTAAATACCCAGTAGTGAATTTATTGGATCATATAGTATTTATATTTTTAATTTTTGAGGAACCTTCACACTATTTTCCACAGTGGTTGCACCAATTTGCATTCCCACCAACAGTGTATGAGGGTTCCTTTTTCGCCACATCCTTTCCAATACTTACTATTTCTTGTCTTTTTGACTGTAGCCATTCTGACAGGTGTGAGGTGATATCTCATTGTGGTTTTATTTGCATTTCCCTGATGATGAGTGATGTTGAGCATCTTTTCATGTGTCTTTTGGCCATCTGGCTGTTTTCTTTGGAAAAATGCCTATTTAAGTCCTCTGCTCATTTTTTAGTAAGATTGTTTTTTGGATTTTTTGGTGTTGAGTTGCATAAGTTCTTTATAGATTTTGGATATTAATCCCTCTATTTTATCCTCCTATTTAAAAGTTTCTGCTTTTGAGGTAGTAAGAGGGTTAATAGAAATGAATAATAATTAACTCATAAATATGGTTTAAATTTGCAAAACAAAACAAAAATTTTCATTTAGTAGAGGATTTACACAAAAGCACACACTGCCCCAGATAAACACAAAAAAGAAGAGGTACTGAGTTCATTGGCTAGGTGAGAGGAAAGTGGGAAAAGTTATAGGGGAAATATTCCACACTTACACTGTCCGATATGGTAGCCACTAATCACATGTGGCTTTTGAGCTCTTGAAATGTGACAGATCTAAATCAAGGTGTGCTGGAAGTGTAAAATACACATCTGATTTCAAGAACTTAGCATGAAAAAAAGATTATAAAATATCTCAATAATTTTTATATTGATTATATGGTGAAAGTATAGTATTTTAGATATGTTGGATTAACTAAAATATATAGTTAAAATGATTTCACCTGTTTCTTTTACTTTTTTAATGTGGCTAATAGAAAATTTAAAATAGAAATTTTAAAATTTAAAATGTATAAATGTTTAAATGTATAACTCACATTATAGCTCTATTAGCCAGCACTATTCTAGACCATAGGTTTTCAAACCGGGTTCCTGATGACCTTGGACTTTTCCTGTGGCAACCAAGGACTAAGAAGGAGAGCCACAGTCAATTACATCAGAAAAACTCCTTATTTGTTTATTTACCAAATCAGATTTCTGGCTATGAAGTTCTTTGAAGGAAAGAAGTCTTCAGCCAGAATGTTTGACAGCGCTAGTCTTGGAATATTTTCCATTTACTCTGAGGCTGTACAATGAGAACAAACGCAAATACTTTTCTCCATCCCCTGTCACTACACCCTGTGCATTAACAAAGGGGGCTACTAGACCTTTCTGTGATTCCCAATAAGATGCTAGTGGGCCACTTTTCTTCTTTGTTATTTTGGGAGTTCATCAAAGGCTTATTTATTAGTGAAATTGTACCCCTTTTCTGTAAGTTGCACAAATTTATTTGCAACGGAATGTCTTTTAAGTATTCCTAATTGATAGCATGGAGGGCCAAGCTACAGATGGTCTTTATTAAGAATTCTTTTTCTTCTGGAAAATGTAGACCTCTTCCCCCTACCCCCTTAGCAACCATGATTGGAGGATGATTGAGTGGTCTCTTGTGGAAATATGTATTTACCTATGTAACGATCAGTTTCAACTCAGCACATTCTTCTTTAACCAGTGAACTAACCTGTAACCTCTAAGGGGTGTTGACGTCTCTTCAGCTCATAACTCTGTGTGTGTGTGTGTGTGTGTGTGTGTGTGTACACACACACACACATTTTTTTAATTGTGAATCCAGCTGCTAACTTAGAGAAGAGCTTTTTAAGCTACTTTGTAAATTTTATCTTCTTAAGAATAATTTATAGTCCTGCCCATTTTAATCACCCCCTCCTCAAAATAAAATGAACACATGGTCACATACCTGAAGGTATGCTGTGAGTTAAATTTGAGAGTGATGGAAGTGAACAGAGGAAAGGGAAGAGCAAGTGGCATATTGTGAAAAAGCCATTGATTTCCCTGACACTAATTGCAACCAAAAATAGCAATGGAACCTCATGGGGTATTTGTGTTTGTTGTCAAGAGAGTAGATACAGGGACCCGAGATAAAGAACAAATGGTTTCCTGATTAGAATATCATCTGTGCTATTGGAAGTCTTAGAGTTTTTCTTCCTCCATGACCTTTCCACTTGGTCCTCCAAAAACCCATTGATTTTGGTCTGTTGAGTTTTCCACATTTTATGGAAAGGAGGATTTCTGATATGAGAAAGTTTGTTTATCATTAGCTGAATTCATTTTCCTGGGAAATGTTAATCCATAGATCTCACCAGAGTGAGGGATAGAGCATAAGTGAGAACATACTAGACCCAGTAATTTTTTCCTCGTGTGTCTTTTTCACCTCAGACAGATGTGCATACTTGGAGATATAACATAATGGACACGTTCCTCCCTCAAATGTGGGTTTTATACGTTTCTCCACAATCAAAAAGGAATGAATTCTATCTTGAAGTTACAGATGAAGCATTTATTTTGCCATTCGTTTAAAAGCAAGGGCATCTGAAATTTCAAATAAGGAACAAGCCCATAGTTTATGCACTGCCTTCTTTCCTTCCCTCCTATCTCCTTCCTACCTTCCATTCCCTCCTTCTGTCCTTTCCAAAGGACCAGCAGTGCTAAATGCTATGAGAATTATAGGTGTAAGTAAGATCCTCTCACGGAACTTATATTCTGTGGAGTTTTGACCTGATCTGCGCGTAAGCATTAGTAGCTCTGCCACTAAACAAGCCAAATCCAAGTAGTTATTTCTGCCCCACCTTTGGAAGGGACATGGTGGGAAGTTGCAGGAACAAACAGCAGATATCTACCACGTCCACTTGCTCTTGTTTATTTTCAGAGATAACCACCATGCTCTCTGAAAGTCTCAGCTTCCAGGGGCTGTTTATGCTAGCTGTAGAATTGTCAGGTCTGTTAATCTCTTTACTGTGGGTGTGTGTTTAGCATATAACATGACGTCCTACGTACCATGTGAGCCATGTATTCCTGTGTGTTCTGCTGAGGTACAGTGAGCTCTAGTGGGAAGAGCACTGGTACCTAAAGGCAGGAGATACACATTCTCAACATGGCTGTTCCACCAACATTTGGAGTCATCTTGTCAGTCACATAACTTCTCAGGTTAGAAAGTATCAGATTTGGGTATCATAACTCTTCTTCCCTACCCTAAATATTTAGGATGCTATGAAAGATGGTGAACAGAGATTTCAGAATATATAGCAAGATGGTGACCCCTGAACTCCATCCTGCCTTTAAGACTGAGCTCAGAGCCCTTCTCTTTGGTTAAGAATATTTCTTTAAGAACCAGCATTAAGGAATTAGTAGACAGTTTCACATGAGTCAGGATATATGTGAAATCTGGAATGTGTCCATCATACCATTTGCCCATGAGTTTACTTTAAACCCATGATAGTCTGGGTTTTCCAAAGAAACAGAACCACTAGGATATAGCTACATAGATAGATAAAAGAGATTTATTCCAGGAATTGGCTCATACAATTATGGAAACTGAGAAGTTCCTCAATCGGCTTGTCTGTAAACCAGAGAGCCAGTAGTATAATTTAATCTCAGTCCAAAGGCCTGAGCATCAGGCAAGCAGATGGTGTACATCCTGTCCTAGTCCAGAGACCTGAGAACTGGGAGAATATGGATGGCCCAGCTCAAGCAAAAAGAGCAAATTCTCCCTTCCTCTGCCTTTTTATTCAATGCAGACCCTCAGTGGATTGGAGGACGCCCACCACATTGATGAGGGCAGGTCTTTACTCAGTCTGCTGATTCAAATGCTAATAGTCTCCTCTGGAAACACCCTCACAGATACACCCAGAAATGTTTTACCAGCTATCTGGGCAACCCCGTAGCCTAAGGTGATACATAAAAATAGCCATCACAATCTGCAAGTCACCATACAGTTATTTCTTGGGACTTAATCCTTAAAAACTATAAAAGCACTATGCACAAAATGATCATTGCAGCTCCACTTCTAATTCTTAAACTGGACCTAGACTTTTTGCTCTTGTTTCTCTAAAGGCAATATTTATGCTATATAATTGGTGCACAATTAATTTTTTTTTTTTTTTTTTTTTTTTTTTTTTTTTAGCTCTTATGCAAGAGAGAGTCAGGTCCAGGTGCCAACTTTCACAGCCTGATGAAATTGGGAAACATTCATTCATTCATTCATTTGCCATATATTTGCTAAATGCTTATTATTTCCTGGGAAATGTTAATTAATAATCCGCCATCCTTGCTCTTAAGGAACTTATTTTCTGATGGAAAAGGTAAATAGTAAACAGATAATTGGTGCAGCATACAGTAAGCACTATGAAGAGAAGAGCACATGAGAGAGGGCCCCAGATCTCTGGGCGGGGGGTGGGGGGGGCGGGGCATGATTCCCAATTTTGGCCTTCTTGCATCTTTTGTATGCTTCCATGTATTTTAAGTTCCTGAATGAATGTTTGTAGATGTGTTGGGAACATATTTCTTAGCTCTTGTCTCAAGTCCAGTATGATATTTGTGTCTTTTAGAAAGTATGTACATTTGGAAAAATGTTTTTGGCATCAGTTAATGTATTCATAGACTTCTCATTGTTTATTAGAAAGAGTTTTGTTAAAGTTGAAATTCCAAAGTTGATCTGTTCTATCTTCTTTGACTTTTTGGTTGTTGGAGATCAAAGAGGTTTACTCTGATGAGAGTACTAATACTACTCAAAGATTTTGTTTGTTTGTTTGTTTACATAAGAAATATTTCATTCACTCTCTTCCAAGTTTTATAGTGGAGTCACTTAAAAATTCCCTAGTAT
Organism: Ailuropoda melanoleuca; assembly: GCF_002007445.2. Lineage (NCBI taxonomy): Eukaryota > Metazoa > Chordata > Mammalia > Carnivora > Ursidae > Ailuropoda > Ailuropoda melanoleuca. The sequence goes on from NC_048219.1 coordinate 169,390,141, forward strand.
TACTTTCAAGTTAACTGTAGCTATGTTTTGTGTTGGTGTCTGTGACTTGCATTAATAACTTTATAAATGAAATTAATGAGTGCCTATGTCAAGAATCACTGGCTTATCACATTCTCGCTCATTTATTTTGGATATAATTATCAAATTAGTGTTACGCTTTTTTTTTTTCAAATAACAAAAGGCTTTGTGAAGGAGTTTGTGGCATATTAGACATGATGGATAAAGATTGTAGAATTTCTCGTTACATTAACAGCATCTCCCCAAAGATACAAGGAAGACCGTTGTCGAGTTGTCATGGTCTTATATCAAAACTCTCTTGCCAGTATGTGATTGTAGATATTTTAGTTTATTTTGTTGTTTCCACTTTATCATCTGCTTCCATTCTTTTATATGATTTTTATTTCCAGTTAAATTGTTAAATTCCAGATACATGGAAAATATTGCCATGGGAAAACATAAGTTTATTTATATCACACTTAGTTCTGGCAATATATGATGTCGCTTCTTAGTGCTTCTAGAAATTAACTAGCTGTGACTTTCTAGACTAAGCAACCTACTCTAGGTAATCCATTTCACCACTTTGTGTCTTAGTCATATCATGTCACAGATCAGTTAATGATAATTACTCCTGGTTAATTCACAAGAACTCTGAAAAGATACTTAATAATATAATGTCTTGCTGTGGAATTTGTCTTTAATAAGGAAGTGGCCATGAGCAAACCTATTCGAGTGGGAATAGAACTCTTAAGACCTAACTTCTAAGTAACTTTTCTTTGTTAACTCATAGTGAGTTTTATGTCCCAGAGGACAGTGCATATTGCGTAAGAAGGGACACCATAACAAATTGAACAGGTGTTCCCTGGGAAACAAGTCTGGAAGGAATCCAGAAATTTGAGGGTGGAAGGATAAAATGTAACCAATGGTCCAATGAAATAAATATGACCCTAAATGGTTATAGATCACTGGTAGTTTCTACCAATATGTGAAATTTATAAAATTGAAGTTTATTGAGCATTGTTTCAAGTTGATGCACTGAAATCAAGCTTGAAGCATTTCTTGACACAGTAATAATTTATATTGATACAGGATATTCTTCACTTAAATGTTAGTTCATCATCTAAGAGCTACCTTAAGGCAAGGATTAATTCATTTTACCGTTGAAGAAAGTAAGTTTCTTGTGGTAGTAGAGTCACCAACCACAGAACCAGGAGGAATAGATCTTAGGCAGAATTATTGAATCGAGATTCAAAAATATGAAACTGAATTAATTCTAAAAAGGAGACTTTTAGTAGGATCAGAGAGGTTTCCAAAAACAAGCTGTGTGATCCACCTACAGGTTGCAGCGCTTTGACCTTAGTTAGTTAGCTCTTTGCTTCTGAAAGTGTGGTCTGTGGGCCACCAGCGGGAGCATCACCTCAGAGCCTTTTAGGTGTGATCTCTGAACCCATGTCAGGCTTCTTGAGTTCAATTTGAGTTTGTAACTGGTACTCCAAGTGGTTTACATGCAATTTAAAATTGGAGAAGTGTTGGTTTGGTAAAATGTAGGGTTGCTTTTAGTCAGTGCTGTGGTATGTCTGACAAGAAAAATTAAGCGAGCATAGACCATGTTGATAAGCACACGGTATCCAGAGGAAGAGGATAACCACACTTCCTGCCCTGGTCGGTGTGTTCCATTGCGGGCATTCTACTTTAAACTTTATTTTAAGAATATGTATCAAGGACCCTAACCAGCATGACGAAACAACACAAACCAATTTCATATAAGGAATAATTGAAAAAAAACTGGAAACATTTGACCCGGGTGAGAGAAAGCAGGGACGCCATAATAGCAACGTTCAAGTGTTTAAAGGGCTGTCCCTTGGCAGAAGTAAAGCAATTAATAGGGACAATAAATGGGAAGATGTGTCCTTACCAAATATCAGCATGAGCTTTGAAACAACTACACGTGTCCTGACACAGATCTTCCCCCTCTTGCAAGTAAGGAGTTAACATGGTTAGAGGTTTCCAAATAGAAACAAGAAAACCAGGGACCAGTTATTCCCCCTGCTGAATGCTCTCCAAACACCTCGTGCCTCACCTTTGTGACACTTGTCACATTGTTTCTATAATTTTTAAAATATCTTAAAAAAAAAATATTCTCTGTTCTATCTAGGCAAGGGACAGTCTGTTTTAGTCCCTGACTGTTCAGTCCCTAGCCTCTAGCACATGTCTGACAGAAAATTTTGCTTTGTTTTCCTTTTGGTTTTTATGATTAAGGGAAGGAAGGGATAGATGGGGAGGAGAATTGAAAAATATATTCATGAGTATATTTAATGAAGATTTACTGAGTGCCTTGGCTAGGCCAGACCGTCATCTGAATGAGGGACATCTAAGCGAACAAAACAGGTTACTATTCCTTCTCTAAAAGTTCATTTTCCCATGAGAGTAAATAGCCCCATGAACTTATAAGTAGTTCGTACAGAAAGAGAGTGAAGAACAGAACGTGAATCCAATGCCTTAGTTACTAGAGTAGCATGTCTCTGGAGAAGTTGACACCTTCAACGTATCTCAAAAACCAACCAGACCAACATGAAGCATTTAGAAGTTGAGATAAAATAGAGACCTCATGTTGTCATTTTAAAATTACCTTGGATACAAAGTTAAAACTCTTCAGGTGCTATGAGGCTGGTGAAAAGCTTGGACGAATTACTAGAACTTTGGAGATCACTAGGCCCTAAATGGGAACGATATGAGGCAAGGCAACATGTACATATGTATTACCAGAGAATTCCTGGGAATGTGCTCTGATTTCATTGTTGGTGTTTTATTTTGTGATTTGTTTTGATTGCAGCATGGTATTGCAAGTAATATATTAATATTCAGTATTAGAACTATTTTTGACCTAAAAAGTTATACCTAAAATATGTCATTTTGCATGAGTTACTATACTCTTTGAGCCTTATTCCATCCAGGTGCCAACATTTTTTTCTCATCACCACGCATCTTTGATTTTATAATGTTAAGTCAGTAGGAAAACAGGATTCATTTAACAGAAAATTGCTTTTCACAATCTTCTCTGAAATCTCTTTTGTCTGTTACCCAGGCAATATCTATATTATTACTTTGTCCTCAAAAGCTTTTACCAATTTGGCAACACAGAATGACTAAATCTCTTTTCTTTTATCTGGCTTTTCATTAGGAGAGAAACTCCCCAAATTCATTTCTATCAGGCCTTTCCTCAGTGCTAAATCTTGTGTGTCTCAAGTCTATTTATATTAAATATCCTCGTTATAACTCAGGTCGTTTCAGTTCTCTCTGTTACCTCAGTTACTAATGAAGGCGATGCCAAATGACCAAGTGGATAAAGCTCCCCCTTCCGCAAGCCCCCCACAGGAAAGCTTTCCTGTCAAATATCTCCTAATTGCCCTCAATGAATCAGCTTCATGCTCAGCCTTATCTCTGGCACCTTCCCCAGCTCTCTGCTGATAGCCAATAACATGTGCTCCAAGCATGAAGAGGATAAAAATGGTGTGACTCTTGGACAAGCCAGCCTTAAAATGGAGTTAGAGAGCTGTTTAGATTCTTTACTTTCATGGTTTTGACATGATTTATTTTAACCAATTTGCCTTCAGACATGGTTTGTTCTCGTTGCTTCAACATTTAACTTTGGATCCTACAGGGACACTTGTATTCCTTCAATTGTTTCTTCTGCCTTACACATAGGTCCTGTGTCAGGACATCTTGTATTAATCAGCCTTCAGTGCTAACTCTAGGCAAGTAATATAAGCACTTTCTCTGACCATCTGTAAAACTAAGAAGTAACTACAAAGCGTCTGACACATTTCTTATAAAAGCACAGTCCAGCCACCCTAGCCTGGCTCACAGCTGTGGAGAACAGCATGCTTGTGTCTCGGCCTCCTAACATATGTTTTCTTATCTGTCCCTCTGCCCCCTGCCTTCCTGACCGTCCCAGTATCTCCTCTTTCCTTAAATGATTCCTCTCCCCATAACCCCCCCCAGGCCTGACCCGACTCCTCACACCTGCTCCAGCTCCATATAATACAGGATGTTTTAATATACTACGTACATGGAAGAAAAAGGAAATTGAAGTCGAAAGCCATGAACTTTCTTTTCTTCTCTTTTAAAGGAGGAAGAGTAGCACCAACAGCAAGGAGGCTGTTTTCTTTGTGGCAGCGGAAAAGTGGTAGGGGGTGAGGGAAAGAACATTTAAGAAATTAGAGTCTCCAGCGGATATACGGTGTTTGATCTTTTAATGGTGTTGCCACTGGGCCTACTCTATTTTTTAACATGGGAGATGGTGAGAAATCAGAGCGTTGGAGGTGGGAAATGTGTTAGTTGGTTTTTGTTTTGTGTTGTAACACAGAGGAGACCACAGAGACCAAATGCTGTGGAACTGTCAGAAGAAACAGAAATAGGGGCATGTTGATACGGAATAAATGAGATACACAGAAACATATTAAATGAGGACCTACCAGTGATACTCTGAAGGGAGGCGAGAGGTAAACAGACGTGACGCTGGAGGGAGAGCGACAGGAGCAGTGGAATTATTTCTACGCACCCTTCGCATTCTGCACAGGCTGTGGGCAACTCACACGCTCGCGACTCGGGACATCTGCTTGGTGTGACTGTGGACCGAGCACTCACAAACTACACCTGTGCCAGACGGTCCTTGGTGTTATGTCTGACTTCAGGCCTTCTCTATGGGTATTGCTAAGAAATGCCGGATCGAGTCTTTGCCGTCTCCACTGACAAGGGCGCATGTCTGGATCTCACTCAGTGGCGTGTCTGGGGAACCACCAGTTTTGTTTCTGCCGTGTGGCCATTGTGGACTTCCTCAGCAGAATTTGGGTCTTTACTTGAAAGTCTGCAGGCGTTTTGCGCTCACTTAAGCTACTTGAACTACATGTAAATCTGTGTAGGTGTGTGTATTGTGGGGAGGGGTAGGCCTGCCAAATAGCACAAACAAAGTATTCTAAATTCAGGAAATTTATCTCAAAAGTTTTTAATCAAAGATTGAGTAATTGGGGCGCCTCAGTGGCTCAGTCATTTGAGCATCTGACTCTTGATCTCAGCTCAGGTCTGGATCTCAGGGTCATGAGTTCAAGCCCATGCTGGGCTCCACACAAGCATCCTTAAAATAAAAAAAAGTTGAGTAGTTAAGAATTTTATCTTTTACCTCTTCTCCCCACCTTTATGACACTTAACAACTGCTGGACTTTCATATTCCAAAGGAACAATTTTTAAAATCTTTCAGAACCACAGCTCTTAAAGGTATTAAATACAAATGAGAGCCTGCATCAGCATAGAGCTGAAAACAGATTGTTTGGCTAAGGTCTCTGTATGAAGTTAGACACTCCCTCCCCCAATTTCAAGCTGTCAAGTGTCACCCCTTCCTCCACCTCCTCAGGAACCTGGAGAATTTGAACTCCACGTTCAGAGAAACTGAGTGCAATGGAAGCAGAGTAGGACTAAAGCTGGGAGTCAAATGAAAATCTGGGATTTCTAGCGCCAGTATATTCTCTCTAAAGAATTCTGTGGAAGAACTGAACAGTCCCAGAGAAAAGAGCTACAGGTCTTAGAGTGGGAGATGACACAACACGAAGCTGGCTCACCACCCCATTGTGCTACAGCGAGGCTCAGTAATCGAGATCCACCCATGTCCATAGAAAGTCTAGGTGGCCGTGTAAAGTGACCCATTAACACATTAGAGAACAACCATGGATCACCAGATAGATAAGGGAGGGCCTCCCACAAGAAAGACACTAAAATAAAAAACATGATAATAAAAAATAAATAGACACATGAATTAAGAAGAAAAAGAGACAATGCCCCAGGCCAAGGAAGTCGCCATATAATGTTACCAGAAAGAAAAGACATTTTATCTTTGAGCAAAAACTAGATGCAATTATAGAAGAAGGATCATAAGTTATTAAGAAAATTTCGTAGTAGGATTGGGACATAAAGCTGAGGAACAGTCCTAGAAAGAAAAACAAAAGGACAAAAACATGGACAGTGGTAAAATGAAGGTTATTAGAAGATGGAGTTGAGATGTCCTGCCTCCAGTGGAGTAGAAATTTCAAAAAGAAAGAACAGGGAAAAAGGAAGTCAAAAGGAGAAGATGCCCAGCACAATTAAGGGCTATCCTCATACAATTCCAGAACACTAAGAATAAAGAAAAAAATCCTAAAATGTCTAAAAAGGAAAAAAACAAAAAATGGGTTTCCTAAGAAGGCTCAGGAATAAAAATGGCATTGAACTTCTCAGCAGCGGTCCTGGAAACTAGAAACCAGTGGTGAAATGCATTCAAAATTCTGTAAAAGCAATTTTCAGCTTCGGGTGCATTATTTGGCCAACTATCAGTCAAATGCAGGGGTAGACTAAAAACATTATCAGACATGAGGAATCAGGTCCTTTCTCTCGTGTATCCATTCTCAGGATTTACTGGAGGATACGCTCTACCAAATGAAGGGGTGTAAATCAAGAAAATGGAAGATGTCAGTCAGGTCCAGGAAACAGGGATCCAATCCAGAGGAGAGCAAAGGGCATGGAAGGGAAACCTGCCTGACAGCTAAGTAGCCAGGCCCAGCAGCAGCCAAACCAGGAGAGACAGCAACGTGAGGGAGACAGTGATACATGTGCTCCAAAAGGAACAGCTCCCAGGGAAGAAGCGAAAGTGACAAATTTTGGGATGCAATGGCAGCATCAGAGTGAAGAGAAAGAATCAGTAACAATATATAAAAACTATGCCAAATTTTGAAAGAGGCAACGATGAATTCCGGGGAGGGGGAGTGAACAGGAAAGAAGAAATGATGGTTAGAACACTGTTTGGCTCAGGACTAAGCAGTGTTTATCAGGTTATAATAATATAGGCTTTAAATAATATTTAAACCAAAATGTGGCATAATTGTATTAGAAGTCCGGGAGTATACAGGAGGGTGAAGAACACAGACAGTTGAATCTTTATCTACCGTCACGGAAGGACACCAAATAATGACTAAAGTTTATTAACCAGGAAGTAACTTTGTAAGCTCATTTTCTAGAAGCGTGGGTATTCATTAAAAGATTTCAACATGATTGCCTCAGGGGAGCAGGCCTCGGAGCGAGCAGGGGAAATACTGCTTTTAGTGCATTTTGACTTTTAAAATTATGAATTATTTGCATGTACTATTTTGATGAAATATTTTTCAAAATTTAAAAAACTAGGTTTCTTATATTAACAAATTAATACAAATGCAGATGCCTGGCTTCTCTTAGAAAATTAAACCATCTGGCCCCCTGGAGCCATGTTCCATCTGACAAGATGGCTGGCCCCGCTTAGTTGAAGCACAGGCTAGCCAACTTGTTACAGTCTCTCCTTTGCCCCCACATCTCCCTGCAGCTGAGGCTGTGTCTGGTGTTATTTTGCACAGTGATTATGCAGTCCTTTTACTTGTTGCAGACTTAAGAAGAAAGGAAAATAATTCTGTGCTCATGCCTCCATTAAAAGTAAGACAGTGAAACAGACTCCAGGAGGTTTGCGTCTTCCCTGGCTTACTCCGCTGGGCCATTTGCCTGGCTTTCGACGCACTGAAGTTCTCTGCCTAAAACCCCAATGATCCAATACAAGCTTTTGTTAGCTTCGTTATAAGTGCAGACCCCATCCTTCATGGGGTCACCTTTTTGTAAGAAATTTTGTAAACTTTGTCGCCCTGCAGCTATTTCTTCTCCAGATTACTGTCTCCAAAGACCTGCGTCTTCACTTCTCTGATCATACCCACACATTCCTTTTTTTTTTTTTTAAAGATTTTATTTATTTATTCGACAGAGATAGAGACAGCCAGCGAGAGAGGGAACACAAGCAGGGGAGTGGGAGAGGAAGAAGCAGGCTCACAGCAGAGGAGCCCGATGTGGGGCTCGATCCCATAACGCCGGGATCACGCCCTGAGCCGAAGGTAGGCGCTTAACCGCTGTGCCACCCAGGCGCCCCCATACCCACACATTCCTGATCTTCACATTTTCTCTCTCCACATGGTGAGGCCCTGATCCATGAGGAATGACTGTTGTTGACTTCACCGCTCTCACCAACATTACTTTACTTCATGCATCCTGGTGCCCTGCTTCCTTTTTGAAGAGCACCATTATCCTGATGGCTTATTCTCAGTGAGTGGCCTTCTGTGACTCCTGTGTATTTTTCTACTGTGGCCAAACACAGGGAAATACATTTCCATCTAGTATTTATGCACTTGGGTTTTCCTCCTGAAGTGCCTTACCCTCCACTTATTTCCATTAAATATCATATTCCTTATTCAAAAACACTTTTCCGAATTGGTCGAGATAGGTTTTGATTTTTCCTACTGCTGCCAAAGGTGCTGGCTGGTTACCTCTCTTTGAATTGTTGTAATTATCACACTTTGTAATGGTGCCATTTTGCCATTCAAATCTGAAATTACATGCACCATGAAATATGCAATTATAAATGTGAAATTATGAAGTAATATTGACCAAAACATAAAATTATATATGGATTCTATGACTAATCTCTGTAGAATATTACAGAGTGCCCAACTCAAGATTACCAGTGAACCACTGAAAATTGTGGTTTAAAAAAATTTAAAAACGTCTAAGTGGATTAACCAATTACTTAGAGTAGTTAAGTAGCCAGAATTAATTATAACCTGTAATTTATTATTAAGTAAACATGGTTAAGGCCAACCTATATAAGAATACCTGAGATGTAAAAATTTATGGTATTTACTATTCCTGGAAATAAATCCCAAATAATCTGAAGTAAAAAGCCATAATAGAAGAGGGAAAGTAGGTAAGGAAGAATCCTAAGGGTATTTTACATGCAGCCCTCTGTACAAACAGTGTAAAAGTAGTAGGATTAATGACAGATATTCTTGTCAAACTCAGGATAATCTGAGAAATCTACAGCAAGTTTTTCCTTTCTTTTGATGCCCTGGCAAATATTGTTAACATTTGAGTTACTCGTCTCTATCTCCTTATATGAAATAGTATTTGTTACTAAGCCTATTGCCTGGTGATTTAGGGAGAATTTGGGAACTTAGTCTAAACTAAGCTAAGGAAGTGTCCAGGGATAGGTAATGATAATCAGAGGTCACCAGTTGGGTCCTCCCAGAATCAGTAGCTAACACAAAGTGCGAAAGGTTAATTAAGGCGGTAATACCTGTGAAAGAGAAAAATGGGAGGAGATTGGGCAGGATTGGGCAGGGAGAGCGTCTACCACAGCACAAGTCTGACTAAATCTTGGCCAACCCAACGTGAACTCCAGAGCAAAGATTGCCTGTTAGAGGAGTTCTACACTGGGCAGAAACAGGCTCTGAACCCTACTGTGTCCAGTCACAGACCGGTGGTTACCTCAAAGGATGTGTCCTCAAGTCAAAACCTGAGAAGGATCCTAAAAAGCTACATCCGTGCTCCGTGCAGTTGAATGACTGGTTACTTCTTGAAGAGAGACACAGGCAGTGTATCTCCATTGCTGTGCATAGAACACCCCCCCCCATTATAGAACAACTAGAAATGGTTTTGCCATTCCTGTCCTCATATTTTCAATGTTTCACCAACACACGAAAATTCCACTCTTCTGTACCAAAGTAATGTAGTCACAAGAGACTGAAGTTACCAAGACAAGACATGCACTAGCTCCCAAGTGTTGGCTGGAGGAATAAGACTAAAACGTGCAAGACTAGGATGGGCAAGAAACAGTACAGAGTTGGATAGGAGATAGACTCACTGAGCACTGACCCTACCTGAAGATGAAAAGGACATGGCTGGTAGACGACCAAGGAAGGAGATATGGACCGCGGTTGTCTCAAATATTGGTTTTCCTTTCAGACACAAAATGACAACATTAGCTTTTTAAAAACAGTTAGTTCCCAACACTGAAAATCACAGAGAGAGTAGGTTAGGAGTTTTAATCTTTCAGAATCAACCCTAGTTTTGAGAGATGTGTGTGCCCGTTAGTTCTCTTAACACTGAATCTTGCCTTTGAACATTGTCATTTAACTGATAAGGAAGATTTTTTATTTCATAGTAGGATAGATAGAAAATAGTGAACAGCAAAGAATAATAATAAATTCTTAGGTAATGTTACAGAGTGACATGTTGGATTCCGGAAAATATAAACAAATTAAAAAGGGAAGTTCAGGTAAAATAAGAAAAAATACATAACAGAGAATAATCTTAGCTTTGATATTGTGTATATACTGGCTCATTACCCACCGCATCGAAGATCATAATGTTTTTATTATGCCATTTGCCAAATGATAGCTATTTCCTGAACAACTGGCCGCTCCTGCACATCCCTGTATTCTGTCCTTTGTTCATAACGACACCTTCACTTTGGGGCAGAAAGATAGAAGAATATCTGGAAAGAAGCTGCAGGAAAGGCGAGCAATGCTAATCTCTTTAGCTTTGCTCTTTTACACTGTTCCATTGGCTGTTGGTTGGTCCAGGGAATCGGCAATGTATTGTAGGTGCAACAACTAAATCTTCAAGGTAGAGTCCAGGAAAGGTGACAAGGAAACACCAAAAACAGTAATTTCATACGTAATCTCACTTGCATGTTACCTAGCCAGCCTGTCCAAATTCTGCCTGCTTGTGAGAGGTCTACCATAGTCAGATAGTAAATAGCCACCGAGTTCGTGTTTCGTGTTGCATTATTATTTTTTTAAAGCAGATAGCGAAGAGAAATCTACTTTCTCTGCATGACCCGACCATTAGTACAACACAGGATTTAAAAAAAAAAAAACCCTAAATTAAACAATTTTGAAAAAGAAATATGCCTGTATTAATTATTCATTTGTATTTAAGATTTTCATCCATTAGCATTTTACAGCGATAAGAATTGAAGATATAATTAAACTTAGAAATGAAATGAGGTTTAATTAGTGAGTAGGTAGCACTCAGCTACCTGACATCTTCCCAATCATAAAATAAAATGTTATGAAAGAAATATCTTAGCTAAAAAGGAGAGAGATCTATTTTTTTTTTTTTTAGGAAAAGAAGAAAGGTAGATGTGATATTACGCTCCACAGTATTTTATTTGATTACGTCATCTGATGGAGCACAGACCTGTTAGAGTTCTTTTACCCCCAGTGTAAACACACGGTAAAAATGCACCAAAATGTACCCAAGCAAACACCAAGCAGCCATGATTTGTGGTGGTTCAGCTGGCTCCCCTTCAGCTCCATCCCAACATCTGAATGTTTCTTGAGTTAGGTCAGTAGTCTTTGTATGCCGCTGTTTAACAGAAAGCCCTGGGTTTCTGGATTGGCTTATGAAGATTTGGGTTTAGGTTAAAAGCACATCACAGGCAAACATGTGTTGAACATTATTCTGTACGTGTAGACTTTGAAGAGCCTCCCAGGTATATGTAGGATTTCATATGATGAGGAGATGAATTCAATTCAACGTACTCAATCTTATTGCCAATCTTTTTCAATAAGAAACCATCTCTAGCCTCTTGGTTTGCACATCTGTGTTTGATAACACGAGAGAATGTCTTTGATTAGACTTTCAGAGTAATCATTCAAAGGCAACTTTCTCCTCTGCTTTGCTGCATCTCATAAAGTTAGATTTTGCACATTAGTGATGCACTTGATTGCACTGAAATAATATTGGCTTTATGAGACAGTATAATCTTGTTCAAAATATGACTCTCCCCTCCCTACAAAGTGCTGCTATTTTTGTCCAGGTTCCCCTCTACCATCACTTTTATGAGCACTTCCCAAAATACTATTTTCTTTTTTTATTGTATTTTTATAACTTTTAATCATGTTTTTTATGGTACTTAATAGCCTAAGGCAAAGTCACAAGTGGCCTTTTTTCTTCTCTAAATCATTTTTTACTCTTCTGTAACCCTAATGCACTGTAAGAAAAAGGATCTCTGGATTGTCCCCCAAAATACTCTTTTATATTTTTCCACAATATTTTTAATATTTCTAAGAATCAAAATCTCTGCCCTTAGGTTAAAGCCTGTGCACTATCCATTCTTGCTTAATTTCTGTAATGATTTATCTCTAGAAATTACAAAAATGTATTTTTGGCCTTTTTCTTTTTGCTTTTTTTCATTGCTTATACAGTTAATGACAGTCATAGTTTGTTAGAAACTATTTATTTTATACCTTGTTGGCCTTAGCACTCTTATTAAACTAAATTGTACATCGCGTTAATGCTAAGAGCAGCTTTTTAACTACATTCTTGGTTCATCTTCCTGGTTTTCTCTTGAAAATAAGTGAAATTCTTCTATTTGTTATTTTTCAAAAAGGAATATTATTTTTTGGAATAAAAGATAGAGTTGAACTGGAAATAGGGCTTATTGGTGTTGCAACAATGGTTATTAAGCCTTTACTCTCTGTTTTCTCACTTTGTTCCTTTCCCCCTGCCCCCCATTTATGATGTGAAATTGAATATGTTTTTGAAACCAGTGTTTTTGATGACATTTTTCCTTGGAGGAGTTGTACCAATGATTAATCTCTTAATCCTAGTTGGCCAGAGTCAACTTTTTCACCTCGCCTATTAATCTTGAGAGTTAAACCAAGATCATCTCCTTTGGCCTAGGAGTGGTGGGTTTTGAGAAAACCATGAAAGGATGTCCTCAGGCTAGGTACTGGGTGGGGCATTATTTGTCAACTGTGCCTAGAGCTGAGTGAGGAGTATTGGGCAAGAGTGAGAGAGGAGGGAGGAAACTACAACAGAAACTTAGGTTTTAAGAAATGAGGATCTACTGCACCCCAATGTTCATAGCAGCAATGTCCACAATAGCCAAACTATGGACAGGGCCCAGATGTCCATCGACAGACGAATGGATAAAGAAGATGTGGTATACATTCACTGGAGTATTACTTAGCCACCAAAAAAATGAAATCTTGCCATTTGCAATGACATGGATGGAACTAGAGGGTATTATCCTAAGTGAAATAAGTCAGTCAGAGAAAGACAATTATCATAGATCTCACTTCTATGTGGAATTTAAGAAAAAACACAGAGAATCATAGGAGAAGGGGGGGAATAAAACAAGACATAATCAGAGAGGGAGACAAACCATAAGAGACTCTTAATCATAGGAGACAAACTAAGGGTTGCTAGAGGGGAGAGGGGTGAGGGGATGGGGTAACTGGGTGATGGACATTGGGGAGGGTACGTGATGTAACGAATTCTGGGTGTTATATAAGACTGATGAATCACTGTCCTCTACCTCTGAAATTAATAATGCACAATATGTTAATTGAATTTAAATAAAAAATCAAATTAAAAGAAAATAAGGATCTAGCTGACTAAGTAAAAAGGTTCCACAGGCAGTTCTGCTGCCTACCAGGAGCTTTAAGATAGGAGTGATTGCCTTGGAAATTGGAAGCAATTATTTCCATTCTTTATACGGTTTTTGTTCTAAAATTGTTAAATGTAGCTCTGTAAGTTTGGTTGCTGGTCTACCTCAAGAATATTCAAAGAAGTGAAATGTAGGGCAGAGACGAGAGAAAACATTGGTTCTCAGAGCTCAGAGCCTTCCTTTAAAGAGGCATATGATGTCACCCACTGGATCTGTTTGTGTACGGAGCATCCCGGTGTCTTTCTGTCAAACTTCCTGCCTCCCAGGTGGATGCATATTGCTGAGGAAACACAACCAAAGCCAACTGTTTAAAAGAAAATGATTCTTTATGGAGTAGTAAGCTCTTTTATAAGACTAAAATAGATGTGGGAAATTTTTAGATGAATAGTCTTACAGCTGCCAAATTCTACCCTGTTTGCTCTCATTACACAGATATCCATAAAAGCCTTGGATTTTGTGTCTCTATAAAGATGGTATTTGTAATTGAGCTTAGTACTCTTTGTAGGGTCGGCATATTATAGGTTTCCCTCATAATGATAACAGAATCCTACATCAAGTGAACATGGAGGAGTGAATATTTAAACCATGTGTGAAGGAGGGAAAAAGAAACATAGTAGAGCTTTTCTTTGCACTGTACAGTCATGGATTATCTTTGCCGGCTGGATATTTATTTCAGATTTTTGTGGTTTTTCATGTCCTGGATTACAGGGAGTCTTGTAAATGGGTTTCATATGGTAGTTGGTGACCCTGAAGAACTCTATTTTTAAGATAATTAACTCCACAATTTTAAGTCAGATCTATACCACTCACACAATGAAGTAATTTTTATTTACTTATCTAGGATTTTATTAGGTTGCTTAATACCTATAGGAAAACAGAATATTTGCTTTGATTTACCTCTGTATCACCTTCACTGAAATATTTCACACACACACACACACACACACACACACACACAAAAGCATATACGAGTAACCATTTGGGGTCATATACACAGTCAGCAGTTAGTCTCGGTCTTGGCACAAATAACCCTTCAGGTTCTTTGAGATGTTCGAGACATACAAGCAGTACCAGACTTCCATAACCTCAGGGCTCACTCACCCCCTTATTCTGCATCACCTAAAGTGTGTTCAGAACTTTGCAGCCATGCGCCATCCCTTCACCATGCCCCTGACTGGTTACTTGTGACTGCCGATTCATCTAGTTTCATTGCTCTTGTGAAAACCAGTCCGCATTTTATCATATAATTCAGAACTATCCTATTCTAGTAGAAAGAGTACTCTCCCTCGGTGGCTACATCATACAAAGAAAGAAAAAAATCAATTTTTTATCTTTCTGTTTTTTAAAAGTCTCCCATAAATGTATTGAGGCAAGAATCAACAGAATCCCTTTAACCTTCAAAGCAGATTTTGTGTCAGACAGTCGAATGAGGATTTGTCTAGACTAGCATTGTCAGATCCTACAGATTCCTTTAAACCATTGATATGTCCAGCCTGTGCCACCACTTGGGAGTGATGTGTTGCACAAACTATAAGTGAAAAATTAAGAATACCACGAGGAGCATACAAAAGGAGTACCAGTGTGCTCCTAGACAAGAGCAATACTTCTTAGTTTATCCAGAAAGCTTTCCTTGAACACATCCCCAGCCCCAGCCTTGCACTAGGCAAGGTGCACTTCTTTTCTGCCCTTACAGCCTATGAGCAAACCTCTATAGAACACATTTGTCACAGAATAATCTAATGTTCTACCTACTGGGCTAACCCCCTGCTGAGCTTGAGCTACAGACCAGATCTTACTCATCTTTGGTCCATAAGGTGAAGCATGTTCTCTGGAAGTCCTGGCGTATCTAGTTAACTCCTTAAAGAAATGGCCTGTCTTTGTATCCCAAGGACTCTAGGTTATTACTTGGTACGTAGGAGGAACCCAATAAGCATTTTGTCAAGGAAGTAAATTGAATACAATTATGTTAGAATTGTTAAGACTCTGAGTGATAGGATTGAAACCTCTTGTTTCACGGATGAGCAGACTGGGGCCTGGAGAGGTGGACTCATTTGCCCACCATCCCTCAGCACATCATTAGCATCTGGAATTAAAGCCAGATGCACTGATTTATAGCTCGGTGTTCTTTTCACTCCGCAATGGTAGCTGCCTACAGTTTGCTGGCATTACAGAAACAAACTCATAATGAAAATCACCAAAATAATATCTTATGTATATAAAACACTTTAGAGGGTTACAAAGCATTTTAATAAACACTCTCTCACTTGCTTCTTGTTATCTCAATGAGATCAATAAGGAAGATAGTATTCCTGTCTAACAGATGAGGAAGCGGAGATTGCCCAAAAGGTAGGACTCAAATCCTTATTTTCCAGTAAAGGCTGTTTCTTTCAGGCAGTTATCTTCTGGTGCTATGAGAATTAATTGATATTTCCAATGAGGGTTTATTACAGAGATTACAAAGATTTTACCATCCCCCCCAACAAAAAAATATTAGAACTGGGCAGGGCCCTTTCCAGAACACTCTAGAAATGAAGCTTATGCAGGACTGGATCGGAATTTGGAATGGAAAGGAAGGAAGGCTACAAAGTGTTAGAGGAGGTTAACCTCCTGGGATAGAGTGGGGTGAAGTAAAGTAAGAACTTTATAAATGGAAAAAAAATGCAGAGAATAATCACTGAGAACATCACTAAGAAATGGTAGATTTGTGTGATCAGCGTCCAAAGAAAAGGAGGCATCTTTGATATGAAATAGAATAAGTCCTTGTTTAACATTCTTGGGAAGATACTTCTCAGCTTGGTGTGGCTCATCCTTCCCATTGGCCAAGAGCTTCCCATCCAGTAGACCTTCAGAGCAAGCCTGCTTTGTGGACATGCAGGCTGGAGAGTTGCACGCATGGGTCCCCGCACATAAAAAGTCTCCATGCTTAGATTAACATTCTGCTGTTGATCTCTTGAAAATCTTCATAACCGTTGAAGAACACGCTGTACGTTTTTATTTTACACTAGGTCCCCAAATGATGTAGCTCGTTTTAGTTAAGTGACTAGGGCTTTGCCAATTTTTTTTTCTAATTATGTAGGATTTTTCCATCTTTTGCAGGTGATTCATTCTTTATGACAGAGGAATCTTTAAACCATGTTGCATACTTTCTATAAAACAAAAATTAGAGCAGATTGCACAGATAGTAGCAGAAATGAAAACTAAGCAAAAATGATAAGTCTGAAGTGATTCTGTTCAATCTTTAGGAACTTAGTAATGATCAGCAAATGATCCTGTGTCAAGAATTAGGATTTTTGAAATGATCAATTAAATCCTTTATCCTGAATCTTTGCGCATCACTTCAGCTATGTAGAGTAAGTGATTGCTCTTTTCATATTGAGAAAATGATTGTGACTGAACAATCCTGAGGACTTGATGTGGGTGAAGATGCCGGTTTTCTTCTAAAGCACTTGCATACTTACCCAGAAATCTCAAAGAGCCAGTATGAAATCATCAAGAGCCCACAGCTGCCCCTTCTTGCCCAAAGCCCAGAAGTTCCTTCTTCTCCCCTTCTTCCTGCTGTCCCTTGATAGTGGAATCTTTATCATACTTTATATTACTAAAAAATAATACAATGAAAACAGCTTTATATTACTGCTCAGTTCTATCTTGATATGATTTGGCAAAAAAAATTCAAGCAAGAAAATTGAAAAACTGTATCTTCATATTTTATCCACCTTATAGTAGATATTAGGATAATAATAGGGAAATGTTTTTGGGATTATATCTGAAATTGATGTGGATATTATCCTTTATTGGGAAGCTCTGCTTAATGTACACATAAGAGAATATCAGTCCATTAACAATAAACACAAGATACTTCTGGGGGAAAAGTTTCTCTTCCCCTAGACAAAAGTATTACATTTATTTGAGCAATAATCGTACGGCTGCTTTGCACGTCTACGGCACTGTGATCTTTTCTTTTCCTGCCTCCTGTAATACTGAACTTGCATCAACACATGTTCGTCTATTTACTTATTCACTGATAAACAAAAGTACTGAGTACCTGCTACATGTTAGTCATGGTGTGAAGGAGAAGGAGGGATGCGCATATTTTACTATTTAATCATAATTAGTCTTGATAGCTCCCTGGGAGTTTCAGATGTGTGTGTTTGGACTTCTTTGGTGATACTGAAGCATTCAAAACAAAATGTGTCTTACACACTTTGGATTGGGTATCGAGAACAGAATACACTCCATAAAAACTTCCTGAGTGGAATTCAGTTTGGAAGAAAAGTAGAACGGCTTTCTGGCTCATACACATTAAGACCTCAAAGGATAGGAGTTAGGGAAGAAAAGGGGCTGACACGGGCATAGACGTGTGTCTGATAAAAGGTGGAAGAACTTGCTTGAGTGAGTGAAACCAGAGGGCTGTTTTAGCTGGGCCCATAATGGCAGAGAAAAAGGAAGAAAAATACCAGTGGAGTGTAGAAAATGTTAAATATGTGAAGTGAAAGATGCTGAAATTCTGAAGAAAAGTTTTAGCTGTGGAAATGCAAAAACCTTTCAGAGTTTTCTGCAAGAATAAATTATAGGTTGTAATTATGCAGACGGCTCTAAAGGCAAACAGAGAAGGGAAATGGCATCTCCAGTAGTTGTTAGAATAAAGAGTAAAGACTCCAGGAATCATGTTCCTCTTTTGTCAAAGATGTTAGAAAGTTCTAAGAAAAGTTAAAGCAGAAGAAATTGAAATAAAACAAGAAGTCATAGATGCAGTGATGTCATTGGGAAAAAAAATCATCTTGTAATTGGATCTTTGGCTTTGGAGGGGTTTTCATGCCTATTTAGCAATGTTCCCACACCTGGCTGAACTGCACAATCACCTGGTGAACATTTGAAAGAGCTTCCAACATCCCTCACCTCCTACGGTGAATTTTTCAGAGGTGGAAAGGAGGTGAGTTTAGCACAGGCTGTTATTAACGAGTCCTTCTGAGTCCCTAGCAATTACGGGGTTCTCATTCTTTTTCTCAGGAGTTCCTGTAAGTCATCTATTTAATGATTTATCCAGCAACTTGAAATTCACTCTCCTGCTATTTTTAAACCATATATCCTCCCCACTCCGCCCACTCCTCACCACTCTTACAAATCAGGCTGTGTGTCAAGGCTTACACTTCTACCCTCCCCACGTCTTCCAGGATGCCTCTGAGAGCCCCACAAAAGTTCTGTGGTCCTATCTTCCAGTTCCTTCAGTGAACTTGGATAAGGTTCATTTGGGCCTGGAGATATGAACCTATATAAAGCAGCTAGATGGTCCCTTTTTAGTTTTATCACCTCTCTCAGGCTTCAGTTCCTTCTTAATCTGTTGTTTTGTGGCTTGGTTTGAAGATGATTCTCACTGATAGGGAAGGTGGGAGCAAACAGGATCCTAACAGTTTCTGTTCTCTGTTGCTATCATCTGCTAATACTATAATATCTGCCCCAAGGGGGATGTGAATCATTCCTTGCATTTACTCTAAACATACGTTAACAATTCCTTTTATTGCCCTCTGCATTTTTCTCAAGCTTGAGCTCATTCTCAGATTTAACCCCTCCTGACACAATTCTTAAGCCAATCTTCATTGTATTGGTTTTTGATTATGTGCTTTACTCCTTCTCCTTTTGTATCATTCCTTTTTCATCAACCGCATGCCATTCTTTACATTCCCACTGCCTGCATTGCATTTTAACTTGTCTATATTAAATTTTCAGTTTTACTGTCAACATTTTATGGTGGAATGCTTCGCCTTCTCCCTTAAGCCATCTTTTTTTTCCTTAGATTCTGGTCATGGGACTGTATCATTCTTTCCTCTGAACTTTCAGAAATTTGGGTCCCCAAATCTTGAGAAGTGTAGTGTGGGGCACAGCTTGCCTTAAAATTGGGAAAATGTCCGAGTCCTCCATAGGCCTGTGAAATCCGAAGCCCCCGGGATGGCTCCTGGGAATCTGGTGATTAGTACACTTGAAAGGTTAAAAATGAATCTACCCAGCAGTCCTTTTTCTGACTGTCATGAACACCACGAAGCACTTCCTTTCAAGCTTCCCATCACTTTAACTTTGCTTCATTGGTCCAGAGTAATAACTCCTCTCATTAACCCTCCAATCTCTGAAAGATAAAATTGTCAACAAATTAATAATTCATTGGTTGCTCTGCTTTTAAGAGAGTACAACTTTTCAAAATAAGTTGGATTTCTCTCAAACTACTACATCTTGAAATATTCTGCACATCCTCTAGCTGGTGAGGTTGTCTGTGATGTGTTTCCTTTAGGATCCTGCCATAAGAGTTTGGTTTTGTTTCTTCTTCTTTTTGGACTGAATGCAAAGAGGGGAGTGACAGTAATCCTCAATTCACAGCTCTATCGCGTGTCTACCTGCTTCTTTGAGTTTCTCTCCCCTCCTTTTATGTCCAGTCCATACCCCTGCTCATCTCCATGTATACTCACTGTAAAGTGCTTCTATACCCATGAACAAACTTGTTTTGTATAACTCTTTTTCATTCACAGAAATGATATCTTGCTCTAAATCTCATTGTTTCCTTCTTTCCACTCAGCATTGTTTTTAAAGTCTAGTCCAAATAATTTTGTATCAGTCTAATTTGTTCCTTTAATTATATTTTATAGTATGTATGTTCTTTTACTTCTGTATCCCGTAATGATGGACATCTAGGTAGCCTCCTTTCCTGCACAAAGTTAATGAGAAACATCCTCATGCATGCCCTAATGGGCCTGAGGAAATTTCTCTGGCTTAGAATCATGAGTTGTAGAAAGAATGCATACTTGCTTTACTACATACTGCCAGGTTGCATCCCCAGAATCACAGTATTGATATATATTTCCATCTCCTAAGGTCTTCACCTATACTTGGTATTATCCACCTTTCATTGTCATTTCTCAGTATATAATTTTGTTTTATATGTTCTATATACATGGGTCCATTACAGTTCTATTATTCTTTACTCAGTTTCATTGGTGTCTTTTTTTCTTGTGCCAGTATACGTAAGAACTATGCCTTTCTCATATGTCTTCTATACCTTCCTCATTCCTTTCTCCTTCCCCCCCCTTTTTTTTGCTACCCCTGCCCAAGATCACCTTCTCAGTTTTGCAGATTGAGAAAAAGTTGATTTTGTCCATGTTTCCTTGGTTGGACAAAACTTGGACAACTGTTATAGGGAAGGAAAAAAATCTTGGAGGAAATTAATGCATAAAGCAGATTGCCAATGCAGTTTATTAATTTACAGTGAGATATATTACTGCCAAGCAGACCTGGGTACATGGTTTTCTTGATTACCTGCACATTGTTCCCTGCAGGAGAGTAGATTTGCAAAGCATTTCAGACTCAGGAGCTCATGGAACCAGAGAAAGTGGTAGATGGAAGATCTAATGTCATCACACTATGCAGTCAGAGACATATGCATGCTATAAAACACAGTGCCCGTGGTGGAGATACACTTAACTGCCAAGTAGGGCAACAAGCTGTAGGGGTACCCTGACCACTTCTTCCTGTGGACAGGGCTGAGGACACAGTGACAGGTTCTTCTCTGTTTACTCCCCTCTCTGCCCCCACCCTTGCATAGATGTCAGCAGATCACATTATTTCTCAGATGTTCTCTCCTCAGGTTTATCGACACCATTGATAAAGCCTGGACCGCCTTCCCACATTCCTGCCACACAGACCTTGATTAGATTTCTAGTCCCTGGATTTCATCCTGCCCCCTAAAGTAACATCTTCAGATAAGAAATCTCATCCAATGTGGGTAGATTTTGCTAGTTCCGCTAGAAGAACAATCCCTTTTCCAAGTATAGGAGATTACCCATTGCCCTATTTTGCTTCTCTCCATGTCATACATCATGGCCACACAGAATCGAGTTTTGTTTTGTCTGGCTGCTTTCCACTCTCTCCTTTAAAGTCTTCTTTTACCCACAAATCTCCCAAACACATTCTTTTGAGTGTACTTTACTTACATCTACCCTACTCATCTTCCCAGCCCTACACACCTCTGCACCCTCCCAGGCCGCAAGCCAGTCTTCCTCTATGTTAAATCAGTGCCCAGTCTGGTGGCACTTTAGTGTCTCAGAGTTGGAAGGACAAAAAATTGTGATCTTTAGAGTAACAATTTTTTTGTGTTGCAGCAGCTAGACCTTTTCTGAATGCATTCAAACCCGTTTGCTATAGATAACCATTGTCTAACCTATGACCCTGGGTGTGTTTGCAGCATCAAAATTTATTTGCAAAGATTCTTAGATAGAAAAAGCTGGTGACAATGAAAAGCAGTCACTACTGATTCAGATATTTTATATCAATTGTTTTTCTGGCTTGACACACAAAATTGAGTCACAGCATTAAATATAGGTATTATTATACAATTAATGTCAGAACAAAATAATAGCCTGCTTTATTTTGATTTTCACATTGCCATTGTACTTATAGCTATTTATTTCTATTGTTCAATCATAACTTACTTTGACTTCATGTTCAATAGGTTGTGCAACAAATTTACAGTTAAATAACATTATGTCTCGTCTCAATCAGTCATGCTGCTGTAATTCAGGTAAACAGACAATAATGAAGTAGACAGGGCACGGCGTGTGTATTGTGTTCCTCAGAAAGCATCTTGAGAGGCCCAAGTCATAAAGGAAAACATCCCAGCCCCTTTTGTGATTTTTCTGTGCCATCTGTACGTGGACATTTACAATCTTGTAGGTAATCTATTAGGTATAACCTGGTTTATAATTTTAATTCCAGCAGTAGCTTACACTTACATACTTTTATCTTGTCAAAGTAGTCACCTTAATTAGCTCATGGTACCTAGTTTAGGTGACATAAAATCAAAAATGGATTATTATTTTATTTTGAAATTGGGAAAACAGAGGGCAGAGGGAGATAAATGGCCTGCCTTGGCTCACAGAGTATTGAAATTAGAAGCCAACTCTTCGGACTTCTGCCCTTCCATGTGCCTCTACACCATATTCCTGATGGTGGCGCTCTTCTCTCAGGAAACACTGTGATTCCCCCGCGCACTGCAGGGCCATATTCATGACACCATTAGAAGGGTCTAGAACCTTCCTCGTAAATGCATATGGGTGAAGTAGGCTTCCCCCAAGTACTGGAACCGGGGGAGTCAGGAGTCTCCCTAACCCTTGCCAAGGCTGTGGTACTTCAGATTCCCACAGGGCCCTGTCCCCTGTAGCAGGACACTGGAGGTGCTGTGCAAGGACAGCATTCACTGCCAAAGCGGATACAAAGAGCCCTTGGCAACAGCGAACAGCCTACCTTGTTACGCCCTGAGATTACCTCAAACCCAGCTGGGACCTCAGGGACTAGGAACCAGGGAAGATTTAACAGAAGTCGGGGCATGACAAAACTTCCAGAACAGAGAACTGATTCCAGAAGGGCCACCACAGTGGGATGCCTTGACAGGAAGCCCAGGCAGTAGTAGGGTGAGCACTGGAGAGGAGAGGGCTGCCCAACTAATTTCACGGTTTTTCCAGGACTGGTCCTTTTGTGTACCAGGCTCTGCCAGAGTAAAAAGAGTAGGATAATAAGGGTCAAGTTAAACGAGGTAAAAACATATCCATCATTTAGTATAGTGCCTAGCACAGTAAATCCTCACTTTCTCTTTGCAAGTAAGAAAGCAGAGAAGCACACTTGGACAGAAATTAAAATTCACCCTTGGGAAAAAAACACATATGGAAGGGCGAGAAGCAAAATGTGCCTCTTTTCAGGAGCCCCTTCTCCTCCCCTCTCCCAGCGCACGTGGTGAACGTGATACAGACTCCCTTTCTGAGAGTTCAGTGCATCTGTCAGTTCTAAAATGGAGCTGAAATACAGAATTCTGAGAAATCTTCGGGTCAATCAGCCATGCGAGAATAACAGAACAAGGAAGAAAGTTTTGCATTTGTCCATTGACTTTATTTCAGGAGTTAAGAGACTCATAGGTATTCAAAGCTGAATAAACTGATCTTCAGACCATGCTTCAAGATTCTGAAGTCCCCTAGGTTAGTGATTTCCTGTATGAACTTCCTAGAGATCCGTTCATTTTCAGGATCTCCTCCTCTTACATCTCTTTTTTGTTCATCATGACGTAAATGAGAGACCTGGCATTCCCCAGTGTACTGTTTTCTTTGTCCCCTATTATTCAAGCCTAGAAATTACATCTGAGTCCTTCTTGTTACAGGTGACAAACAGCATTTGTTTTACATTTTGATGCAGTCAGGTTCTCAGGTTCCAGCCTGTCAAACAGGCTCGGACTGGGCTGGTAATCTCCCAGACTTTAATCCTCCCCATCTTTTATTTGTGTGGAGGAAGGCGCAAAAAAGGCATTAGCCCTCTCAACATTGCAAAGACTCATTCTGTTTGCAACTCTTGAATATAGCATTATAAGGCAAGAGTGTGATTTTTATTGTCAACATGAGTACGCTTAAATGAAGTGTATGGATGCCTCCAGAGGGGCCACGAATTCCCTCAGCACTTAACCTGGGCTCTGGTAACGAGGACACTTACTGTGTAGGTAGGAATGTGAAGTGGCCGTGGCTACACTGATGGAGGCGCAGAATTAGCTTAATTATAGTTCTGACTCCTATGTAATCATTTCTCAAGAAGAATGGAAGGTTGCTCACTCATCGGTAGCATTAAGTCTTCTGCACCTCAAGGCCTCTCTTGAGAAGTCGGCTGTGGCCTGACAGGTTGTGACGTTCTTTTCTGCCATGTAGCATCAAACCAGTTTGCAAATTCAGTCCCCACCTTTTTCCCTCCTCCCTGCCCTCCAATATCGCATCAGGGCCATGTCTGCCCAACGAACTTTTTTTTTAAATCTACAGGAAAGAGGAAAAAAAAACTATTATGTTGGAGGGGGAAAAAAACTTATCTTAATGATAGTTTGCTTTCATTAAATGTATCTTCTTTGGAGACTTAATCTTTGTGCCCAGGTGTGTCAGAGACAACAACGGGCATTTATCTGTGTAGAAGGATAGGCATTCCAAGGACAATACGGTGCTGTGCGTGTCATTTATTATTTTCCTTTTATTATTCATACTGATGTACTTAAGACAGTCTTTGGATGAATAAATTTAAAAACTCTGGTGAAGAAAAATGACTTTGGCTATATTACCACACATATGAATCACAGAGTTCAAATTCAGCAGTATTTGGAATAGGATTTTTCTAGTCTCTCTGGAAAAGGATAGAAGGAAAATGAGCATAGTGGTCAACTCTTATCCTCATTGGAAGGAAGTCAGTGACAAAATCAGCCAAAGCAAGCAAAATAAGGGATGATCTCTCCATCTATCTTTATCTGTCCATCTGTCTGTCTATCTATTCATCCAGCCATTCATCTATTTTTATTTGGCTGGAGCTCTGTGGAATTCCTTTAAACTGTTATTTTTCTTTCCTCACTATATTCAACTTAGGAAACATTAAAATTAGTTGTACATTCCATAAGCATGAATACACTGATGGAAAGGAAAGATAGCCATAAGTGTTTGGGTTGAAAGAGTTAGAATTTTAAATGATTCCTGAATAATCCCCATAGACTGATAATCCGATATTGACTCAACTCTTAATTTTGCTGTGCAGTGCTTAAATGGGCAGACGCGAACAATTCCCTACTTACATACGATGACAACCTAATGTTTTCTTCCATCAATAGTTATTATAGCAGCTTATATTTGTGAAGTGTCTTTTTCTGAAGAGTTTAAAAGATTCTGTAATTCACTGCATTTTATGCGCGGGGACCCAGAGGAATAGAAATGTCACATCATGACTGAGGGACAGAGCTAATGCCAGAACACAGCTCTCTTAACTTCCAGGTTATTACTTTATCTTATCATGCTACCTGTCAGCATACAGATGACACTCAAATCTGTCTCCTCTCAATGCTAAATTCACAGATTTTTTTTTTTTTTTTTTACACTACAACCGAATCTCAGTGGAGAGGCAACCAGGAAATCCGGGATTTAGTCACCAACCATCTGGATTCCACATCCTTTGAAGTGTTGTCTCTGCACCTGGGGGCATTTGAGGTGGCCCCAGGGCCACGTGCTTTTCCTCGCTAATAACTGGTTGATGCTGTACTACCAAAGGTGTCAGCAACAATAACTGGGTCTAGTTTTTAGTTGCTGCCACAGATCGCCTAAGGGTGTGTTGAAGCCCAAGCATCACGTTTAGTTCTGGGAAGCTGTAAAGACAAAACCTGTGGATCCACATAGCCCACCCCATCCTTTACTGGGAACATCCCCTAATACCTTTGTCTGCCAACAAGTGTGAACTCTCCCAAAGTTCCTTCTTGCTGGAAGCAGGAACTTCCAGAAAGATGATCTCGGTTTCTGAAACCTTTACTGATGTCTACGTTTGGTGCCTTGTATCTTCAGGAATGATTAGAGGTATGTCAAACTTGTAAGCTTTAGAGACGTTTCAAAAGAGTATCAGGAAGGTTAAATCAGGTTAAATGTTTTGTAATCATTGTAATCATTAATCACTTGGGACCTACGATCCTAAAACTTGAAGGCACCAAGTTTATCTAGTCAAGGGAAGAGAAAACTAAGAATAAATATAATAATCCTCTACCAGTAGTGTTCATATGATGAGTTACTCTGTAAAGAGTGGTGATCAGATCGCCCCCACCATCCTCTAAATGAAGGGAGGGCAGAGGAAGGGAACAGGTTTAAACTAAAGCATGGGGGATTTAAGGGAGATGAAGGAAAGAATTTCTTGACAATACAGTCCTCGAACTCTGGCATGGGTTATCAAGAGAGGTTATGGAATCTTCTTATCTAGAGAACTGTAAAAACAATGTAGATTCCCATCTGTCTGGGATAGTTTGGAAAAGACAGCCCTAAAAACCTCTCAATGGATTAGATTATCTTCTAAGGTTCTTTCTTGAGCCATGATAAACAAGGAGAGCTGAGAGTATTAGTAAGTGCCCAATCAGTAAACATTGCATGGCAAAACCTATCTTGACCCTACAAATAATCAACTTCACAATTACCAGTTGAAGTGGACCTTCACTGAGACCTGCCTAAAAGTTGAAGAAAGCCAGCATTTCTATCAGCTTCTTGTTCTGCTATTTAGTTTTATGGGGTGTTTCTTATGTGTAGAGTGTTTGAATTTATATAGTTAAATCAGTTGTTCCTACCCTTTCTTTATTCCTTTCTTGTTTGTTTGTTTTAATACTCAGATTTTCACAATGAAATTATTTCAGTTTTATAAAATGATTTATAAATAAATAAGGATGGTCACTGTGGTGTTTATTTATAGGAGCAAAACATTGCAAACATCCTAATACCTAACATGAGGAGGTTTATCACAATAATTTTGGTATATCCAGATGATAAAATATAGTGGAGCCATTAAAATTTTAAAATTTCAAGAACATTTCATTACCTGGGGAAATGCTTTATATGGGAAAAAATAGCATACAAAATTATATCCATGGCATGATTACAAGGAAATAAAAATCTGGGAATAAAATATACCAGTACTGGTAGGATATTGAGCTTTTGTATTTTCACTTGAAACTTTTTTTAGTCTTTCACATTTTCTATAGCATATACGAATGTCTCTTATTATCATGTTAAAGAAGTTATAATATAAAATAAATTCAAATTTAAGCCGACAGATACAGACAACAGATTGGTGGTTTGCAGGGGTAGGGAGTGAGAGATGGACAAAATGGGTGAAGGGGGTACAAACTTACAGTTATAAAATAAATAAGTCATAAGGAAGTAATGTACAGTGTGGTAACCATAGTTAATAATACTGTATTGCATGTTTGAAAGCTGCTAAGAGAGTAGATCTTAAAAGTTCTCATCACAAGAAAAAAAAGTGTTCTCACCCTGTGTGGTGACACATGTTAACTAGACTTATTGTGGTGGTTATTTCACAGTATATGCAAATATCGAATCATTATATTGTACATCTAAAGCTAATATATGTCAGTTATACCTCAAAAAAAAGTTCAAATCTAAAAACTGAACAATCACATACTTCAGTACTTCAAATACAAAACTAACATCCTTATTGTGGTCTTTTAATTATCTCTCTAATGTTCTTTTTAAAAAGTTTATTATTATTATTATTATTATTATAATCTTTCCACCCAGCATGGGGTTCGAACTCATGACCCTGAGATCAAGAGTCACATGCTCGTCAGACTGAGCCAGCCAGGCGCCCCTCTCTAATATTCTAAAGTATTTATAGAACATTAGAGTGTTAGGTTTTTTACTGCCCTCAAGGAGGCGCTGGTATCTACTAATGCAAATTATCTCCCTACTCTCAATTCAGGGAGCTTGGGGGGGGGCGGGGACAAGAAAAACAACAATAACAACAGAAAACCTGTAATGTTGAAGAGCTCTCATAACTCTCCTTTATCACTTGTCTTCCTCTGGACTCAGGGAATGAATCAGAAGTTAGTGTGCTTCGGAGCCCATACTTCACTCTTTCTTCTGGCAAAACACTCTAAAATGGAAGTTCCTATGTTGTTAAGTTTGATGGGGCTCTGTTGCATATTTCAAGTGTAGATATAGCTTTATCTACTCAAATGCTTGCCCTCCCTTCTGTAGCTGCAAGAGAAATTCAGTGGTTTGAAGATACTACTAGAGAGTGTGCGCCTATCTACTGAAAGGATTGTATAAAGTACATTAGTATTAACATGCACAGCCTGTGATGAAATTTATCATGGACAAATTGTGAGCTTGGATTTGACTCACTATCGAGTTCTTACCATTACGTATACCTGATGTCCAGTCTCTGCTCACCACCATTACTCTTCCAATGCTGACACATTATCTCTCACCAGGACTAGTGTTATAGGCTGGCTCCTAACTGGTCTACCAACACCCATCCTCTTTCCCCTGTGCTCCATCTTCCAGCTGACAGCCAGAAAAATCTTTCTCACATTCCAGTGGTCATGTCACCATCCTTCTGTAGCTCACCTTTACGTATGGGATGAAATGTAAATTCTTTAGACAGGCTATAAGCTTCTTCATGTTCTCATCCTGCCTGTTTGTCTCATCACATCTTTATTCTCCAGTTGTAAATGATGTTTCTTCAGTTGGAGCTATCTCTTGACAATGGGGTTGAAGAGCAATGTGTTCTCTTTTTCTAAGACCCATATCAAGTCACCCTCTACACCCAGTGAA
This sequence comes from Ailuropoda melanoleuca, assembly GCF_002007445.2. Taxonomy (NCBI): domain Eukaryota; kingdom Metazoa; phylum Chordata; class Mammalia; order Carnivora; family Ursidae; genus Ailuropoda; species Ailuropoda melanoleuca. The sequence continues at coordinate 169,418,617 of NC_048219.1, forward strand.
ATCTTATTCCACTTACTCAATAAGACCTTACTGCTCCTACAGACAATCAGAATGTAATGATTTGTTTCCATAACTTTCTCATTGTGGTACACTGAGCCCTTTAAGGGCTTAACATATCCTTAGCACCTTGGACAGAGCCCACAATATACCAGCTGAGAAGTAAAATTTTTTTGTTGAATTAATACATTAACTAATAAAAGAGCCTAGAAAAAAGAGAAATTAGACACTTTTAAAATAAATAGGCAATAAATGAGCTTTAGTCATTAACAGCAAGTCATACCATAGACTTAACTTTTCCTGGCTCATGAGAACTCCTGGAGACTTTGTCCCCTGAGCCTTCCCTGCTGGACTGCTCCCAAGAACATCTTTTCCTCAATACCCCAAGGATATTCCTTCACAGTGACATGGGGACCCTTGCAAACAAGGAAGGAGTCTGTAGGGAGAAAAAAGGCGGAAGACACATAGTCATTTTCACCTTGCTCATTGGTTGTCTTAATGATGTGGTGAAATTAGAGTCATATGTTGTTTTCCGGAGGAGTAGCTCCCAAACTTTTCATGGGCTGACCAACTTTTTAAAAATGGGAGGTCATTGTAGGGCAACCAAGTGTTTATTTCATCAAGTAAAAACATAAACAAAAGTCCCCAACTACTATAACCATTGTTTCATAAAGAAAATAACATTTAAATATTAGCAAAACATTTAAATATTAGCAAAATATCATTCCAGAATGTAGGAGAATTCTTTAAATTAAGCAAATGTAATGACTTTCATGAAGTGAAGTTGTACTTATTTGTCTCATTGTGTTGCTATTTGGTGAAAATTTATTCTCAACTAGCATGGGATAACCTGCAACATATAGTATTCTTGAGGAAGGGGGGGGGTGACCTGCAAACAGCAGGACAGCCAAAGGGCAGGAGGAGTAGCAAGGAGTTTCTTCATGCTGCCCATAACTGACCCTATGGAACTGCCAGTTGCCAGGAAGGAGACACAGTTCATCCTGTCTTTTTCCTGATGCATCCACTGTTAAGAAGTGCTCTTGGGTTGAGTAGGAGGAAACCTATATCTTGAAAGCTGGATTCAAGCCATTACCTAAGAATTTCTAAAAGTATCAATGGATGACAGTAGCACTTTTAACTTTAAGGAAAAGAGCACTTTAAGTGCTTTCTGTCATCTTGGTTACTTACTGAAATCTGTTGATAGTGTAGTGGGTGGTAAGGTAATGTTTGCATTGGCATGGCAACCACCAACTTAAAAATAATTATGTCCATGTATGGTTTGTCATGTGTTGCTTTTAGTTTGTGGGTGGTCTTGAGTCCGTATTTTTTACACATGGCATTTCAACCACAAGCTCTCCTAGGGGATCATCTGTGGACTCTGGGTATTGCTAAAGTCCCCCCAACCAACTTGTGTGGTGTTGCCTAGCTTTTCCGTCAGCACATTATCCTACCAAGATCAGCAGACATTCTTAGTTACAGATCAGTGTTCTAGTGATTTTGATTCTCATAACTGAAAACTATCTCATAAAATTTGGAGTCTGTTCCATCACTCTATAAGCTAAGTATTGTTTTGAGAGAGAAATGAATATACAGTTTTAATATTTCTAACATTCAGTTGTTTTAAAAATATCAGTGAAGTTATAAATAGCTCAGCCTTCAACCTGGCATTGTAAATTTTAACATACTGTTATAATAAAATATAAATAGCCACATGCAATGAAACTTGTCATAAATGGGGCCTCCTTTCTCTGGTACTTGAATTCATTAAATATGGTAGGTGGACAGATTTTTCCAAGTTTTGAGCTGTGGCCTGGAGAATCCAAAATGACTTTTGATTGTGATGTATAGACTTAATGTCTCCGTTTATTGATTAGTCACTGTCCTGGTGTAAAATTAGAGAATTAGCATCAGAGGCTAGAAGTTGTCTGACTTGTGAACTCCAAGATTATCCTCTGGAGAAAATAACCTATATTAAAAGCATCAGCATTTGGAGTTTTTTTCCCTTGAAGATCTTAGAGATCATCATATCAAAAGCTTAAACCTCACTGTAACCTGGTCATTTAATTTTGGGGGAACAGTTTTATTAAGATATAATTCACAGACCAAATACTTCACCTGTTAAAGTGTACAATTTAGTGGTTTTTAGTATATTCAAATACTTGTGCCATCATCACCACAATCAATTTTAGAATATTTTATCACCCCAGAAAGAAACACTGTAGCCCTTAGCAGTCACTCCCCATTCATCTACCCCCAACCTCCTCCCCAGCTCTGGACAACTGCTAATGTGTTTCCTATCTCCATCTATATATTTGCCTGTTCATATAACTGGAATCATATACTATGTGGCCTTTTGTAGACTGGCTTCCTTTACCCAACATTATGTTTTTAAGGTTCATCCATGATAACATATATCAATACTTCATGATTTTTCGTTGCTGAGTCATATCCCATTGTACAGATAAGCACATTTTACTTATTCATTCATCAGTTGATGGGCATTTGTGTTTACACTTTGGAGCTATTATGAGTAATGCTGCTATGAATATCCAAGTGCAAATTTTATATGAACATATTTTCATTTCTTTTTTTTAATTTTTTTATATTATGTTAGTCACCATACAGTACATCCCTGGTTTCTGATGTAGAGTTCGATGATTCATTAGTTGCATATAACACCCAGTGCACCATG
>NC_048219.1:169421405-169422011 GCF_002007445.2 Ailuropoda melanoleuca
TTCCCAGCACCATTTATTGAAGAGACTGTCTTTTTTCCACCAGACGTTTTTTCCTGCTTTATCAAAGATTAGTTGCCCAAAGAGCCGGGGGTCCATTTCTGGGTTCTCTATTGTGTTGCATTGGTCTATGTGTCTGTTTTTGTGCCAGTACCATGCTGTCTTTGTGATCACAGCTTTGTAGTACAGCTCGAAATCCAGCATTGTGATGCCCCCAGCTTTGTTTTTCCTTTTCAACAGTTCCTTGAAAATTCGGGGCCTTTTCTGTTTCCATACAAATTTAAGGACTATTTGTTCTAGTTCTTTGAAAAATGTCATTGGTATTTTGATCGGGATAGCATTGAAAGNACTCAACCACAAGGAAAAACCTGGAAGAAACTCAAACACTTGGAGGCTAAGAACCATCCTGCTCAAGAATGACTCGATAAACCAGGAAATCAAAAAACAAATTAAACAATTTATGGAGACCAACGAGAATGAAGAACACAACGGTCCAAAACTTATGGGATACTGAAAGGCAGTCCTAAGGGGGAAATACATAGCCATCCAAGCCTCACTCAAAAGAATAGAAAAATCTAAAATGCAGTTTTTATATTCTCACCTCAAGAA
>NC_048219.1:169422122-169455529 GCF_002007445.2 Ailuropoda melanoleuca
CACAGTAGAGCAGATCAACAGGACTAGAAGCTGGTTCTTTGAGAGAATCAATAAAATTGACAGACCACTGTCAAGACTTATCCGAAAGAATAGAGAAAGGACCCAAATTAATAAAATTATGAATGAAAAAGGAGAGGTCACGACCAACACCAATGNCACGACCAGCACCATTGAAATTGCAAGGATTATTAGAAACTTTTATCAACAGCTATATGCCAAAAAACTAAACAATCTGGAAGAGATGGAGGCCTTCCTGGAAACCTATAAACTACCAAGACTGAAACAGGAAGAAATAGATTTCTTAAATAGGCCAATTAACTATGAAGAAATTGAGTCAGTTATAAACAACCTTCCAAATAACAAAACTCCAGGCCCGTACAGTTTTCCTGGGGAATTCTACCAAACATTCAAAGAAGAAATAATACCTATTCTCCTAAAGCTATTTCAAAAAATAGAAACAGAAGGAAAGCTACCAAACTCATTCTATGAGGCCAATATTACCTTGATCCCCAAACCAGGCAAAGACCCCATCAAAAAGGAGAATTACAGACCAATTTCCCTAATGAATATGGATGCCAAAATCCTCAACAAGATCCTGGCTAATAGAATCCAACAGTACATTAAAAGGATTATCCATCATGACCAAGGGGGTTTCATCCCTGGGATGCAAGGGTGGTTCAACATTCGCAAATCGATCGGGGTCTTAGATTTTATCCAGAAAGAAAAATTCAGAAATCATATGATTCTCTAAATAGATGTAGAAAAAGCATTTAACAAAATACAGCATCCTTTCCTGATTAAAACCCTTCAGAGTGTAGGGATAGAGGGAACATTTCTCAATCTCATAAAAGCCATCTATGAAAAGCCTACAGCAAATATTATTCTCAATGGGGAAAAAGCTGGAAGCCTTTCCCTTAAGATCAGGAACACGACAAGGATGCCCACTCTTGCCACTATTATTCAACATATACTAGAAGTCCTTGCAACAGCAATTAGACAACAAAAAGGGATCAAAGTTATCCAGATAGGCAAAGAAGAAGTCAAAATGTCTCTCTTCGCAGATGACATGATACTCTATATGGAAAACCCAAAAGAATCCACTCCCAAACTATTTGAAGTTATAGAGCAATTCAGTAATGTGGCGGGATACAAAATCAATGCTCAGAAATCAGTTGCATTTCTATACATGAATAATGAGACTGAAGAAAGAAATTAGGGAATCCATCCCATTTACAATCGCACCAAAAACCATACGTTACCTTGGAATTATCTTAACCAGAGACGTAAAGGATCTATATTCTAGAAACTATAAATCACTCTTGAAAGACATATTTTCATTTCTTGAATATATACCTAGGAAATAGAATTCCTAGGGTATATGGTAGCTCTATGTTTAACTTTTCAAAGTTCTACAAAACTGTTTTTCAAAGTGACTGCACCTTTTTACATTCCCATCAGGAGTGTATTGCGGTTCCAATTTTTCCACATCCTTGCCAACTCTTGTTATTACCTTTCTTGTATTATCACCATCCTAATAGGTTTGAAGTGGTATGTTCTTGTAGTTTCGATTTGCATATCCCTGATGGCTAATGATCTTGAACATTTTTTTCTTGCACTTCTAGGAAATTTGTGTATCTTCCTTGAAGAGGTGTCTATTCACTTAATTTTAAGACCTATTTTCAAATATATTAAATGTAAAAGATAAGGATTGGAAAATGAGGAATAAAAGAATTGGATTCATGTAAAATTTCATCCCTTTTCTTATATTCTTACCTATTGAATGACTCTTAAAATTTATCTCCTAGCCACACTGGATAAGATTTTAAAAACTTTTTAAAAATATGATTTTCTCTGATTTAAAAATTAAACTTTTAATGTTAAAAATTTAGAGGCATGACTTTTATTTGTTTTTATTTCTAAGTGAAATCCTTTTTTAGAAGGACCTAGTTGTTATGTGATCTGCAGGGAAAGATGGTCAGTTTTAGATTCTAGGATATAGTCCAAGGTGCCGATCCAGGATGTTTCCACCTGATTTTCCAAGGGGAATCAGAAGAAGAAAACAAAATCTCAGTCTCACATCACTTCAGATTAATCAGAATACTAGTTCTCTCTATTGCTCTAATCCTAGATGTACTTAACAGACACCTGTTACTCTGGAACAGAAGGATGGCCCCTAACATTGTAGGTTATTTTATAGAAAATATATATCTATTAGAACTTCATGTCTAATAAATAGATAAATAAATCTTTTTGGGGGGGGACCTGTGTGGCTCAGTCAGTTGAGCATTCAACTCTTGGTTTCAGCTCAGGTCATGAGTCAAGCCCTGCATTGGTCTCTGTGCTCAGTGGGGAATCTGCTAGAGATTCTCTCCTTCTCCCTCTGCCCCTCCCCCACTTGCACTCTCTAAATAAATAAATAAGTAAATCATTTTTTTTTAAAAAGAACTCTATGTCTATTAGAACGTTTCTCCACAGAAACGGATTATGATGTACTTTTTTGCTGTGTTTCTAATGCCTCCTATGTGCCTTCCACTGGAAGCAAGAGAGAAACTACTAGAATTCAAAGAGATTCAGTACAAAATTACAAACAGTTCCAAGTGGAAGAAAAGAAAAAGATGAATTAAACAATTAAAGCTCCTGTTGGTGATTTATGACTAAAAAGTAAATATATATCAAAAAAAAAAGAATAAAGAGGAAATCTTAACTCCATGGCAAAATTTCTCACCCTCAGTTATACTTGATACTTTTAAGCTACAGAAAGACTTAATATCTAGTCCTAGAGTACATTGATGATTAGTCTGGGTTGAGAGCTGTGATCTTTAAATACAGTGACTACCCAGTAAAGTTTGCCCTTGTTCAGTGTGATAACTGGGTTGCCTTCCCTTTAATCTGACCACATAGAATCATGTGGTGAGATTCGTTCTTCATGCTAAAAAGTGGAAAGTTTAATCATTTCAAATTATTCTATTAAATTCATTACTGGGATCCATTTTCAGGGCACTGTTTTCTTACTCTGTCTTCTATAAACTTTCTCTTAATATTTACTGAGCATGTTCAGATAAGAGGGCTAACCATCAATAATGATCTTCATGAGGGTCTTTTTTTCTTTTAATAACTTTTTTATTTAACCAAATATATCCAAAATATTATCATTTTTACATATGTTATGGGCTGAATTGTGTCCACTCAAAATTTGTCTGAAGTCCTAACTCCTACTACACACAATGTGACTGTATTTGGGGATAGACTCCTTAAAGAGGTCATTAAGTTAAATGAGGCCATCGGGGGATTTTAATCCAGTATGACTGGTATGCTTATAAGGAGAGGAGATGTGGACATGGACACACACAGAGGGAAGGCCATGTGATGACACAGGGATAAGCCAGTGAGAGAGGCCTCAGAGGAAACCAACCCTGCTGACACCTTGATCTCAGACTTCCAGCCTCCGGAACTGTGAGAAAATAAATTCCTGTTGTTTAAGCCACCCAGTCTGTGGTACTTGGTTATGGCAGCCCTAGGAAACTAAAACAATGTGTAATTACTATGAAAATGACTGATGAGTAGGTTACCTTCTTTTGGAGGAGAAGGTACTGAGTCTTTGGAATTGGTGTATATTTTACATGTATGGCACACCTCAGTTTGGACTGGTCACATTTCAAATGCTCAGTGTCCATATGCAACTAGTGGCTAGTGTACTGGATAGTGTAGGTACAAAAAATATATAATATCATGGGAGTCTTGATGGTGGGAGAAAAGCGAGATGAAGAAAGGAGGAGGCAAAAATAGAGGTTTAGTAGCAAAAGATAAGACAGATTATTTAAAATTAATATAACCACATTATAGAAAGTTTGGGGAAAATTAAAAAAAGAGAAAACATGACCCTTTCCCATAATCCCATAACTATAACACAACAACCTTAATTTTAATATTTTCCTTCAGCCTTTTGTTCTATATATTTTGCTTTGTTTTACATATAATTTTGCTTTTAATATTTAATGTGATATCATAGCCAGTTTTCCTTATTGTTAGAGTCCTCACACCCATCATTTTTAAAGGCTGTATAATACTCCATCAGGTCAAAGCAACAGAATTTAATTAGTGTCCTTTACGATGGCAATGTTTAGTGTGTACAAAGAAAGAAGATAAAGAGTATAAACATAAAAAGAACAAAACCAAGAAAATTAAGAGAAAGTTTTTAGAGCAGAATTCCTTCTACTTCCAAGGTTGAGCAAATCATCATGAGCACAAAGTACAATAAAGACTGAGAGCAGGTGAGGGGCGCCTGGGTGGCTCAGTCGGTTGAGCGTCCAACTCTTGATTTCAGCTCAGGTAATGATCTCAAGGTCTTGAGATCAAGCCCCGTGTCAGGCTCTGCACTCAGGGGGGGAGTCTACTTGAGATTCTCTCCCTCCCACTCCTTCTGCCCCTCCCGTTTGTACTCTCTCATACATGTTCTCTCTCTCTAAAACAAAATAAATCTTAAAAGAAGACTGAGAATGGGTAATAAATAGGATAATTTATAATCAAAATTTTAATCAATGTGATACATTTAATTATAAGCAAAATTTTTATGGCCCTTTATGGTAATTATGCATAAATAGTAAATGTTGACACAGGATAATATAATTAGAGATACTTTTTCATGACCAAAGAGAATTTTTTTTAAATTTTCTCTCTTAGTTTTCCAGTCCTTAAAATCAGTTTTAATGTCAAGTATTCCCCTGATACTTGTCTTATCCAACTGTCCTGGATTATATGTTCCCCCAAATAAAACTTATATTATAAATATTTTTTAATACAGTGGAAAAAGTACTATTAAATGCATCATAAATGACACACATAATTTTGATATAGTTCCTGATTTCAAGTGACCTTAGAGATGAGTACTGCATTCATTAATTTACTCATTCATTCATTTATTAAGAGAGTAATACAAAATAAGACTAAAGTGAGTTTGGGAGAGGTTGAGCAGGACCTTGCATAACAGGGTAGAGTTTGAACTTGATTTCAGAGGCAGTAGGGAGCCCACAGGGATCTTTCAGCAGAGCTTAAATACACATACACAGTTATAAATGTTTTTAGGATGACCATGCTGAGGACCATGTGGAGAATGGACTGGAGCAGGAAAGATCTGTGGCAAGGGTTAGTAGGAGGCTGATGGAAAGGCCTGGAGAGAAGAAGATAAGGCCTGATGGAAGGCACTAGCAGAGGGAAGGAATTGAGAAAGAGACAACTCCTGAGCCTGTCATTTAAGAGATTGGCTCTCTGCTGTGATAAGCTACAAAGGAGGAGGAAAAGGAAGAGGCTTAGGGAAAAAGGCAATACATTTTGCTTTGACTTGAATTTGAGGAGAGCCTCTGGACACCTGAGAGGAGAGGTCGTGTTTTTAGGTAGTAGATGGAAAGTGACTGGGAGCAGGAAGCCAGTACAGTACAAAGGAAAAGGCAGAAATGCAAACATGCCAAGAGAGCTTGTCCTGTCAGCAAGGAGAGAGCTTTACAGAATATAGGGTGCTTGACGGTGCTCAACTACAGTAGATTTACAAAGAATCAGGTCCCAAAATGTACCACAAAAGTCATTAGTGACCTTAGCAAGAGGAGTTTAAGAAAGTTCTTTGAGACAAAACTCAGACATTCGTAACAGATGTTTACGGGATATTCTCTGCGTGCCGGACACTGTTTCAAGCCTTTTACCTTATGTTACCTCATTTAACTCTTTCCACCATCCCATGATATATTTTCTATAGTTATCTCCACCTTACAGATGAGAAATCAAGTTTGGAGGACTGAGGAATACAGAAGGCTAACAGATAATTAGAGATGGCTGCCAGAGCCCACGCTTCAGTTAAAGTTAAAAAGTTGGAGGTAAGGTCTTAGTGAAGAGAAGAAATTGCAGTTTTGGAGTTAGATAAAAAAGCAGAATGAGTAGTCCATAAGTCAGTGTGTCCCATACCTGCCGGGACTAGGTATCATTTGGGTTCTTATTAAAATACAGATTTTTTTATTCTTTTGATTAAAATAAAATTTAAATTAATGTGATCCACTTAATCATATGCAAAATTTTAATGGTCCTATATGGTAATTAGAAATAAAAAGTACATGTTGACAAGGTAATCCCATAATATAATCAAGGATATCTTTACCAGACCAAACAGAATTTTCAAGTTTCTTCCTCTCTGTTTTCCTGTACTTAAAATCAGTTTCAGTGTCAAGTGTTACCCTGATACCCACGCAGAACATGTGGGAGCTGAGGAAGCAGAGAAAGCAACATTTGGCGGGTTTGGGTGGCGAGGACTGGGAGATTAGTCAGTAACTTCCCCTAGGAAGCATGGAGGCACATGGGCCTGTTAATGTCTGAGAACCCGGGGAGTCCAGGCACGTGACTTCCTGAGGGGGGTGGGGAGAAAGAGGGGTAGCTTTGGTGGTCAGCTGGTTGCCGTAGAAAAATCGAAGGGTGATGGCGGGGGCTTTAAAGGAAATCCTGGCTGATGCCCTCAAGCTCCGCATGCTGTGGAGAGGGAACTGATGTGCCTGCAGTTTGATGGCAGTGTCATATCTGGAATCACCACCGTGGGGAATGTAAGCGAGAGCTGAGGAGGAGTAAGTGAAATCACCACTGAGCATTTCCAAGGCAGGAAGAAATGAATGGGAGGCCGACCCTAGGGGGCTACAGCTTTATGGGTGTGGCGGAGGGTGTGAGGGAACAGGTCTGAATTCATGGGAGTCCTGGCAGACAGTAGATGTCTGCCGTGAGAATGGTGAGGAGGTCCGTTTCCTCATTGGCTTTGTGTTCTAGTAAGTCTGGAAGAGCAAGCCCTGTAAGTACTAGTGACAGGGAAATGCTGGAACAACCTCTAGGCTCAGAATGAAAATGGTAGCTACTATCGATTGAGCACTTAGGATATAGTGGAAGTTTTCTACATGCTTTGCACAGCTCCCATTTGTGAGGGCCACAGCAAAGCCACGCTTCAGGTAAAATGGGAAAGTTAGAGGAAAGTAGTTTTAGTGAAAAGCAATTGCAGTTTTAGAGTTAGAAGAAAAAGAAGAATGGGTAGTCCTTAGGTCGGTGTTTTCATACTTGCTGAAACTGGGTTCTCACCTGGGTTCTTAGTGAAATACAGATTCTGATTCAGAATTCTAATTCTTGAAATTCTGATTCAAAGTCTGCATAGGTCCTGGAATCATTCTGAAATGAACTCTTCATGATTATAGAGGTTGGGGAAACCCTACCATGAGTTGTAATCACCAGGGTTAGGAGCGAGGTCAGCAGAAGAGGGTGCCAGAGGTGAGAGATGGGATGGAAAGACAGAAGAGAATGAACCAGTGCCATGGTGAACCTAAAAGAGGGTGCAGGAGGGTCTTCATTCCTGTGCTCAGAGGGAAGGGGCCTCTAGTTTTGGCAGAAGTCCGCAGGGTCCTGGAGTCTGATCCCCTGACAACCCCAGTAGCCAAGTGGAGTCTCTTGACTCTGTTCTTTCACAAATGACTTCATAGCCCTCAGCACCTTGGTCTCTCTAATCAGTTTGACCTCAAGGCCAGGCATCACAATGGTGTAATTCAGTTTTACAGCTAAAATATATCCTTATCCTAATCACCACCTTACCACCCCTACTCCCCCAAAAGACAACTTATACCTGCTTACAGACATCTAAAATCCCTTGCTGAGGGACCAAGGGTCTACCGTGCTCTCTCTCAGGTATAAGAGATTTAAAATGCAAAAGTCAGGAAGAGAGGATGCATTGAAATTTATTCCCAGTACAGTATAATCTATTCATCAACCAGTATAAACAACTGACCTGAGTGTCCCCAACAGGCGGTGTGATGAAAGGGATCAAGTACTGGGAGAGAACCACCTCCCTTAGGAGAGAACGCTGGAAGGGCAAAAGGAAGGAGGTTGCAAATCTAAGTTCCAGTTTTCCTTATTTTACCTAAAAAGGCCAGAGACTGACCTATTTACATTCAGAATAAAAAAGCCAAACGGATGTACCGGGCTGGGGTGTTTTTCTGGTGCTGAAGCTTGCGCAGGTGCAGGTTTTTAGGAGTGTAGCTTGAGAGTGCCGGGAAGACTGGACATCAGCAAAAAGAGACATGATTTTAAAAAATAATAAGAGAATAACCTATGGGCCCTTCCAAGGCAGCTGCTGATGGGCTGTAGTTAAGAGTTATCAGTGGGTTCCTTCAAAGTCTTGAAAAGGAAGCCATGAAAAAGCATCCGAGGAAAAATATGGAGGGGAGTTTGAGAGGCTAAGTACTGATTCTCATAGACTTTGATTGAAAAATTGTAGTGAATTTGAAGTGTATGAGCAATGGTCATTCTCAAAGGCTCCATAATTCACCTGGTTCAGTACAGATTCATTGAACTGCCTCTGCTTTTGCTTCAGATCCCTGCTACCACCAAAAATGTTAGCAGCAATCAAACACACAATTAGAATTTATAGCTGCTGTATTGACAGGCAGACAGATCCCTCCTCCCAGAGCTTCATGCTAATGGCTTTCTGTGAACATAAGCATTTGAAAAACATTATTAAGTGAAATCTATAGGTGCTTGCTGAATGTGTAGGAATGACTTTCAAATGTGTCCAAACTCTAGGATGGTGAAGTCTAATGTTTTAGGGTTTTTTTATTTTTTTAAAGCGAGCAGAGTCTGAACTTAACAAGGATATTGACAAAGAGAAGATAACAACGATTATCTTATATTGCTGTGTTAAAATACAATTTTGCAAATACTTTCCATATTATTCCCTGCCTCGTGTACTTCATGTGTCAAATCCTAGTCATTGGCAAAGAAAAAAAATGGCAGCCTCAGACATGATTTAATTTAGCATGTATTAAACTGAGACCTCATATTAGAATCCTTTCACTTTAGAAACAATTTTATGTGCGGACATTTATTTGCTTGTGGCATATTGTATGCATAAAATTCCAAATTAAAATTTTGTCAGAATGACATCTGGTGTTAACATTTGCCTTTCCTCAATCCTTAACAGTCAAAATCAAGTTATCCATCATAGATTTGCTAATTACAGGCAGCCTAAATAGAACTTCCTCAACGGATGGTGTTCAAAGTAGATAATACCAAAGCTTTGCAAGGTCGGAAGGTACTGAATATGTATGGTTGACATGCATCTATTTAACCATTTATCCCCTTCCGTTTTACACATTTCTGCTTCTCATCCTCACCGCATCTCTGCGCTGTTTAAGGTTGGTCCTCACAGCTGATGTTAATGCCAGTGCTTACGCTCGAGCTTCACTTACTTTTCTTTAAATTTTTAAATTCCCAATAAAAAAAGCCAAGGGGTAGGTATGTTTTAGGAAGGCAGTTAAATGCATGGACCTGTTTCTGGAAGTCTCAGAACCAGGTGGACATCTTATACTCCTGTCGAGGGGAGGTCTGTCCTTAATTGTAGGGAAGGGAAGAAGAGTAAGAGGTCCAACAAGAAATAAGAGAGGCGAACAAAGCAGAAGAAAAGTCACTATGTGTTTCCTTCTTCAGCTTTTCCTCTTCAGCCTTCACCTTCGGCTTTTCCTTCTTGTTTTAAAACTTTTTATTTTGAAATAACTTTAGATTTAACAGAAAAGTTACCCCAAAAAAGTATAATTCCCATAGACCTTGTTCCTAACTACCCCCACTGTTAAGATGGTGTGTAACTGTGATCCAGAGAACTAAAGTAAGAAATTAACATTGGTACAAAACTTCAAACCTTATTTGAACATCGCCAGTTTTCCCATTAATGTCCTTTTTGTGTTTCAAGATTCAACCCAGGATCCCACATTACCTTAGTTATGGTGTCCCCTTGGTTTCCTCTCCTCCGTGCCAGTTCTTAGCCTTTCCTTGTCTTTCATGACCTTGACCCCTTGAGGGGTATTTGTCAGTTATTTTGTAGAACATTCCTCTGTTTGGGTTTGTGTGGTGATTGATCATGAGTAGATATTTGGCCGGGAGTACATGATGTCAATTTGTCCTATGACTGGTGAAGTTAATCTTGATTGTTTCATTAAAGTGGTGTCTGCTGGATTTTTTTCCCTCTTTAATTAATACACATCTTGTGGGAGATATCTGAGACTATACAAATATCCTGTTTCTCGTCATACTTCACCCACTGATTTTAGTATCCATCCGTGTTTCTTATCACCGCAATTACTACCGTGGTGTTCTAGCGGTCATTTTCAGGTCACTCATCCCTCCCACATCCATTCATGGGAATTCTTCTGTAGTGAAGAGCTGTCCTTTCTCCCCCGACCATTAATTTTTTATTCAATTATTTGTATCATTGTAGATACAAATACATAACATGGATATGTATTTTTTTCAAAAATTATAATTCAGTCCTATCGTTGTGGCTCAAATTATTCCAACTTTAGCTATTGGGGACTTTTTTCAGGATAACCCCTGTTCCCTTTTGACTTACCTAGGTTTTTTTGAGAACCTTCTTACTTTTTGGCCCTGCGAGGTGCTCCAGGATCATTTCATATTTTCCTTGCCACAGTCAAGGAATCACTTTTCCAAGGAGACCTGATTTCTTTTATTGCAGAATCATATTCAGAGGCCAAGAACTGTATTCTCGGAGTGCTAATTGCTGGGTGTCATTGTTTCTAGACCCTCTCAGCAGAGAGAACTTGGAAATATATGTGTATGTACTAACCCATGCATACACACATATCCAGAGTTATGAATCTCAGATTTCAGATTCTCATTAAAAAAGCATGAGTTTATACTAATACCTCCAATTCCAATCCAATACCACAGCATTCGTTGTAGACCTCTCCCTTTCCTTATTTGTAATTTCTTTTTTATTCAGCAAGAGAGCTGGCTCTCATTATTTACAATATAGTATTTACTTATCTGTTCAACCCTAATATATGCCTAAAGTTGTTTCAGAATTGCTAACCCATACCCTTGCGGAGAGCAGAATATAGTATTTGTGTACAATTCTTTTTGACTTTGCCCTTATTGTATCTAGTTTTCCAATGTTACTTCAATTCTTCCCCAAGCCTTTTAATGTGGGATATTAGTTATTTGTAATATAATTAGGTGTATTCTTATAGTTGTATTCCTATTTGGGGTTCCCCCCACATGTTGTTTGATTGTTGTTAACGTACATACAATAAAATTTACTCTTTGTTGTATACAGTTCCAGGGTTTCTTGATAATGCAAAGAGTCACATATCCACAGTCACGATACAGAACAGTCCCATGGTCCCAAAATCACCCTACCCCTGACTCCTGACAATCACTGATCTGTTTTCCATCTCAGACAATAGCAGCCTTTAGGATCTGGCTCCTTTGATTTAGCAACGTGCATTTGACATTCATCTATGTTGCTGTGTGAGTAGTATTCCATTGTGGGGATGTTGTACTTTATTCTTATGACATGATTTGTGATCCTTGCCCATGCATCTAATGTTTACATTTATAAAATTGCCCACTGGATTGATGCTTTCTGGGACCCTGAAACTGTGACTTTTAAAGTATGCTTTTCATCTTTTTTTTTTTTTAGCACAGAGTTTATTTCACTTTATCTTATTTACTATGGTTATTTCCTATGACCGTCAATCATTTTAACATTTCACGGAGGGTTAGAGCCAATCCTTAATTATTTTTGGTAAGATTGACAGGGAGAGTATGGATAATTGAAATTTTCACATAATCTACAAGCCTTGTAATAGCCACTTCTTCTTCCCCCAACTACTTAAAGGTAGCAAAATTGACTCATTTTAAGTTTTATATCCTTTCCCTTCCTTTACTTATCCTCTGGTGGAAGCACTAATGAGTCCTCGGGTGACCATAAAAATGGAAAGACAGAGAAAAGAGGGAAGCACAGGCTGTGGGTAATCTACATAGTAGATAAAAAGCCTCTGAGTCACTGAGAATTGATTGCACTCTAGTAAAGTAGATCTGATTAGGGATTATGTATCTTTGACGTATTTTAGATTTCCATTTAATGCTTGGCACCTGTTGATTCAGTGGTAAACTGTGGTCTGTCCTAAAAGTCCACTTAAAAGAATATATTCCTACCTAGAAAATATCAATTTCCTAGCTCTATTGTCTGTTTTCGGAAAGTACGGCATTAATTTGTGGCACTGGGAGAATCTTAACTGCACTAAAGCAGATATTTGTATCTTACATCCATGGATAGGCATACATGGATAGTCTTTTGACAATCTGTTAACTTCTAGACATTTTCTATACTAATGTAGGTGCATTTCCTGGATGTGAGGAACCTCATTTGAGTCAGATTTTCAAAACTGCAGAGCAAACAAAATTAAGACCATTGACCAGAAAGATCATCTCCACAATTCCTCTGATACTGATTGGCATGGTAACCTTGAAAACCCTCAGATCCTGTCTCTTAGTCTGAGAGATCTTCATTCAGCCTCAAGAAGCATTCACTAGACTATAAATTTCTTCCTTTTGTCCCAAGATTGATTTATTTGTTTGAGAGAGAGGGAGAGGGAGAGAGAGAGAGAGAGAGAGAGAAAATGCCAGTGAGGGGAGGAGCAGGGTGGGGGAGAGAGAATCCTCAAGCAGATATCCTGCTGAGCACAGAGCTGGATGTGGGGCTCACTCCCAGGACCCTGAGATCATGACCTGAGCTGAAATCAAGAGTCGGATGCTCAACTGACTGAGCCACCCAGGGGCCCCAGACTATAACTTTCTTCAGAGAAGGTATCAACCTTTTTCTTTCTGTACCTCCAGGACCAAGCACAGAGCCTGATATATAATAAGTATTTGATAACTCTTCCTGAATGAATTCAGTATTTCAGGCTACTGATAAGACTTTTTGTTTACTCATATAAGAAATCTGATTAGTTGTATGTGAGATATATAATTTAATTAGTTAGCAGGAATTCATAAAGCCTTGTCATCTCTCAATTAGCTAGTAAATCACCAAGTGCTAATAAATATATGTAATATATTTTTCTGGTATTTTTTATATTTATATCATGTTTGTTCCTTTCCTAAATCCTTGTGGCCTACATTGGTGAGAAATGGTAATGTATGTCCCCCTTTCTCTTTTGCTGCCCAAGGGAGGGAAGGTTTGGCTGATTTTGAAAAGATCGCTTCAAGCAGTGATGAAATTCCACTCTATTGGTGCGTGTTTCTGAAAAGATCGCTTCATAGTGCGAAATCTTTAAAAAAAAGTTTTATTTTTTATTTTAGTTTTATGGACTTTGGATACAAGGTCTAAACCTATGTCATCATGCAGAATTTATTGTTCTAGGTCTCTTGACCTATAAATTATTACAGAGGACTTTCTGAAAAATACATTGATAATTCTTGTGTTTGGTATTGAAAACAATATACTTGGGCTGAGCTGTAGAAGCCAGGTGTGATCTTATCCTTGACAAAGTGGTCACCAACAACCCCAGTCAATCATAATCTTTCTTTTCAGTCAAATAATGGCATCATTGAAAGGCAGCCCATCCCTGTTTTGGTATGTCGGTTCTGACTCCTGTTTCAGCATTAGCTGCTGGCTGAGCCCATAGGCATGGCTCACTGAATTATACTTACTTAAGGTCACTACAGCCATTAAAATACAGATAGTGTTTTAGGTAGGTAGGTAGGTAGGTGGGTAGGTGATAGATAGATAGATGATAGATAGATAGATAGATAGATAGATAGATAGATAGATAGATAGAAATGCATAGGAATTAGATATACCAGTGTTTGTAAACTGGGATTCCAGAGGCTGAATTTGGTTCACAGATACTGTATGTTTAGGCCACAGACTATTACTTAAAAAAAAAAAAAAAAGCCAAGCTTAAAAATCAAGATATTTCACACAGGGTGACTAAATTTGCTAATTTTTTTCATATTTTTGAAGCTGGTAGAAATTACTGGTTCATGCTTAAAACTTTTCCTGTAAATCTCAAGTGATTGCTTGAATTTAAGTTTAACTCTACACTTTCTTATTTTCTAAAAATTACTTTTAAAATGCTAGGTTTGCAAATCTGCGGTATTACAAAATCTGGAACCATATTCTGTCTTTCACCTGTGAAAATGTTACTAGTAACCCACATATGTTCAACAAAACTGGCACTGAGCTGTTTTTCTGGAAAAAGTGATGGATTTATGGTGCCCTGTCCGCACATTCTTGGCGAGCGCCCTTTTGACCACTGGCACGTATTTGTAAGACCGTCTGCATTGGGGGTAGAGCTTGTGGTTATGGAATAGGTCCAAGTTAACTGGCCCACACAGGGGAGCCAACCCATGACCTTGACCCCATTACCACAGTGTTCTAACCAATTGAGCTAAATAATTGAGTAATTGTTTCTCAGCAATCTGATCAAATCAGCTGGCATATATTAAGAGTCTGTCTGTGGACAGGGTGAGAATGTCAGTGAACAAGGGAGCTTAAGATAATGGAAAGTTATCAACTCCTCACATTGGTTGGCATGTTATATTTGGCCAAGTAGTCACTAAATTGGACTTTGTCATTATAGCTAATTGCATTTCTGGGCAATTGGAACTCACAGAAACACTAAACTTTGATTGAGGAGGCTTCCTTTTTAAGGATTCAGAATTTGGGGTAAATAATTCATAACATATGTACAAACAATTGGGGAGCATAGCAAGATGGAAAGAACTTTGTCTTGAACTGAGGAGTTCAAGCTCTGTTTGGTCCTGACTACCCATGCGGCCTTAGACAGGTCACTTGACTTTCTAAGCTTTCAGTAGAATTGGATAATATGATCTCGAAGAGTTTTCCAACCATAAGAGACTTTCTATAACTGTACAATTTTTGAACCCATAAGAACACTTTGCATACGAATCTCTTTTTAACTAAAAATGCCAATGGAATATTTTTCACAGATAATTAAGCAATATTTGAAAAGGACTTTTGAGCAAACTTATTTTTTAAAAATAGTGCTGACTGCATTTAATCAATATACAATATACATATTTCACATAGAAATCCAATGTAAATCCAATAAATAAATAGATAAACCGTAGTTTTATATATTATATGATCAGTTCCTAATGGCATTTTATATTCCAAAGTATCTATAAATCACCTTGAAAATTTTTCTGCCTTATCAAAAAATTGTTATTTTCAACATAACATATTAATGAATTGCTTTGTGATTATTATTTATTAATCTTCTGATTTTAAGTCCATTAATGTGGACTTTTTATTTGTTTATTTATTTATTTATTTTTAGAGAGTAAGGGAGGAGCAGAGGGAGAGACAGAGTCTTAAGCAGGCTCCCCACCCAGAGTGGAGCCCGACACGGGGCTTGATCTCACAACCCTGAGATCATGACCTGAGCTGAAATCAAGACCAGACGCTCAACTGTCTGAGCCATCCAGGTGTCCTGGGGCCCTTTGAGAACTACTTCTGTTCCCCCTAACTTGATAAATTTAGATTAAACATGTTAAGTTCAGGCTTACCTTACCAAACTGTACATTTTTCTAGTTCTTTCTTTCTTACTAATGCACCGAAATGCTACTTTTATAGAACTGAGGTCACAGTTGGATTTATTGTTCTTTTATCCAAACTGATTCTTCCATCACTGGATTAACTGGATTCCTGAGTCTACAGAGCTCAGCAGGATGGGTCCTAGAGAGTGTTAGGGTTGGTGTAAAATGAATGGCAACAGCTTAGTCACACTTGCAGTAATATATTGGCTTGGGTTTCCAAATAATCTTACCAAATGAAAAACACAAATACTGTGGGTTTCTACAGAATCAAATATGACTGTGATGTTTATAAAAAGGATTAGTTATTGGAGGTCGCTTCAATATTAGGTGGCAAAGTTTAGAAATACCAAAGCTGGGGAGACCAGAAGCAGTAAATCCAAAGCCAAATACGGGTTACAGATGCTCTCCGCGATCATCGCCAACCCCACCCACCATCCCACCGACTATGCTCTGCCGGCCTGCACGGCCGTCCGGAGCCGGTCAGAAACAGACTGCCAGCATATCGTGGCAGATGATGAGACACCTCCGTCGTCTGAATAAACACATAGCTGGGCAAAAGTAAAGTTTCTAATATCATCCCTTTGATATGATGTGATTCAAAATTGATCTGATATTTAAAAGTAGCCCCAGCAATAAAGAAAGACCCTCAGGTTCATTTACTTGGTTGAATCGTCTACATTTGTTTTAAAGATATACTCACCAAAAAGTCCATCTAGAATGTTCTACTCAGAGGCTCTCACCTCTGATTCATTTAATTATGTACTTTATGTGGTGTGCATTTAATTACCTACACACAAATTTCCTAGCATTGGTTTCTTTTATCATTCTGTAAGAACAATCACAGCCGTTTTGAACTGTAGAATAGACTAGGGATCTGTGGGGAATTATTCATCTGTGGTATTGAAGAAAGGAAAAATTAGCCATTGGTACAGGAAAGGGAGGAACAAGAAAATATACTTACATAGCAGAATGGTAGTTTCACAGTCTAGTGGACAAGCAAATAAGAGCCTGATGCTTTGGACAGACTATAAATCAAGTTCTGATTTCTTTGGTCAAATTGTAAATCATCACTGTGCTATGCTACTCTGCATTTCCAGGGGAAATCATACTTTTATAAGTGTGTGTTACTAGCAATAGGTCTTTATGAATTACAAGTGATTAGTAAACCTTGTCAGAAATCAAGTTATTGTGGATGATGTTGTTGTTGTTTAATCCTGGATATATTTTCTGTAGGGACGTTACACTGTTGGAGAATGAGATTATATCCATTTTATAAAACTAGGTTAAAATCCTATGGGAAATCTAGTCCTATGGATAAGATTATTGTCTTTTGCCTGGCCCCCTCTGGACAAAGGAAACATCATTGGTTGCTTGAAGGCCCTTGAGTGACTGTCACTTTGGCCAAGCTCCCTCAGTATAAAGTGGTCTGGGACCTGGAGGATATCCAGGACGTTCACCATGCAGCTCAATGGATAACAGCAACTCTATCTAAAACAATAAATTATGCCTCATTTTGTAGTTGGCACCCTATCTTACACATGGGTCCCAAGATGTTTAATTCAAGAAAAGCTAAGGAAAGAGAGTTTTTAGACATTTAAAAAATGAATGGACACCCCTGTAGGCAGCACAGGGTTGAAAAATTTCACAAGACTTGTGACTTTGGGGCCCTAGAAGAGTCAAAGTATTATGTAGACTTTCGCTTGAGACATTCAGGATAGCTATATATTTTTTTCTTTCTCAGCCTCTTCATAGTTGAGAATCAATTCAGTTTTAGGGCCTACTCTTCAGGGACTTATTGAATAAGAAGGGATATTAGTTAACTTTAAATCTAACATAAAAATATTGAAATCTGATCCCTTGCCTTACAAACTAAGTTAGGGCTCAGATTTTTTAAATTACCTCTTTTTCCAAAAGAACTCTTTTATGAAAGAACACAGATGAAGGTATTATCATTTGGAATTCTGCTAAGGACAGGACACACTAATGACAAAAACGAGTAGTGTCAAAACTCTGGAGGACCAAGCAACTACCTCATGCCTATCTTTATTTGAAACCTAAGATTAAAGAGGCCATAATTTCTGAAACTCTGAAATTAAAGGTCTAAGTATGAGATAGACATGATGTTTTTTTATAGATGACATCTTGCAGATTAATCATCTTTAATGACAGCTTTGGGTTTGAATTTCATTCTAGAATTTAACCTGGTGTTTTTGAACAGGGTATTTATACAACGTGAAAGAACTGGTCATCATGAGATAGAATCCTAAGGTGACTCCATGCCCCCATGGCACTGGGATAGCCAGGTGTTTGTTACCTTTACTAGTTGAATGACTGTCTGTCCCCTGTTTGGTCATGCTGTGGCAGCGGACATCCAGGGCTGTGGCCAACATATAGCTGCCACACCTATATTAAGCTAGTTTGGTGATTTCTGTGTTCATAAGGACAGAATATTCCAGTTTGGGAGTTTTATGGAAGGATGACTGGTTTGTTATGAGGGACCATTGGGTCCTTCTTCTAGGATAGAGGCCATGAAGAAAAGAGACAAGTGAAATATCCCTGAAGTCCCTACCTCACGTGTAATTGAGCTCAACAATATTTGTTGGATTTTGACTATGCATCTGTCACTAAGAATGAGAGTGGAGACCACATTTGACTAATTTACTTAGAACCTTAGCATCTACGAGATGTATAGAGTCGGTGCTCTGTAAGCATTTGTTGAATGAATGCACGTATGCATAAATAGGGGAAACAAGGAAAGAGTCTGCACTGGCCCTTGAGGAGCTCACCTGTAAGCAATGGTTAAAATAGTGCCCCAAACACACGTGCTAACATCAGCACAAGCCCTCTTCATCTCCAGACTCCTCCGTGAATCCACTCTCCATCACAGCTTGGCTGAAGACAGACATGTTTACCAAGTTGGTTTTGCTTAGTAAAAATGTTACACACATCAGAAAAACATCAAATACGAGTTCTAGTGAATTGAGACATCCCAGAAATTAACCCCCAGCAATTCTCCCTGATTCAAAATTGCTTTTTCTTCTACAGAAAAAGATGGAAAAAAAGAAGCCTAAAGTTAAGAGAGATTCTACCTTTTAAGAACAGTTTCAAACTTAGTATCATTTATTAAGAATCAATATAATAACTCATTTCTATTGTTTAAGGCTTTCTTACCAGCTCTATCGTGCATTAATTATTTTGCTTCTTTTGTATTTGCACAATAAATGCTTGACAAAAAAAAAGCCACATAATTTAAGATTTTTATGGCACAATGGAAAAGTTTCCCACCCCCAGGAAAAAAATTCTGTGATGTTCTCATTGTCTTTTCAGGGAAGATTTTATATATTAAAAGGAAGAAGAAGAACATGAAATGAAAAAAAAAAGAATAAAGCCCTAGTTGTACTTTATGTGACATGCAGAAGGTTTAGAATATATAGAACATAAAAGAACATTACGTGAGCTAAAGTGGGATAGAGCTGTGTGTTCTTAATTTTAAATTTCAGATAAATATGTTTTCAGCTTTGATCCTACATGGACTAATTCTTTTGTCACTCAACTAATTAATTCAGTATGCTCGAGAAAAGATGCTAATTTGGGCATCAAAGAAGTGATAATTTTTTTTTGTTTAATCAGAGTTATAAAGATAAGTTTTACTCCCATTAGACCAGGTCTGGAGCTCAATCATTTTATTCTTGTTTAGTGCAGATGAATTCCAGAGAAAATATGCCGTTTCTCTTAACTTCTGAAGATGAAGCAGGAATATCCAAATTCCCTTTAAAATGGTCCTTTGCATAGTCACTCTACCAAAAAGAAAAAAAAAAAAAATCAGCCATTTCCTAACATTGTCCTTTTGCTCTTTACACATAATGAGTTAGGCAGCATCATCTGTTCTCTTGATAATGGACTTTATAGAAAGTATACATAAGTTAATTTGTGCTGTTAGAATATAAGTTGCATTGACATTTTATTTACAGACTAGAGAAGAGGGCTCCAGTTTCCATAGAACTTTTAATTAACCTTCCCTGGATTTAATTTCACTGACATGAGTCAGTTTTTCCCTTCCCAGGCAGTTTGCTAAAATGACCCCACTTGCCAGTGAATGAATCTCAGAGCTGTTTCCTATGGAGGGACATTTCCTTCTGCAGGATGAATCTGGTCGTTGAAGAGTGAGCCCTGGCAGATTGAGCATGGGAAGGCCACGGGTGTTGGGGAACCTCCCAGAGTTGGTAGAGAAAAAGTTCACACACGGGGTGTGATTTGGTCTTGGAACACTCCTTTCCTAGGGCCCAGGTTTCCGGGACAAAGGAGGTCCAGAAAAGGGAAGAAGGGGATGCTGTGAGTACACAGATGGGAAGTCTAGATTCCAGCCATGTGCTGTTTGAGTCAGCATGAGAGTTTTAAGGACAGGCCATCAGCTGTCTGTGTGCTCAAGCTGCCTTCAGAGCTGCTCAGAGATCCACTTACAAGTAATAAAAATAAAAAGGAAGAAGCCACATATTCTGCCACTTTGAAATAAGTAAACATTTAATAAAAAAGAAAAGCCTTTCTAACTATTAAGAAAACATAAAAATGCAAAAAGATCTATTTCTCTAATGCTCCCGTTAAATATATTTCCCAGAAATCATAAGCATTTAGTCTGAATCACTAAGGCTCTTGCCTACAATGTCTTAAAGCCAGTGAGAGCGTATGAAAGCAATTAATCAAAGTTCACCATGCTCCTGAAGAGTATTCCTTTCTGGAAAGCAGAAGGATAGAATAACTTAAAACCCAGTGTGGTCGTGACAGTTAATAAGCTTTTTATAGTCCCTGTGTGGATCTGAAAATCATACCTTATTAGTATCTTTATCTTTCATGCTCACTCATTCACGCTTATTTTCATTTAATTTTAATTTCTGGCCTCTTTTTCATATTTTTTTTCCTCTTTCTCCTAACAGAGTGCTGCTTTAATAATCTCAGAGTAGAATTTTCATTTGCTTCAAAAATGCTCAGCAAAGTAAATGTCCGGAGGCTCCCAAATCCCTTACCTGATTCTTGCAACCCATCTTCCAGATGCCCTTTTTACTTGTTCGTTTGTTTGTTTTTCAGAAGATGGGTGTTGGTGATGTACATTTTGCTTTGCTTTCTGGACCCACTAGAATGATTTATAATATATTCAGTACTTCCAAATCTATTGTGTTTCCTAGCTCCTCCGTCTGGGAAAGCAAATTAGCTCAAGGATTCCCAGCAGCTGAATTCAGAGCCAGAGAGCTGCTTAAGACTCTACCCAGCAGATGTTTTATCCACTTAGGCAGAAATCTTAGAATGTTATAGGACCTCCCTGCTTTTCAATCCTAAAAACAAATATCAACACCTTTGAGATCTGAAGGTTTCCTGCTTTGGAATGAAGAGTCTCCATGACCACCAATTTAGGAATCTTGTCCTAGGAATGAGCAACAACCCAGAGGCAAGTAGCTGTTAGAGAGTAGGTGGGAACGTTGGCCTCAGTGGAAGTAGTAAAGGTATCAATGGGATTAAACATGTTTATTGTTTTCATACAGCTTGTCTTCATCTTGGAAACATAAACATACCCAAAATCAGTGTCTAAACAATGTACCAGAAATTAAAATTTTAATTAGAAATCATTTTCAGAGCCTCAACTGCTTGACCCACTTAGTTAACAAGAAAGATTTTTAGTACTGAGTTTTTCTTCAGTTACTAAACCATCAACTCACTCAGCTTCCCCTTGTGAACATATCCTCCTATAAAGCAAATCCCTACTTGCCCTTGCATGCCATGGAGTGGGCTTATACAGTTTAGATTACAACCATTCTGTTACGGAAAGCATACTGAGTTTGTAGCACTCCACCTCCCTCCTGAAAAATCACAGGCATTAGCATGGTAATCATATATACTGTGGAAGGCTAAAAATAAAAGTAAAATATTTTTTCTTAACACTAACAACAAACACAAATCTGTTCATTATTCTATCAATAATATTAACATAAAAATAGGCAATGCCCTTAGGTACCAAAAAAATGGGGGAAACTCTCTAATTGGTCAATTTTCATTGAATTTTTATCAGATTCATTAACTCTCAAGTACAATGGGAGCCATCTCAGGTAAACAAGTAAAGACCTTTGTGACATACATTTTAGAGAGAAGCAATAGCCAAAGTGCACAAAACCGTATGAGATTCAATACATGGAGGTAAATTTCATCAGCATACGCATATGCTAATTCAGAACCCAACTTAAAATGCATCAGACAGCAGGAACCTTTTATGGGTGAATTTCAAAATAAACTATGGAAATATAGTCAAAGGTCTGTGAACTTCTCTGCCCCCACATTTTGCTTGAGCTATTTCAAAGTGTATAATTTACAAAATGATAAGACAATATCATAGCTTATAAGTCAGCTGGTTATAGGGAGAATGAGCCATTATCAAAGTCCAGAGAATATTTTGACTGTGACGTTGGTGCATTTTCTTTTTGTTGTTGTTGCTGTTGTTGTTGTTGTTGTTTGAAGTTGGTGCATGTTCATATCTGACATCATTCCCTAGATATTCTAAGTGTAACATTAGTAATGACTGGATTTTGTAGCCTTTTCCAAATGTATCATTGACACCCAAAGATATTTCCGGATTGCAGAAGGACGAAATATATTCTGTTTCACATTTGCAGCTCTCCTTGGATTCATAGCTCACCACTAATTTGAAATAAGAGTGTTTGAACTTTTTCCTTGCCGGACTTTTTAGTCCTCATAAACCATCGCTCAAGATTGCTTTAATATAGTGTGTGCGCTAAATGGAAGATGAGCGAATACTAACAGCTGAGTAAACTGTCCAGTGGGATCTAGGAGGAAAACTGTAGACAGGCAGTACTTAGCAAAATGAAGAAGTGAATTAAATGAGAGACTAGACATGAACAAAAGTATAGATAGAGCTATATATGTTGTTGAATTTGGATCATTTGTCAGGGTACGTGGGAATCTGGGAAGGATTCAAAAGTCATCATTACCTAGAAAACTCAAGGAAAGAAATAGAAGAAAAACAAACAGAATTTGCTAAGAAATTAGGGAATAACTACTAAGAATTATATTAAAATCTTTATCATATAGAAAACAGTAAGATGCTGGGAGCTTGTTTAGTTAATTGGATTGAGGAGTTAGATATTTACCTAACAATTGATGGTGTTAATGATTACATTCCATGTGAGCAATCCATGTGATGTGTCTTGGCAGTTCAGTAAATGAATGAATGATTGAATGAATGAATGAATCATTGTTAAATTCTACTTCCCCATATAGCCTTTTAGCACCTCCCAACCTAGGTAAAATTGCAACCAAAGAGGCCTGGTTTGGGTATTTTTCTATATAACCCTTTCCGAGATTCTTTTCCACGTGTATGGTCTGTTTCCTTTGATCTCTCCACTGTTCTTCTTCTGTCCCTTTTATGCATGGCCTCCCTGTCTCTCTATCTGGCCTTTAAATGTTACAATTCCTTAGGACTTTGTCCTCATCCCTAGCCCATGCATTTGGATTTCCCAAAGACATACTAACAAAACCATGTTTAAAAGTGAACTTTTGGTCCCTTGCCCTTGACCCACCACTTCCAAACCATTATCTTCAGTTCTCTAGTCCAGGCCACCACCATCTTTCACCCACACTCCTGAGGCAGTCACTAATTGGCTTTACCGCTCTAACTTGCTGCTTTTGGCTTCAGCAACCAGGATGATCTTTTAAAATGTGCATCACATTGTATCACTTCTGCTTCAAATGACTTGGTTATGCCTGTTTCTCCTCTACCAACTCTAAATGGACGAGTTTCCTTATCTAGTTTCTCTTGACTTACTAAGACAGGACCTTATGCCACTCCTAGACTAAACTCCAAGCCTCTTTGATACCTGCAGTCCATGGCCCTTGCCCCACTTTCCATCTGAATCCTGTGTATCCCCTCTGTTCTCTTTGTTTAAGTGACACTGGCCTTCTTCCACCGCTTGGAATGCACCAGTCCTTCCCCACCTCATGCCCTCTGTGTGTGCGTTGACTTCCTCCCATAAGGCTTATCTCCCATCTCTGCTTGTCTGGAAGCTCTTACCTGTGCAGTCTCAGTGTAAACGTCATTTCCTCACTGAAGACTTCCCTAACTGATCAATCTCCTATTATTGTCTCTCCTAATACCCTTCATAGCATTTTTTTTTTGCAACTTATAATTGCATATTTGTACTTGTTTGATGTCCAGTTCTTTCATTAGAATGAAAATTCCGTAGGGGTAGTGTCTGGTTTTGTATCCCAATTCAACATCAACCTCTACTAGGGTGCTTACAACAATGAGTGACACAGAGTAGATGCCTAATAAATATTTTTTAAACACATGCCTGCATGGAAGAAGAAAGAAGGACAGAAAGAGAGCTAGTTTTCCATAAAACTGTTTCATGTAGCCTCTCTATAGATATGAACAGGGACAGGTGTTTTAAGCAAACTTAGAATTCATGAAAATCTAAATTTACATAAAGGGTATGTTGAAAGGTGATTTTTCCACTTTACAAAAAGATCCATCATAAGAGTCTTTAAACAGGCTTCCCAGGTACATGGAAAGTAAGATTTTATTGATTCAAACCATATGTTTGCACTGTATTCTTCAGGAAAATATCTTTTATATAAAGCAAGGTTGACCTACAAGCAATTTCCTCAAGGCACCTCGCCCAGAATGGCCAATTCTCAAATTTCCTAGGTAATAGATAATGGGAGGCCTGGAATGCAGGGGATATTTGAAACCCTAGAATGCAAAGCAGTAATTTCAGCCATTTAGAGTTCTTGTGACTTTTCTCACAAAAATAACTAATGGAGAGATGAATCAATGTATTTGAACCTCTCCAACTCTTCTTTCTGTATGTCCGTGAACGTAAGAACGGCTGGGAAGTGACCCCGAAATAGGCTGACATGGGAAGGAGAACAAGGTGTACACAATTCACCAAATTGATGCTTTTCTCCCGATTCTCCCCATCCTCCCACCACCGCCGCTACTACCACTGATAATTAAGTTGTCTGATTGGAAAATTGGAAAAAAGAATTCAGTGTGTTAATAAATAAAAGCAATTAACTTCTCTGGGTCTCAATTTCCTCATCCTAACAATGTGGGAGTCCTTTTGAAGATTATTGTTTTATAATTCTGTTCTTGAACCTACCCAAACTTTACAAAATAAGGTAATTTGTGACTGTTCTCTCTGTCTAATGAAATAAATTTCACAGCTATTTCTGCCCTCCTTCTTGGAAACTTTAATAAATGATCATGAAGTTTAAATCAAAACATTTATATTATTTGTGGGATTGGTTGATTTGACTATTATTGATGGTTCTTGCTAAGAAGAAAATGCTTTGCAGAATTTACTTATGACTAACCTTTATCAGATATATTCCACCATGATGAAAACACAGTAAGCTGTTTTTGAACTGCAGTGCAAGTGAAATATTTTAGCAACAGGAAGAAAAAACAATTCATTGGTTGTGGTCATAAAGATCAGGGTAGACTCGGGTATAGATTAGTTTTGCCCTTCAAAAACAAGACTTCTTTCATCTCAGAAAGTACAAACCTTCAAATTTAGAAGAAATATTTGGGACATAGAAGAAAAACATGCTTAGTATCTGTGGAATTTTTGGCAACATTTTTGCCCTTATCAACTTCCTGAAGCATTATTCTATCCTCACTCCCCACAATTTTTATTTTTTTGGCTCAATTTTCCTGTATTTGATGATATTTTGAGGGAAAATTATTTCTTTAAGTGACATACAAAGATAATAACTTCTCACATAAAGAAACATAGATTCTTCTACATGTGTTTGAAAAGCTAAAGAATATATACAGGGAAACACACATAATTTACGTATCTCCTGCCTTGTAGGTTAAAGAGAGATCCTGACTATGTCAACAAATCTGAATTATTTTTGGAAGTTAGTGTTCTTATATTTTGTCGGTATTTTTTCTATTCTCTAGTCTGTAATTGACACTAGGTCATTTCTTCAGTGGGAAAGAAGAATAGATTAGGAAAGAGAAGGGAGACCAGGAGGAAAAAAAAAAGGCTGGAGGTGATGGAGTGAAAATTCATAGTTGATCCACCAAAATCCCCAAACTAGACAGGCTACAGCAAAAGAACTGCAGTAGAAGAAAGGGCAGGTGGCAAGATGGCCATGGGGAAAGAGAAAGTTCATGAGCAAGGATTTGCTCATTGAAATTGTAAATTGAAAAATTTACAGACGAGCCAAGACTGGGAGAGGCTTCTGAGGAAAGTAGGGTTCTTTGAACTCTAATAACAACAGAAATATGGGTATTAGCGATAAGGTCTTCCATGTGTGAGACCCAGTGCTGCCACGTGACCAACAACCTCTGCTTTCGATTGAAGCACAGTCCTAAAAGAACAAATATTTACTCATTTTTATGAAACCTGAAGAAGACCAGAGTTTCAAGTTTATAAGTCAGGTCTTCCTGTGAGGAGATTCTGACTACTGTGTATGTTGGGACATTAGGGACAGGGACGGGGATCAGGGATGGGCAGTCAGTCTGAGCGTGTGTAGGGTCCTCAGGTTGGATAGATGGATGGATACATAGGTAGTTACAGAGGTAGAGTGAGCAAGCTAAAAATATGCATACATAAGCAAACACAAAAGTAAAACCTGCAGCTATTTAATAAGAAACAAAGGATAAATGGGGTTTCCATAGTTAACAGGAATCTTTAACTTAACTGAAGAATATGCATAATTGAGTGACTTTTTCCTGGTTATTAGCAGAGCATCAAGTTACTTCCCTTTTTCATGGGTGTTGATACCACGACCATAGGGGATTGCTTCTGAAGAAAATATCTGTTGGAGAAAATGCCTGTTATTTAAGAATGTGTCCTAGTAATAACCACAGCTTTATTATTATTATTATTATTATTATCATTATTATTTATCATTATTATTATTATTTCAAATGTGCAGTTTTATTTTCCTAACAGTGCTAAGGAAACATGATGCTCTTTTAAAGTATCATAATTGCAGGGAACCCTAGTACATTGTTGGTCCGAATGCAAACTGGCTCAACCAATATGGAAAACAGCATGGAGGCATCTCAAAAAATTAAAAATGGAGCTACGTTCAGATGGCCAACAGACACATAAAAAGATGCTCAACATCACTGATCATCAGGGAAATACAAGTCAAAACCACAATGAGATATCACCTCATACCCGCTGAACAGCTAAAATCAACAATACAAGAAACAACAGGTGTTGGCGAGGATGTGGAGAGAAAGGAACTGTGTGCACTGTGGAGAATGCAAGCTGGTGTGGCCGCCATGGAAAGCAGTATGGAGGTTCCTCAAAAAGTTAAAAAATAGAACTACCCTAGGATCCAGCATTTGCGCTACTGGGTATTTATCCAAAAATCACAAAAATACTAATTCAAAGGGATATGTGTACCCTGAGGTTTATAACAGCATTATCTACAAGAGCCAAATTATGGAAACAGCCCAAGTGTCTATCAACTGATGAATGGATAAAGATGTGACAGATACAGACATAAATATATAGATATACACACAATGGAATATTCCTCAGCCATAAAAAAAGAATGAAATTTTGCCATTCGCAATGACACGGATGGAGCTAGAGAGTATAATGCTAAGCAAAATAAGTCAGTCAGAGAAAGACAAATACCATGTGATTTCACTCCTATGTGGAATTTAAGAAACAAAGCAAACAAAGAGAAAAGAAAAAGAGGAAGGCAAATGAAGAAACAGACTCTTAACTGTAGAGAACAAACTGATGGTTACGGGGTGGAGAGTAGGTGGGTGGGATGGATGAAATAGGTGATGGGGATTAAGGAGCGAGCGCACTTGTTGTGATAAGCACCAGGGCATGTACAGTAGTGCTGAATCACTATACTGTACACCTGAAGCCAATATTACACTGTATGTTAACTAACGGCGATTTAAATAAAAATTGGAACTACCCTATGATCCAGCAATTCTACTTCTGGGTATACATCCAAAGGAATTGGATCTCACAGGATCCCACAGAGATATCTCTGCTCCCATGTTTATTGCAGCATTACTTATAATAGCCAAGATGTGGAAACATACTAACTGTCCGTCAATAGATGAATGGATTAAGAAGATGCAGTGTGTGTGTGTGTGTGTGTGTGTATACACATATACCTGTNATGTGTGTGTGTGTGTGTGTGTGTGTGTGTATACACATATACCTGTATATATGCATATACATATACACATATATATGCATACACACTGAAATCTGAAAAAGACAAACTCAGAGAAACAGTAGAATGNGTGTGTGTGTGTATACACATATACCTGTATATATGTATATACATATACACATATATATGCATACACACTGAAATCTGAAAAAGACAAACTCAGAGAAACAGTAGAATGGTGGTTACCAGGGGTTGGGGAGAGGGGAAATTGAGGAAAGTTTGGTCAACGGGTAAATACTTCTAGTTACAAGATTAACAAGTTTGGGATCTAATGTACAGCATGGTGATTATAGCTAATAAAAATGTATCCTATATTTGAATGTTACTGAGAGTAGATCTTATATGCTGTCTCCACAAAAGAGAAATACTACATGACGTGACGTGACAGGATGTGACATGACATGACATGATGAAAATGGTAGCTAATACTATGGTGGGAATAATTTTGCAACTTAGAAATGTATCAAATCAACAGTTATACTCATTACATTTACACAAGGCTACGTGTCCATCATCTCTCAATAAAGCTGAGGAAAAAAATAATGTATCATAATTGCCACTGTGCCCAATTAGCTAGAGATTTGCCAGGCACCGAGGAGTGCATAGAGCACATGAACCCGAGGCTGACTTAGGAGGAGGGGCTACCTGCAGGAGTGAATGTGGTGTGAAAGAGAGAGGGCACTAGAGGAGACAACCCAAGTTCTAATCCCAGCCCTTCCCTGAACTTGTTGAGTGATCAAGGCCCAAAGTCTCATGGGTAAAATGAGAATAGTAAGCTAGGTGTTTGGTAAGGTCCCTTGAAGCATCATCAATATCGAGTCCCCTGAGTTTAACTTCAAATGTCAATGCCCCTTGAGGCTCTAGAGATCTGTTTAGGAGTTCGGTCAGTTTTTGTTTTGTTTTTTTTAATAATTTTTTTTATTATATTATGTTAGTCACCATACAGTACATCCCTAGTTTTTGATGTAAAGNGTCTGTTTAGGAGTTCGGTCAGTTTTTGTTTTGTTTTTTTTAATAATTTTTTTAATAATTTTTTTTTTATTATATTATGTTAGTCACCATACAGTACATCCCTAGTTTTTGATGTAAAGTTCCATGATTCATTACTTGCGTATAACACCCAGTGCACCATGCAATACGTGCCCTCAGTCAGTTTTTAGTTACATATTAATGATAACCTTTCAGTTCTTTCATTTCTAGTGAACTCACATTTTGAGATTTTTACTCTTTAACCACATGACTTTGTGCATGCTGTTCCATTGATATCTCAGTGGAAAGGTGGAAGGAAAGAAGGAAGAGAGGAAAAGGAGGGGAGTTTGGTGACTATTTTTTGTTTTTGCCCTTTCAGTCTCTTATTTTATTCACATTTTCTGCAAAATGATCTTGCACTACTATAGAATAAAGACTTATTGTTTGATGAGCTCAGCTCGTAAATATTTTAAATTTACCCCCAAAAGAACATGGTTATTGTTAACAGCGATCTCCTCCTTCGTGTTTTTCTAGATTTGGAAAGAAGAAAGATGATAGGGGTGGCAAGGCTGAGCAGAAGGGCGCTCTGAAGCATGGCGGCCTGCGGGAAGAAGAGCTGGAAAAAATGAAAGAAGAACGTGAAAGGTGAGTAGAAATGCTGAGCTCCTTATTTTGTTCGGGTCCATGGCCTGTGTTTCATTGGGTTGTTGCATCCATCAGCTGGAGAAATTTTATTTTAAGAAGCATAGAGTTTGATACAGAAGGAAAGCTACCTGATATAAAAAGGAATCTGCCTTCCTGGGGAATTTTTATTATATTTGGAGAAGAAATTAACTTTATGTTTTTATTATATCAGTACTTATAATTCCAAAATATGCTACCCCAGTTTTGACTGTCAATGTATATTTTCCCTATGGTTTAAACAATGAGTTTTTTTTTTTTTAATAAAAAGGTCATTTTGATGTTGATGTTTAGAACTATCAGATTTCCGTAGTCTGTTCCTAATTTCTGTCAAGCTGTTGTATGCCTTCTTAATTTTATTCTGCTAAATCCATTTGGAGGGTGTAATTTGAGAAGTGCATGTCCTTCATTTTTAAAAAGCCAGTGTCTTTTATTAGGCTATCAGCAAGTTGCGAAGTTATGTCGCCCATCTGTTAAAGGGCCGGTTTCGTTTACTGAAATAATGACAGTTTGCAAGGGCTGAATTCTCCTGTTTGAGGAGCTTCACGTTCCATTTGGACAAGAGGCCCTTCACTTATCTTTGAGGTTAACTCTGGCACTTACCCCAAGTCGATGTGTAAATGTCTGATTATGAAACATGTAATTGAATATTCATATTTCTCCTGAAAGTTCTTCACCTTCACAACTAAATGGAGCTTGGAGAAAGACTGGGATTGTGACAAAACCAGCATATAATTTTAAGTACTTGATTCTGACTTCATTGTGCATGAAGTCACATTTGTCCAACTTGTTACTTGCTTATTAGTAACAATAGTCCTTGTAGTTTTTAGAGTCCATTCTTGTACGTATTTTAATACTCTAGTAATGTGTACTAAGAAGATCACACTCATTCATCCTGTTTTCTAGCGCAGAGCAGGCTGCATATCTACTGTTAACCTTTGACTCCTGTCTTGCCTTTTCCCATTGAGAAGGCTGACTTTATCAATAGCGAGGGAAGAAACCCTATTTAATCCTTTCTGATTTTATTTTTTTTTAAGATTTTATTTATTTGAAAGAGAGCAAGTGAGTGAGAGAGCATGAGGAGGGGGAGAGGGAGAAGCAGACTCCCTGCTGAACAGGGAGCCCAGTGCAGGGCTCCATCCCAGGACCCTGGGATGGTGACCTGAGCCGTAGGCAGTCCCTTAACCAACTGAACCATCCAGGCGCGCCGAGTCCTGTCTCATTTTAAAGAGATTGATAAGCTCTTGGTTCCAGGGTCACTGGAACAGTTAAAAGGAAATCAAGTGCTTAATATTGTTGTTGACTATTCACCTGACAGAGCTGCCCCAAACTACGGAAGATAATTCTCCACCATAGCCCAAGATTCAGTAATCCTGTAATGTAAAATATAATTCAGGCGAAGATTTTAATGCGTATCTTGGCAAAGACAACTGTGTGGTGAGTCCACATCACAGATCTTTGCTGCTCCCCTGATTTCACTTACTGAAGCACCACATCCCTGCCTCATCCTCAGGAAACTGAGCTGTTTGCTAGAATGCAGACTTCACATTTTTTGTAGCTCAGTACTTGCTTGGGGTTGGGAGGCTTGACTCTTAGTAGCTAGGGAACTCTGTGCCAGCTAGAAAATTGATAACCCATAAAATAAGGTGGGTTGTCTTTAAGCAAGAGTTCATTTCCTTTCTGGTGTTGCCTTAAGGAAGCAGGTGCCTGAGGGAGTTTTGTTGTTAAAAGCAGGGCTGTAAATTCACCTCAGCTGGCTATAGAGGCTTCAGGTCCAATTTTCTTAAAATAGGTCTGGTCAAAGTATTGAAAGAACTGTACCATTAGCCTCCACTTAGGCCACTTCCCACACATGAACACGTAAAACACATCTGATACGGGTTTCTTAGAGACAACGTCGTCTCAGTCAGGGGAGAGGGGAAGAGGCTGCAGGGGTTGACTTTATGGTTGGGCGCTACAGAATTAATGACCAAGAACATTTCAGCAGCTCGGTAGCAGAGGGCCGCAGAGGGTGGGGGTGGAGGCTCAGCATCTGGCCTTCCTCCCAACCCTAGCGTCCCAATCCTTGGTTCTCCATCATCCCTAGGAAACTAGCTCACAACCCTTAAAGAACTCAGTGAGTGTATCACTCTGTGACATGGCCATGGGAAAAAAATAGAATAAAATAAGAAACAGTGTATGAAAGTTCACAAAGTTGTCTTTTTTCCTAATGCCTTTAGAATTTGTTACCTTAAGATGATTCAAGCTGTCCTATTGCTTATTTGCCTCATCCTAGCTGTCACAGGTATAATAGTGTTTCATTCACATCACCCTTCTTCAAAGGATTTAAAGTACTTAAATAAGATATATATTGTACAGACCTGGAGCCAGCTCCTGTCAGCTTATGAGAAGAATTTTGGGAGCTGGTTGTTAAACCACTGGTAGCTTGGCATTGGTCACAGTGGGAGTATTTACACCATAGAAATTGGCAAATGCGATAAGTTGGGTTTGTTTTCTCAAAAAGCCAGTTGATCAACATACCACTGAGGGTTTATACCAACTCTGTTTAGTGTATAACCAGGAGTAAATTATCCAATATTTTAAGACTAAATAAAAAAGATTCATCCAAATCAAACCATATGACTTCTTCTCTCTGTGTTTCGCAAAGTGTAGTCCGTAGACTGCCTGCATCAAAATGAGTCACATGGAAAGCTTGTTAAAAATAAAGATTCTTGGGGCGCCTGGGTGGCACAGCGGTTAAGCATCTGCCTTCGGCTCAGGGCATGATCCCGGCGTTCTAGGATCGAGCCCCACATCAGGCTCCTCCGCTATGAGCCTGCTTCTTCCTCTCCCACTCCCCCTGCTTGTGTTCCCTCTCTCGCTGGCTGTCTCTATCTCTGTCAAATAAATAAATAAAATCTTTAAAAAAAATAAAATAAAAAATAAATAAAAATAAAGATTCTTAAGTCCCACACCAGACTTGCAGAATCAGAATCTTGGAACTTGGAGCCCAGGAATCTGTATTTAATAGGCAAGCCCAACATAATTCTTCAGTATTCTAAAGTCTGAGAACCTTTGACCAAAAGGGCCAGGATTTGGCTGGAACATTAAACTAGCCTTATCCTATGAAAAATGACACACAGATTTTTTTCCCAAGAGGATTGGAATAAGCCAGTCTACAAATATTGTCCTCTTTCTCATGTGCCCTCTACAAAGCATCCAACCTTATTGGCATATTTTTTTTGCCAACAAGAGACAAACCCTTGGCAGTGCTTACTCACCTATGTGAGTTTGGATTGCTTACCCCCTGTACCACCCATGCACACAAAACTTACAAACACAGTAAGTTCATTAAGAAAAGTTTGGAGACATAAAAAAGCATGAAGAAGACTAGCATGATCATGCTTAATTCCATAACAATTATTAATATTGTTATGATCTTTTTACTATGTATATATTTTCTTTGAAACTTGATATCTATGCTGTGTATATACTGTCTCACTTTTTCCATAGCATTATATTGTGAGCATTTCCCCATGTCATTAATGTTTTGAAAATATGCCATTTTGATGACTGTCTGATATTTGTGAGATCAGTATACCATAATTTATTTATCTTCTATTGTCAAACATTTAGTCTGTGTTTCCATTTTTCACTCTTTCAAATAATATTTTGATGAGCATCCAGATATGAGTCCTTATAGATGACCTCTTAAATCATACGGTTCCTGTTGGAAAGTTGAATTTCCTTGTAACTGCTTTACCCAGGAATTAATTGAATCTCAACTCTAAATTTTAGGATTATATTATCCCTCTTCATTCCTCCCATTATTTTTCTTATGATTTCCATATCTCTTTTACTGTATATTTAATTCCTGATAAGGAATTGTTTTGGTGTCATATATGAATAACATGTTCATAGCTATAGCTATGAAAAAGTCAAAAAAAAAAAGTCATAAGAGGTGGACTGAATTATAAGATTAAATTGATGGGTAGTAAGGAGGGCACGTATTGCATGGTGCACTGGGTGTTATACGCAACTAATGAATCATCGAACTTTACATCAGAAACCAGGGATGTACTGTATGGTGACTAACATAATACAATAAAAAAACATTAAAATAAAAA
>NC_048219.1:169456771-169626417 GCF_002007445.2 Ailuropoda melanoleuca
GCCTTCGGCTCAGGGCATGATCCCGGCGTTATGGGATCGAGCCCCACATCAGGCTCCTCCGCTATGAGCCTGCTTGTTCCTCTCCCACTCCCCCTGCTTGTGTTCCCTCTCTCGCTGGCTGTCTCTATCTCTGTCAAATAAATAAATAAAATCTTTAAAAAAAATAAAATAAAAAATAAATAAAAATAAAGATTCTTAAGTCCCACACCAGACTTGCAGAATCAGAATCTTGGAACTTGGAGCCCAGGAATCTGTATTTAATAGGCAAGCCCAACATAATTCTTCAGTATTCTAAAGTCTGAGAACCTTTGACCAAAAGGGCCAGGATTTGGCTGGAACATTAAACTAGCCTTATCCTATGAAAAATGACACACAGATTTTTTTCCCAAGAGGATTGGAATAAGCCAGTCTACAAATATTGTCCTCTTTCTCATGTGCCCTCTACAAAGCATCTAACCTTATTGGCATTTTTTTTTGCCAACAAGAGACAAACCCTTGGCAGTGCTTACTCACCTACGTGAGTTTGGATTGCTTACCCCCTGTACCACCCGTGCACACAAAACTTACAAACACAGTAAGTTCATTAAGAAAAGTTTGGAGACATAAAAAAGCATGAAGAAGACTAGCATGATCATGCTTAATTCCATAACAATTATTAATATTGTTATGATCTTTTTACTATGTATATATTTTCTTTGAAACTTGATATCTATGCTGTGTATATACTGTCTCACTTTTTCCATAGCATTATATTGTGAGCATTTCCCTATGTCATTAATGTTTTGAAAATATGCCATTTTGATGACTGTCTGATATTTGTGAGATCAGTATACCATAATTTATTTATCTTCTATTGTCAAACATTTAGTCTGTGTTTCCATTTTTCACTCTTTCAAATAATATTTTGATGAGCATCCAGATATGAGTCCTTATAGATGACCTCTTAAATCATACGGTTCCTGTTGGAAAGTTGAATTTCCTTGTAACTGCTTTACCCAGGAATTAATTGAATCTCAACTCTAAATTTTAGGATTATATTATCCCTCTTCATTCCTCCCATTATTTTTCTTATGATTTCCATATCTCTTTTACTGTATATTTAATTCCTGATAAGGAATTGTTTTGGTGTCATATATGAATAACATGTTCATAGCTATAGCTATGAAAAAGTAAAAAAAAAAAAGTCATAAGAGGTGGACTGAATTATAAGATTAAATTGATGGGTAGTAAGGAGGGCACGTATTGCATGGTGCACTGGGTGTTATACGCAACTAATGAATCATCGAACNCCAAAAAAAAAAAGTCATAAGAGGTGGACTGAATTATAAGATTAAATTAATGGGTAGTAAGGAGGGCACGTATTGCATGGTGCACTGGGTGTTATACGCAACTAATGAATCATCGAACTTTACATCAGAAACCAGGGATGTACTGTATGGTGACTAACATAATACAATAAAAAAACATTAAAATAAAAAAAATGCTTTAACTAGAAAAAAAAAGATTAAATTGGAAGAATATGGAGTCTAGAACAGTGGTTCTCAGGGAGGGACAATTTTGCTCCCAAAAAAACATTTGGCTGTATCTGGAGACATTTTTGATTGTCACAACTTCAAAGGAGGAATGGGCATAGGAAGGGAATTGCCAGGTGCTAGGCAGAGGCCAGGAATGCAGCCAGACCATCTACAATGCATAAGACAGCCCTGTCCCCTAACAATGAGTCATCTCATTCAAACCTCCAGTAGTGTGTAGGCTGAAAACCTCTGTTCTAACCTCTGGACTTCACAAGTAAGGGTACTTTCCTGGACATTAGAAGCTCCTTGTCTCATGGTATCCTATGGATAACACAGAGAAATGTACACCAGATGACATAACCCTAGAAGGATTATTAGCTATTCAAGAAACCGTACCCAAAACTTGCTAACAAATAGTCCATCAATATAAACTTGCAAGAAAAAAGCTTTTCTTCAAAATTTATTTTTAACTCTGGCCTGCTGAGCGTTGGCATCAGTGCTGTTGATCAGACTGTGAATGCCAAAAAGCTGCAGGGGTTGATAATGTGTTGATGACAGAATCATCTGGAACAATGGACTGAATCAAACATAAAGAAACTTAATAGGAATAAATGTAAAGTCTTGATTTTAGGTCCAAAACCAAACTGTACAAACACAGGATGTGGAAGGTTTGACTCAATACCAAATATATGAAAAAGTACCTGATGTTTTTAGTTGAGGGTACGTTTAGCATGAGTCAACATGAGGATGTGCCTGCCAACAACTTAACCCAGTCCTAGGCTACATTACTGGAAGTTCATGTGCCAAATGAAGGAAGAAACAATAATTCCTGCTTTACACTCCTCAGATCACACTTGGAATATCCCATTGCCTCTCTCACACACACAGAGTAGCAGCAACTCAATCATGTCTTTTGAAAAATGTAGAAGGACGTGGGGATACTTAGCCTGCAGAGGTAAGGCTTACTTGATTTCACATGATCAAGAACTTTCACATAAAAGAGGAATTAAATGCATTTTATAGCATCTATTCTCTCTCCCTCTGTGTATTCATCCGTTCATTTATTTTCTTGAAGATACTAATGGGGAGTCATTTTAAGAGAGGTAGTCTTCAGCTTAATAGAAGGGAAAACATCCTAACAATTAGAGTGTCGCATGAGCGTGAGTTTGTTGACACTGAAAACTGTCTAATAAGAAGCTGACGATTACAATGAGAAAGGATTAGTGCATCAGGAAAGTATTGGACTAGATCAGAGTTTCATCAACTTCAGTCATCGATATATTACCTTCATTGTCTTATTTATATCTATATATTCAAATAAGTAAAATATTGTATACACACAAAACCACATAAGTTAATGTAATTATCTACATTCAGCCACATACCACCTAAAATCATGTTGTGTATCAGTAATGCTGCAGTTGTCCTTAGGTGATCTCCACGGTTTTTCCCAGATCTCAGGGTCTAAGAAATAAATATGTTCAAGTATAGAAAAATCTACTTTGAGTTGCCTAGAGCAGCCTTTCTTGAACTTGCCATAGCATTGGTTCATGGCAGTGTATGCACTCTTCTTATCTGAGCGGAGAAGCCCAAGTTTCTTGCTCAAAATTGCATGCAAGGCTTTTCTTAGTCTCATATTTGATTTCCTGAGCTAAGCACGTGTCCTCTCCTGACACAAGTCAAACAGCCCATTGCAGCAAAGCCCTATTTTAAATAAACTCATCATTTGGTTCATGCTTCAGTGAGATTGGCCATAATAAAACATTAGTTCCAAATGCCTATCTCCATTGCTAGAAGGATGAATCCAATATTATAGTCAAAGATTATTTCCCCTAGAATTTTTTAATCAAGCTAAATTAAATTAACATTTTCCAAACATTCTGATTATATAAATTAGAATGGTGAGCTGAAAGCAAGAGATTGTCTTAACAAATCAGTAAACGTATTTTTGTTGTTTAATTCTAAGACTCTAACTCACGTGAGTAACTGGCTCCAAAGTGTGAAATTAACCAGATTCTTGTACCTACAAGAACCTAACTGCATGCACGTTGTACTTGTATTGTTAATACCTTCTCAGAAGTCAGGTGGAGATTGGTTGAAGAAAAATAAGTGTCCCCCTCATTTATTTAGGAGTACTGTACTGGGGGAAATGTCTCCATTGACACCAAAAGGCTGTCTCCCGTTAAAATCCCATATTACCCTGAAATGAAATTTCGCTAAATGAAACTTCTTCCTAAAGTGGGGGAGGGCAGGTATAGTTCAATAACATGCGAGTCTGTGCTCTAAGATCTTGTATTACACTTATACCATGTCAGAGTTTATTTTGCAAGGGAGCTCATTTGCTCTGTGAATGAAATGTTGTTTTTGTAGATCTTATTAGAATCTTAGCAGGATAAATGAGGAGATGAGGGGCAAAGAGGCAGCTTCTCCAGCTTCAGGATTGAGAAGCATGAAAACATATGGCTCTTGTTTTCAACAACGGGCCTGCATGGAATGCCTAAGTGAGAGTGGGGCTAAGATTTAGGCAAGCTGATCGGTTTCAGCGTCTGACTTGAGGGTTCTTAGTTTTCTTTCTTTCAGGAAGCCTTCCAAGAGCTGCAGAGGCTTCTCTCTTGCCTTATCAGCTGAGCTGCTTGTGGCCTGTTCCCTTAGTTTAAATCAATACATGTGTTTTTGATATTTGGCAAACCAAGATTTAATTATGCAGCTGCAAGTTCCCCACATAAACGAAATTCATCTTAGAGAAATAAAAACATTCAGAAACCATTTATAGTTTCAGAATACAAGTGGGTGAAAATCTATTCCCAACCTCTCAGCATTTTATTTAATTATGGGAGATTTTTATGTTACTGGAAATTGAAATGAAAACCAGAATAAGGCTAGAGTTTGTCCAGCATGTGTTCATCCTGAGAAATGAAGATGCTTACTGTATTCTAAGAAGGGAAAGGAAAGTAGGTTCTGAATTAATATTTTAGCTGTACCCTACATAAATATGGCTCTCCTAGATACACAGGGTGACAAATGAATTGATAGGATTGTCATTATTGTATCCTAAAAAGAATGCATATTTTATTAAAGAACCAGAAGGTGGTTTTCTTTAATTTGCCAAGAGACTCTCTATAATTAATTATTTACTGAACTTAAACTTTGGCACTATTTAAACTGTTGAAAACACCCATGTTTTGGCATGATTACATACAAATGATTAATTCAGCATGATTTTACTCCTCACTGAATATCCCTGTCTTTTGCAGGAGAATTTGCTAGGTCCTGTGGTGTGGGCAAAATAAAATGTTGGAATGGTTCCCGGTCTTAATAGTCCCAATTTATTATTACCACTGAACCCTCGTCAGATCATGGACTGGATTAGATCCCAGTTTTTCAAAATGCCCCAATTTATGGCTCCCTTAGAATCCTGATAAAAATGTGTATTTGAATAAGGCTTTGGTTGGCTAAAAGAGATCCAGTTAATTACTTTTAGATTCTTATTAGTTCATTACGGCATGGAAGTTATGAAAAATATTACTAGATGGTTGTTTCCCAGGACAAGGTCATGTTCTCATTTTAGGCTGACAGAAAGAAGCTGTCAGATTTTTGTTTTTGATAGTACTAATCATCTCAGTGAATGAAGAGAGATTTGCCGTATCCCAGTAATTACTGTTGATTCTTGTGCTGGGGTGAGGATCACCTCTTTTCCTAGAATAAGAATTAAAAACAGAGGTGGGGGGGGAGGCACACCTACCACCCCTCATTCAGGGTCCATCTTTCCACATTTGCCTTTTATTTAGAGGGATAAGAGAGTGAGACCCAGGGGAGATGCAGGTGGCTTT
This sequence comes from Ailuropoda melanoleuca, assembly GCF_002007445.2. NCBI lineage: Eukaryota > Metazoa > Chordata > Mammalia > Carnivora > Ursidae > Ailuropoda > Ailuropoda melanoleuca. Next base: position 169,462,116 of record NC_048219.1, read on the forward strand.
AATATCCATACATTTATTTGATCTTTGTAACACTCATCTTCTCAGATTGCTGTGGTCACCGGCAAAATTTGGCACATTACTGTATTCGATAGACAAGAGATAGGAACACCTACATCCTGATGCCATGCCAGCATTTTTTATGAGCCAAAATCCTTTTATGGAATTTGAATCAATGTCAGAAGTGCTGTACTAGCAACTACTTGTCAGCCGAGCCGGATTAATACGTAAAATGAATCACTTGACTGGCATGCTTTCCAAGAGTCGTTTAGACAAACTTCTAAGATTAAAGTACACCAGCTCTTTAAAAAGGTGTTTTAAAAGGATACTCTTACATTCAAACACCCTGGAGTGACATATTATATTATTGCATTCAATTGTGGTGCTGTTGAAATACATTCAGACGAGGAATTATACTAACCTCCCCACAGTGATCCCATAGAAATGTTTAGAATGCCTTCTCTGATAAACACTTGGAGAGAAGCTCTGAATTCTGTTGATCTGGATGTTTCGCTTTAATATACACATAAAAATATATTCAACATAATAATAAAAAAAGAAACCTCTGGTAATTCACTGGATATATGCCAATCAGAGATATAGATATATTTGGTTCAATGGAGCTTACACGCCGTAGAAGCAGAACTTGAGGAGAGCATTTTCTAGGAAAGGTTTGGTGACTGTAACTAGGTGAAAGGCCATGAAGTGGCTAGAACTTAGGAATGAGGGTCTCATTTCCATTCTATCAGTTGTTTTCACGGAGGCGTTGCATAACTCACTTTGAGGATGGATTCTTAAAATCCCTCTTTTTATCACCATGAAAGGAAATGGTAATAATGATACTCCAAGGCCTCCGTGTTATGCATTTTATTTGGATGGAATTCTTTTGAATTGCTCAGTTTTCTCAAAGGAAAACAATTGAATAAATAAAAGTTAAGTGAATCCAGAATATTTGCTGTGGACCAGTTTGGGGCCGGACAGTGTACAAGTAAAGTTAATTCTCTAAAAGTGCTGTGAAAAATGTGGACAAATTAAACTCATAAATCAAATAGCATTTTCCAGAATGTCTAAAGTATCTCATCTTTATTTCGTATTTTGACATACGCTATGTTGTATCCTGCTTTGGAAAACACCGATGACAACACATCCACTCTGGAGCCCAACATGAGTTACACATAGGTTGGCCAACTGTGCAAGTAAAAAAGATAGTCAACCTATTATCTTCTAGAATCTGCTTTTTCCCCTTCACATTTTTTATGTAGAATTCCTAACCTAGGCCTGTGATTTACAAACACCAAACTGAATATGCTTTTTCCAAATTTCCTGGGAAGTTTGGTTTGTTTGTTTGTTTTGGGGTTTGTTGTTGTTGTTGTTGTTTTATTAACGGAGGGTTTCAACCGGGAGTGATTCCCCCCCAGGGGCAGTTGACGGCATTTTTAGTTGTTACGCTAGCAGGGAGGTGCTACTGGAATCTTGTGGGTAGACAACAAGGATGTTTCTTACCATCCTACAATGCACAGGACAGCTCCGACAATAAAGAATTATTCAGCCCAAAATGTCAGTTGTGCCCAAGTTGAGAAACCCTGTTTTAGATAAACAAATAATTAGATACTATAGTTGTATAGATACAGATAGAAATATGATATGGCTACTCAGTATATCTGTGGTTGGGCTTGAGGATGTGTACTTTAAAACCATTTCTCAAGTGATTGCTGTTTATAGCTATACTGGGGACCAACTGGCCTAGGTGGTGGCCCAAGGGAGGTGTGTGGCCAAGTGGAAGGATTATAAGACCCAGGAGTGGGTATTTAACAGGGTTAAAGGCCTGACTGAATGAGCACACTGTCAAGCCACTTAACTACTTTAAGCCTCTGTGCTCTCATCTGTTAAATGAGAAGTCTGTCTCTCAGACTTTTGTGAAAAGCAATATTTATGAAGCGAGCACCTGGTTGACTCTAGGGGCTCGGTGTTATTTTCTGACCAGCTCTGGGGGATTCAAGACCCCCAGATAATCCATTCAGTAACCTTTGGGGGCCCAGAGCACTCTGAGGCATACCATCTGTGAAAGTTGCTGAATTGGATACCGTCGTGATGAAGAAGGCCAACTCGAATTCAGACTTTGCCCAGCTGGGACTCCCGCCAAATACTTGCATTCAAGAAGCTTCTCCTCATTTTGTATTGATCACCAGTTGGAAGTTGCTCCTCAAGCCTAGTGAACTTGGCAGAAGATGGCAGCGCAGTAGCGAGAGAGTGCTGGCTGCAGCCAGGCCTTGGCAGCCATGGAAACAAATTTGGGGTGGAGGGACATAAATGGCCCCGGGGAACTGCCAGCCTCTCCAAGTCCACAGGGCATGTGACTGCAGAAAACACTTGTAACCACAGTCATTTCATTCGCAAAATCCTCACATTTGCATTTCTGTTATATGTATTACATTGAGGGGTGGGGCGTAACTCTGGTCTGCTAGTATTTAGAATCCAGTCTGCGGTAGAAACAGGACAACTGTGTCTCTTTCTTTCCCATCCACTCTCTCCCACCTGCCTGTCCTTGCTCTGTAATTTAATTACTTAATGACTTCACAGTGCATCTGAGTTGACTTCAGATTGATGTCCAAAGGAATCTGACCCCTTTCCCAGTCTCAGACTCCTGCCTCGTTGTGCTTTGTGCCCTTTATTTGATTTTAGTATTGAGAGTTAAAACAGTTGAAGTGGTTTGGGCTGTGGCACAAACGTTTGCTCTTCCAAGAGGTCACTTAAAAAGAACCTTAAAAAAAAAACACACACACAGTAATAACAATTGGTTGTTTAGAACAGAAATGTAAGCATTCATGTTGTTGGAGGAACTTAAATAATGATTTGTGAAATCATGATTTCTTGAAGCAGAGATCATTAAATGTGACAGGTTGGAGAAAGTGGATTAATACTAGTACCTTTGATCATTCCTCTCTCCAAAACTTTCAATGGCTCTCTATTGCCTACTGCATACAGTCCAAACTCCTTGGCTGATATCTGAGTAGAGCCTCATTTTCCTATCATAATTTCTACTCCTGGTCCAGATGACCCGTATACTCAGCCACCCTGGAATGTTCACTCTTTTTGAGATGACTGGAGCACTTTCCCACCTCTGTGTCATTCCTGGTATGGTTTCCCTTGTCCTTGTCTACCCTCCGCCTGCCCCCTCCAAATCAATGGAAAGTCGGTAAAACCTCACTTCTTCCATTACACCTTCTCTAACTACCTGACTTGGAAGAAAATTCTTCCACTCAATGACCTGGGTTAAGTTACTTAATTCTGCTAATCTTCAGTTTTATTAACTGCAAAATGGCTATATAACCGTCGTAGCATCATACACTGTTGTGAAGAGTCAATGAGACACTGGAGTGAAGTACTTAGAATAGTGCCAGGCATAGAGAAGCTTAAGAAATGGTGAACTTACCATTTTCCTTAGAGACCGGAGTTATTTGAAAGAGAATGAGTATTAATATCAAATAGCATTGGATTTAAAGCCTGATTTTTTTCTGTACTAGTAGTGTGACTGTGCATGTTTTGCCAAAACCTTCTGAGCCTCAGCTTGCTCATTTGGAAAACTTTTTTAGAAAGGAGAAATAATGTCCAGCTTCAGAGCTCTTGTGAAATTTACATATGATGAAATACTTAAAGCATCTAGAGCAGTGCTTGGCACGGAGTGGATACCCATTGTTGTTATTGTTATTGTTACTCTGCTGCATTGAATTGTAGATGTTCATGATTACAAACATGCTCTCTCTCCCTTACTAGCTTGTAATTTCCTTGAGTCAGGCACCACATCATAACCGTTGTTCTATTTCTCTCAGCACCTAATAAATTACGTTTCACAGAGTAGGCATTCAATAAGCAATTGTTGAATAATGGATGAATGAATGAATGTACTGCAGTGATTTTAATTTTATTTTTCAAGTGAATAATTACTGGAATGGAACCAACAGGCAGGATAGGCTAAATCAGTGGTCAACAAAGCTATATAGTTAGAAAAATAAGACTTTCCCCTGAGCTGTGAAATGGTGTCAAGAAGCATGAGATCATTTATAACAGGCAGTAGAACAGTAGAAATGTATCATTGAGGCATAGTGGCCAGCCCATCAGAACTATCAACACCTGTTTTCCCATCACTGAACTGGATCCTGACAGACAAGTGAATAAGTGAAAATGAATGCAATTCATCCATTTCACAAACAAATGGAAATGCTACGGACCTAGAGAGTTTGGGATATTTTAATTGGGCTTTTGTCCTCATTCTCTTCCGGTGGCATAAATTTAACCAGTTGAACTATTTTTTTTTAAGATTTATTTATTTATTTCAGAGAGAGAGAGCAAGGTGAGAGGCAAAGGGAGAGGGAGAAGATCTCAAGCAGACTCCCCGCTGAGCAAGGAGACCAATGTGGGGCTCCACCTCAAGACCCTGAGATCACTAACCTAGCCGGAACTAAGAGTAGGACGCTCAACTGACTGAGCCACCCAGGCACCCCTGAAATTATTTTTAAGTACCATTCATTTCGACCTTCTAAAATGAAAGATTTGCCTTGATAGGAATACTGAATTTGACTGTATAGATGAGACACATTGTCCTTGGCTTATCCTCCAGCAAAGGAGGATCTTTTCTGTGCTGCATGTTGAGCCGATTCAATCAGAATTCACAATGCAGATTATATTTCAGGGGCAAGCATAAAAAACTGTAATGGAAATAGAGGTTCATGAAAAATGACAACAGCCATTTGTAATATACCAGATGCCATAGAGCTACTCTCTGAGGGAGGCAGTGTTACTAAAATCCTAGTCCCTAATTAGGAGTCCATATTGTCATTAAATTCGTGTCCTTATTTTATAAGAGAATTCCTTATTATACTCTCCTGCAATTTCACATTTTTTTTTCTTGTCTAGATCCTAACTCTCTTGAGGCACAGATTGTAACTTCTGCTTATTTCATTTCCTTACGTCTCAGTAAAAGAGAAGATATTTAGTAAAGTTGTGGGTTGACTTAAACATGTAAAATGATACCAAGTTTAAAATAAGTTACTCATGTAATTTTAAAAATTGATAAACTCCTAGTAATCAGTGAGAAAATAATTAGTAAATATGTATTAAAATATCTTGCCTAAAATTCTTTCCTGTTTTTGGAAGTATCGCGTTCTGTTTAAAAGTTACCCTGATTATAATAATAAGCACCAGGTTTAAGAAATAAAGAAGAAATGAGTAGATAAGGAGTTGCTTAGACAAATCATCTTTTAAAATAACAGTGAACTCTATTATTGACAGTATCAACAGCTAATTAAAAATTCTATTAGTGAAGATGTAAAAGATGGCACATTTCCAATTCAGGTAGACACTAAGAACACAGACATAATTGATATTTGTTCAATAATCCTAAAATGTTTCACAGTCTCTAATAGAAGCTCTGATGGCCAAAGAAAGTTTCAAGTGCTAAAAAATATATATATTCCAGACACTTAAAAATATTTTCAGATCAAATAATGTGTCTCTGCAAAAAAGTATGAAGTTTTAGCTGAATGAGCATCAAAGGATATTTTAGTGAATTGACTTTGTTTAAAAAAAAAATCACAGAGTCAAGGAAATACATAGTGCGTACTTCATATGTTTTTAATCTGGTCATAGTGGATGTAATAAGAAAGTCAAAAGAGGATAATTTACTAGTTGGACTTTTAAATTTCAGAGCTGCATTTTGTTAACACTCACATAAGTGAATACATATTTTTAAAAATTCTGCAATAACCATTAAATATTCCAGTTTGGAAAAACAAGATCCCAGCTTTAACTAAATGCTTCAGTTATATAGCAGGCTGCTTTTGACATCATTAAACCCAAACTGAATCTGTTCCTTCTTTTACACAGATTAAAAACTGGATGTAATTCTTCTAGTTTTTAACCATCGATTCTAGTCCTAATCCTTGTCTATTTACCTCCCCAATTTCAAAGGCTGGACAAGTAAGGCCTGACAAAGAAAGGTACTAAATGAAACCAGAACATTTTACAAAATGTTAAGAAATGGGCAGTTACTAAGGAAGCATAATTCCTTTCACCAGCAAACAAAAATTCAATGCCAAGAAAACTGACATTATGCTAAAATATTCCCTGCCTCAAATATGTATATGACTTAAGATAAAAACGGATCCCTAATATCAATGACCAGTTTATATCATCAAATGCAAAATATTCTGAGGAAATAAATACACTCTACTGGAGCTAGTCACGTAACCCTCATTGATCAATCCAAAATAACCTCCTGCCGATATCAATTACCGTGGTTCACGCTACCGTAGCTCACATAGCTTGCCTCGGCCCAAGCTCAAAGAAAAAACGTCGTGACATAATAAACCAAGGCGGTGTATGAATCGAGATGGAAATTTAAGTTATCAGAGATATACTCAGAGATTTTGCTTCTTAGTGGGAGAGAACCCATTTTGTTAAAAACGTGCCAATTCAGAAGGGAAAATTGAGGAAGATCTCCAACTATCACAAGTTAAAAGGTGTAGGGGGTTTTTACAGCTTTCTAGAACATTCAGAAATGTATGGAACCTTACAGACGTGTTTATGATCCTATTTATACATTTATTTTTACATTGCCTCATCATCGATGACATAGGAATAAAGACCATTTCAGGCAGGGACTAGCTGAGGAGTGCTTAAGTTTTATTTTGTGACGTGGTGGCATCTCAGGGCATCTTTCTAGTATTAAGGGAACTGAGCTGGCTGAAAGTTTTCCTGTCTGTGGGAATATCTACAGCACTGTGACTCGTACGTGTAACTGTGTGTGTGCGCGTCTTGGCGAGACTGACAGTTACTTACGCAGGTGTATTTGCATATAGGTTTAATAGTGCCCAGGACTACACTTCTCGGCCCATCTCCAGCATTTACTAACCATTCCTTGATTGATTGGAAAAGTAGCATTTTTCAAACTTAAATGAACTATTGCACAGCATCGGTTTATATATACTATATAAAAGGATATTCGTGAAGAGAATTGAGTACTATATAAAAGGATATTCGTGAAGAGAGGAAGAGGGAGGTGTTGAAAAGAAAAGGAGAAAACTGTCAGGGTGGGGGGTAGCAGGACACCCCATGGGGAAGACATCACTCCCTCTTCTGTGCTTGAGCCCTGAAATGCCAGCCGAAGGCCTGGGCCTGCTGAGGAGCAGCACACACGGGAGCAGATTTGTTCATTTCGTTAAGTGAATACAGCTGGTTGGCCTGGTGAAGGCAACATGCTAATAAGGTTAGGATTATATAAACTACCCCCTTTATGGACTATTGATGCGTAAAAAAATCAGTTAAGTACCCGCCATGTTCAAGTATTATACTAGAGTCTAAGGACCGAGAGGGGAATTTTTTTAAAGAGTTGAAGAAGGGATCTTTATCATCAAGCAATTTGCAATTCCTGTAAGAAGCCCAAAACTGTACTTCCAACCCCAGGTGAACATCTGAAAATGTATGCTCTTGGACAGAGGCCTGCAAGCTAAGGGAATGAGTGAACTCCTAATTTCAGGGAGAACAGCGAAGAGGGCGCCGGGGCGTGTCATCTTGCACAAGGTGGCCTGTTCCTTTCCAGCGAGAGTTGATGGAGCGCATCTCTTTGTATCCCTCCTTCCTAATCCAGCCTGATCCTCACGTGCCGGAGACTTCCTTGGATGATCAGCCCAGCCCTCTTTACCTTCCAGTGGACTACAAAACCATTCCAAATGTGGGCTGTGTTTGACAGGCCTAGGTGCCATTCAGACAGGATGTAGGCTGGAGGCTAGACTTCCAGAGGGGCCCTCAGCTGAGGCCTTTCTGGAGTTCCAGCCACTTCCCGTGCATTTGAAGACCTGACAAGCAGGTGTCTTTCTAACTGTCAGTATTTGTTCAGATAAACTACTAATCCTTGCCATCTTTTTTTTTAAATTCTTTTCTTCTTTTTGATTTTTCACATTTCTCATATAAAAGGTCACCTTTAGTGGGTCACTCAGTTGAAAAGCTCCCCATTTCAGTCTTACAAGCATGTAAGAAAGATTTGTGTTTTGATGAATTTTAATATTCTCCATCATCTGGAGGACTAATATAATCTATTTTACCTCCCTGGATCTTTTTCCTTGAGCTACATCATTATGCCTTTGAACCTGAAGTTAAATTGAAGTTATATGAAATTTTTCCACTTAGAGGATTTGGGGTAGATACTTTTCTGCTATGATTCACTTTTGACTTTTTAATTATTTTTGGCCTGAACTCTTCAATAATTCAGGAAACATTAATTGAGCAGCTAGGCACTTAGGGGAAATAGCAAGATGAGTAAAACACATTCTAGTCCTTGCCCTCAACAAGTTCATGATTAAGAGAGAGGAGAGAGACCAATACACAACTAATTATAATAAAGTTCAACTGTGATAAATATTGTAATGGGATATCAAAATGCTATATGATCATGGAGAAGACAGCCATGAAAAAATAGTGTTATAGCTGGGACGGTAGAACAGAACTTCTTTATCATCCAATATTCCTAGACACTTGCAATGAAATCATTAAAATCAATTATAAAAGTACAAGTTAACTGTGCAGCAAATTGAAGAGACTTTTGAAAATTTAAATTCTTAATCCCATCAATAATATATGATATTTTTGCTGCTAACTAGAGAGGAATTTAAGACTCGGGGAAAAAAAATTTATTTGAAAGCCAAGGATTTTCCCAGAAATCAGGGTGCTTTCTGTTACAGTTTCTTTCTCTAAAGCTGACAAAGGAGACAGTTGAAAGTTTAGGGCAAAACTTTCTGGGAAAATAGCAGTTTAGTTAGGGAGATAACTTTGGGTCATAAGTTTATATTACCAAAAGCCTATTCTGCAGAAAACTGAAAAATTTCTTTAAATATTTTAACTATCAACTATAATAATTTTAGTAGTCTGGAAAGTTTTGCCCAAATATTTCTGTTCATAGGTGGGTTACATACTATATTTGTAAGGTCTTCTATCTATCTATCTATCTATCTATCTATCTATCTATCTATCTATATGATAATAGAGCACCTTAATCAAAAAAGGTAGAGCAAATTGAACTTCTATGGTTTTGAAAAACTAAAGAAACCAATAAGAGTGAGAAAAAGCCATTTTCCCCCTTTTGTCCCTTTTGTCCCATATATGGCCTGGGTAAAATGGACTCAGGCTGCCTGAAAAAGCACGTTCTATATTGTACAATTTACTTAACCCTTTAAATTTTTTCNGAACTTCTATGGTTTTGAAAAACTAAAGAAACCAATAAGAGTGAGAAAAAGCCATTTTCCCCCTTTTGTCCCATATATGGCCTGGGTAAAATGGACTCAGGCTGCCTGAAAAAGCAAGTTCTATATTCTGTACAATTTACTTAACCCTTTAAATTTTTTCGGATTAGTAATTATACCAAAACTTCATTAATCGGGACTCAACTAACCAGATTTTTTTACAATTCTTTTGAACATTCTTAAGGAGGGAGGAAAAAAGGGAGAGGAGAATCAGAAGAAAATAAGACACATTGCCCAGTTCTAGGCACATGGTAGGCACTCAGGAAATGTAGATTGAATGGATCATGTCAACTGACAGGTAATATTTGGTTCCTTCATCGTGACTCTTCAGTATCTTGAGTATTACAGGGTAAATATTGGCTCTGAGAACGACGGTCTTGAAATGATGCCTGTCCCTCAGGTTTCTAAACAAAATTCTGTTTAGCAAGTTCAGTCAGGGTAAACGAAAGTGAAGCTTCGCAACCAACAGATTCAAACTAAAAGCATTTACTGCTTTGCTCTCAGTCATGCCGAAAATTCAAGTAACTGCAACGCCCCCCTGTTGCCTGAGCATTCTGGCCAATCCGGGTTATAGAGCATTTGTTCAAAGGATCTACTCTAGGTAGGATTCCAAGTGGATCTGTGAAACAGCCAGCAGAACTGTGTGTGTGCTTTTCAGTGCTGCTAGTTGTGTGTGCGTGGGAAGACCACCAAAGGATCTGGCTCCTCTGTTGCTCCCCCCTGCCTATGTCCGCCAATTGTTACAAGTATTACAGTTAACAATTGTTTTTTATGTGCCAACCACATTCTTCCGATAACTTTAGCTGTATTAAGTCCTTTAGCCTCTCTTAGAGGTGGGTACTATCCTGTTGCTCATTTTACAAGTGACAGAGAGGTTACCTTATTTGCCCACAGTCACAAAAGTAGAAAGTGGCAGAGTTTGGTTTCAAGCCAGGCTGTCTGGCCCCTCACGCCATCCTACTCCTCTATTTCTGCAACAGCAGAATGTTAGCATCTCCATCAACAGCTGCTGGTCTGCTCCAAAAAGGGCCTCACTTCACTGGAACCGTCCGGGTGAGGATGCTGTCTCCCATGAAGATCTTAAGACAGAAATATAAATGTAAATTTCACTCATTAAAACCATAATTAATTTATTGAAAGTGAACTGTTATTATTTCAGGGACGAATGCATATTGGAATATGCTGATTATTTTAATGAACCACGAGCCTCTTCTGGGATATTTCCACTGTATTATTTGCCAGCAGGTCACTGTAGATTTTCTAAGAAGGGAAATAAAAAGATTGCTGCTCATTTTCAAGTTTTGCTTTATTAAAAATGCAAAAGAAAATGTGTGCTGTATAATGTCTTTTGGGGAGATGATAAGAAGATATCTTTGTTTAGGAAAGGCCTGACATCATCTATTTGAAATCCACGTTTCTCCTTCTGGGGAGTCATTTCTCGTGTTACAGATATCCACTGCCAGGCCCCGTTTGTGCGCGTTGAACCCGCAGCAGTGTCTCCAGTGTAATTGTCATGTTTGACATTTGGAGCCGCTCATTCAGCCCATTCCACAGTCTACATATTCTTAATCTTTTCATGACACACAGTAAAAAGGCCTCCAGAATTTGGCTGGCTTTTTCTCTTTATGCATCACATGCGATGAGGATGGTTTCCCTCCTTCAGTCTCTACATTGCGGAGAAGGTGAACATGAACACACCATCCAAGACTGAAAAAAAGTAGGCCATTCAGAAACACTTTGATTTAGGTCCCATCATCAATTCCATTACTTCATCGCCCTTAGGAATCGCCCATTGCTAACTGTAACAAATTACCGCAAACATAGTGGCCTACAACACGTATTTATTCTCTTACAGTTACGGAGGCCATAGTTCTAAAGTCAGTTTTATTGGGATGAAGTCAAGGCGTAGGCCAGGCTGATCCCTTCTGTAGGCTCTGGGGGAGAATCAATTTCCTTGGCCTTTACTTAGCTGCCTACAAACCTGGCCAATGGTTCCACCATCTTCAGAGTATGTCTCCCCAACCTCTGTGTGTCCATTGTCACATGGCCTGCTCTCTCAGACCCTGCTTCCCTTGGCTTCCTTCATCACATTTTTGAGTGCCTACCATGTGCCAAGCACCATGCTGGATAATTCAATACACAAGGCAAATAAGGTCCCTGCTTCTGTGAAGCTTACAGTGCTGTAAACAGATATAAATGAAAATGATAAAGTCAAGTAATGAGAAAACTGTGAAGAAAATAAAGTAGAGCGATAGAGAATTGGCACTGGGAAGGGTGTCTAGGATGCTGAGACTCAGGGCACAGTGATGAGCCAGCCACAGGAACACCTGGGGGCAGAGGGTTTCAGGCACAAAGAGCGGCAAGTGCTAATCAAGCCTGAGGCAGATGAAGCCACCTGCCTGGAGTTGGAGCACTGAGGCAGAGAACTGCATGACAGAAGTCATGGAGGACTGTGTCTCATGACATGGCCTCATGGGTCCTAATTAGGAGATTGGATGTTATCTCCTTGTGAAAGGAAGACATGGAAGTGTTTTCAACAGAAAAGCAGTTAAACCTGTATTCTTTAAGAGATGGTCCAGGCTGCTGTTTAAGGGATGGCTTCTCCCAGCAGGGCCGTATCTAGCCACACCCTTCCTCCCTTTTAAATTGTATGCTTCATTCCTGCTACTAGCTGGAGGCCGAAGAAAGATCTAAATCTCAGGTATAATTGAGGGCATTGAAGCATATTTCCCTGCATTTTAAAACCCAGACCACGGTAGTAACTTGCTAACCACAATAAGAAATGCCAATCCCTGACTTCTCCCAACACTTTACAGACACTTTGGCAGTTTGGGGTTCCCATAAAAGGTAAACCAAGCCTCTTTACAATGGTAAGAGATTTTCTTTCTTTCTTTCTTTTTTTATGATTTTGTTTATTTTAGAGAGGTCGAGCACGAGCAGGGGAGAGGCAGAGAGAGAGAATCTCAAGCAGACTCCACTTTGAGCGCAGAACCTGAAGCCGGGCTCAATCCCGTGACCCTGAGATCAGGACCTGAGCTGAAATCAAGAGTCAGATGCTCAACCAACTGAGCCACCCAGTCACCCCTAGATTTTCTATATTAATTATAGGTAAAACCTGGAGCAAAGGATTCCCGGTGGACCAAGAAGGAAGGAGGCAGTCAAGAGTGGAATGCCGTGGTCAGAGCTGAGAATAAACACTCAAAAGAATATGTGTGGCATAATGTCTCTTGGTCTCTGTTGAGGGACAGATGAGAACAGATCAAACCTTAAAGTCCCATGGACAAGTACCCATTGCCTATCATATCAGATAAAAATCCCTCACTGTAATTCTCAAGACCACATGTAAGTGGCACATGCCTCTTTAAAGAGCCTCTCTCAGAGCCCCACATATCCAGGTTGGAAGCAGTGGTTATGGTTGCACATTTCTCCTCAACACCCTGGAGAAGGAAGGGAGTCATTCCTAGTAGTTTAAGACGTCTCGTTATGGAATTGCCCAAAGGTCTTTGGAAGAATCACCATAAGTAGTGGTGCTGCCTCCATGAGCTTCTTGAACCTTCTCTGATGGCTGCGTGGTGCTGTTCATCTCGGATGGTTGGTTGGCTTTTTCCGCGCTCTGTCCTTAACATGTATAGGGGGGAAGATCAGAGGACAAGGTTGCTCCTGGCACCAGTTCATCTCAGGCCTGTCCCTTCTGATAGTGGGAGAAGGTCTTAGTTTGCAGACCTGATGGTCCTTACACCTGGTGTTCAAGTGTCCCAGCACGGTACCTAGCACGGTTCTTAGTATCTGCTGAATACTCAGTAATGTTGGAACCAAAGAAACTGAACTGACTGACAGGCCCCATTTTTTGGCATGTATCTGGACTTTTGAGAATATTCTACAGTTTCTCTAGGACAAAGTCACATCTTAAAAAGCTAAAAATGGCAAACACTGCAGAAAATACAGTGGTTGCATAAATATTTTTACTAGGGGTGCCTGGGTGGCTCAGTCAGTGAAGCGTCTGCCTTTAGCTCAGATCATGATCCTGGGGTCTTGGGATCAAGCCTCACATTGGGCTCCCTTCTCAGCAGAGAGAGGAGACTGCTTCTCCTGCTCCCTCTGCAGCTCCCCCTGCTTGTTCTCTCTCTCTCTCTCTCTCAAATAAAACCTTTTAAAAATATATTTTTATTAACCTGTTTTAAGTGTCTTGTATAAACAGGATAAGAAGCAAAAGACTGTATTTTCGGCTTCTTTCAAAACTCTCCGTCATTCAGGGAACATGACTTTTCAGAATAAGAGTGTCCCTCCCATGTTGGCTGGATGGAGACATTAGGTACAGAGCATGTGTTCATCCTTGTCTGAGATGTAATCACGGCTCCAAACCTAAAATGGCTTTCCCAAGCCCAGTGGGGGTCAGTAGTACTTTTAGAGCTCTTCATAAGCCCAGAGTCGTTTTAAAGATGCTGCTCGAGCTGGGGGTGGGTATTCACAGCCTTGAGGAATCTGGCACTTGTGACTGAGAAAACAGAGGAAATGGGGCAGCATCTGCCTTGTGGATGGCCATGTTCCCCGTGTTTCAGCACATTTTTATTGTGAGCAAGCTTTTAGAGACAGAGATCAAAGACATGTCCAGGAGAGCACTGGCCAGGTGTGAAATTCCAGGTGACAAAAGGGAAGGAAAAGAAGAGTTTGATGGGAAAGGAAAGGAAATGTAGCTTGTTTCCTTTTATTCTCTGTATTTGCCCTGTTTCCTCTCCAGGAAGTGTATGTAGATTTACAATACCCCCAAGCAGTCAACATTAGGGATTTATCCTCATTCTTTTCTGCATGATGGCAACCACCACCATGTCAAAGGCCAGTCATTTATTTTTGCAGGTATCACCGCTGGCAGTCCCGAGGACTGATAAGTGCTGTATTACTGATCATCGTAATACAGAAAACCTACTTTCCCTTCTGCTTCCCACAGCACTGCAAATAGGGGACACATATGAACTGAAGAATAAATCAGGCTAGTTTTTGCTACATACACATGCCAGTAACAATAAGAATCAAGAGTAAGAATCAAGTATATCAACAAATCATGAACTTTATCCAACCAGCAGAGCCCACTCAAAGGCAGATTCTCATAGCTCTTTCTTCAGTGTTAGTTTGATCCAGCAATCTGGGGGATCGCTTAATGTCTTCACTGCCTAATGACACCATTTGTAGGGACACTGTCTAGAATTGCTCTAAGGGAACCATTATCAGAGAAGATAGTAAGCACTGTGTCATTTGTCCCCCTCCCCCAACCCCTCTTTGGGGCTAATTTCCCAATGAAAGCTAAAGATGTTTACTAAGCATTTCTGAGAAATTTGTTCACATTACAAGAATACAAATTACAGGAACCCGATACATTAGCAATAGAGAAAGTTTAATGGGTCTGGGAAAGGTATAAATTTAGGGTAAATGTAAATTGCAATAATAGGAGAGTCTTCACTGAGCGGCAAGTCTCTTGAAATGGTAGTATTCAGTAGTAGTGGGAAGGTACGAAAGAGTCTTGCCACTTTGATGTTGTAAAAAATGTAACTGATAAGTAGGAATTGAAAATGACTGCCATGATTTTATAATATGAAAAATACTCCATGTCAAATAGGTAAGACCCATTTGATATGGGAAACTTGGTTTGTTCAGGGCCATGTAGGATATAGAAGTCTTTTCTGTGGTCATCCCACCTGGACAAAGAACCGGTTAACCTCTCAGGGAGCTCCAGAATTAGGGTGTTCTGAGACCACACCTGACTCTTATAGGCTTCCCAAACCTCAGTGCTTCGACCTGCTTTAATGAGCATCAGCATGCCCTTTGCCTACTGATATTTGGCAAACCCTGGGCACAAACTCATGCATAATATTCAGGCACAATAGCCACAAGGCATAGCAAAATTTGGTTCTGCAAACTATGAGGGACTCGGTGTGGTGTGTGTGTGTGTGTGTGTGTGCACGCAAACAGAAAAACATGATGAAAAAGCCTACTTAAAAGATTCAATTAAGAACATTAAAGAATTTGCATGTCAGTATTGTAGAACATAAAATTTGTTCTACAGAAATTTATTTATTTATTTATTTATTTATTCATTCATTCATTCATTACAAGAGAAATGATAAATTATCCCATCCATCTGGTTCCCTTACCACATCAGGTCTGGTCAAGTCTGACAAGAAAAATGGACAGGACCGAAGAAGCTCATTTTGAAAATGTTATAGATGCCCAGCAGGAATGAGAAAGTGGCGAAAAATATGAACACAGTTAAAACAGTTTTGTTGAAAAGATGAAACATTGATCACAAAGGCTGCATATAACTGTATTGGCTGGTGAGAAGAAGCCTAATAATAATAATAATAATAGCCATAATAAGCTGTAATTGTTCTTGGCCAGGTACACTGGTGGCTTTGAAACAGCATTCATAAGGAGAAGCTGAAGAAACCGGGCCTGGTCATTGGAACAAAGGATAATTGTAGTGACCTAATTGCAGCTTCCATTGTAAGAGCAGGCATGATAGCAGGACAAATTATCTCCACCGTCAAAAACGATAGCTGTACAGCAGGTAGTTCATAATCTCTTTTAAATGGTACTACTCCTTCTACTCCAGAGCTCTCCCCTGTAAAACCTTCTCTGACCCCGACTGCTGTCACCACTATAGGTAGCAAACCTCCTCCTCTGCTCTCTATTCATCTCTGTCTCTGTTGTTTGGGTTCACACGGCAGCAGCAAAGAGCATGTCCATGCCTACAGCTCCCCAGCGCGAGTCGGGTCCGCCAGCACTGCACCGCTGATGCATTCTGCATGAGGCAAATCGAGCAGGAAACAATATGCAAAAGTAACCGTATTGAATAAAGGTTGTGAGGGTAAAGTATAAAGTATGAAATACTGATCAGTAATGTTGGAGTGGACTCATGAAAGGCAAATGACAAGCTCACGAAGAGACGTGCGACCTATGTCACAGAGAAGAGTGCTAATATCACTACTATACAAAGGTCTTAAAAAAACTGAGGGGAAAAAATGACAATCTGATAGGAAAAGCAGCAAAAGATGTGGACAGCTCATAGAAGAGGAAATGAAAATGGCCCTTAAACGTAGGAAAAGACACTCAGCCTCACGCAAGAAGAGAAAGGCTAATTAAAATTTCACTGAACCATCACTTCTCACCTACGTTTATCAGATATCCCAAAGTTCGACTGTGTGTTCTGTGGGTGACATGGTGGAGGAAGACATCCTCCCACGTTGCAAGTGGTAATGTGAAGAGAACAAACGTGGAAGGAAATTCGTCATCATCTGGGAATAATCTGTGAGTTTCTCTTTGAGCCCGCAATCCTGCTTCTGTGACTTCATCCTAAAGTGGCAGTAGCAAAAATATAGACTTACTTTTGCATAAGATTTGTCATTATGGCATTATTTCTAATGGTGACAGATTGGAAATACCCAAATATTCAATAATATGGGACTCATTAAAGAAACAGAAGCATGTCCACACAGTACACTATTATGAAACTTTTTTTTTAAATAAGAAAGATCTCTGTTCACTAATATGGAGTTGTCTTTTGAATATTGCTGTAGGAAAAAGCAAAATGTAGGGGAAAATATGTGAAAAAGAAGGAACACAGGTACATAACCATGTTTGGTCTCATTTGAAAAAATAAGTAAAGTTATATTGCATAGGATAAAGACTATTGAAAGCTATGTAACCGTATGTTGTATATAGTTGAATTTGGAAATGTACATATTTTACATATTTAACAAATGAAATGAAATCAAAAGAAAAAGAAAAAGCAATAACTAAAAATTGAGAACAAACCAGAACAACCTAGCTGTAAAACAAACTGACTGCCTAGTGGACTCAGGAAAAAGAATTTTAAAAATGATAGAATACAGCATTTTGACTACTTATATAGGGGGTTATGTTCTAACAAGACATGGAGCTATTAACATCTGTAACTTCATGCAGTGGTCTTTCAGTAATATTGGCATTATTTTAAGATGGTGTATTTAAAATTATATATGCAATAACAAATAATTTTTGTCAGTGGTATTAAGAATCAAGATTTTGCATTTAAAGAAAACAAACAAATACAAACTTTTAAAAGTTAAGTAGAGATTCCATAATGTTAAATTTGAATTGGAAAGAGAAGCATGAACTTGCGGGTTTTGTTTTTTTTTTTTTAAGATGTATTTCCTATCTCTATCCGTAGAAAAGCCATGGAAGCAACAATAACGCAATGGCAGTGAGCTTCCTGGAGCCCAGGTTGTGTGCTCTGAATATCACTTCCCACTAGACAAGGGTTCCTGGGTGAAATAGTTGCTTCCAAGATAGGAACACGAGATACTCAACATGAAACTGAGACAACTTATTTGTCAAAAAGCAAAGAAGCTATCAAAGACAATTAGGTCAAGTCAAAAGGACAAAGGAGCCAACAGAAAGCAGTTTCCAGTGACTAAATACGGGACAGTGTGTACAAGAAAAAGAGTAAGGAATGCAATTGATTGAAAGCCCCAAGTATGTATATTTTTTAAAAATATGAGTTCATGGGTGGCCCCGTTGGTTAAGTGTCTGAATCAATTTCAGCTCAGGTCATGATCTCAGGTTCATGAGATCGGGCCCCAGATCAGGGTCCACACTGAGCGTGGAGCCAGCTTAGGATTCTCTCTCCCATTGCCCCTCCCCTCCATGCATGCATGCTAGCTCTCTCTCTCTCTGTGTCTCTCAAAAATATATATATATATTAAAAATTAAAAAAATACATATGAGTTCATAATAATACTCACAACCTTTCATTTCCCCCAAAAAGATGTCTAATAAATCATTGGTCATCATTGAAATTACTAGGGCACTAACTCCCTAGTCTGAAAAATCAGCAAATAAAAAGAATTAAGAATTTATTCTGCCTTCCCTGTACTGTGTAATTCAGGGTAATCAAACTTCAGTACGAGGTCACCTTTACAGGCTCCCAGTGGACACAGCTTTGGGGGGACCAACACTCAACCCACCACAGTACTCTTTCCCACCAAACATTGAACCTGAAACTAAGTCTTCAGGGACAGTGTTCAATACAATAGCCACAGTCACATGTATTATTTATATTTAAATGAATTAAAATTAAAAATGTGTACCCTCATCACCCTAGCCACATTTCGAGTGCTCAGTGACCACATGCAGCTGCTGTGTTGAACAGCACACATAGAGAACATTTCCATCATCACAGAAAGACCTACTGGGCATGGCTGCTCTGGAACTATTTTTCATAAGCAGGAAATATGGGGAGTGGAAGAATAAGCTTTATCACACCACAAAGAAGCAAACAAATCCAGCATGTGGGACCACCTACAGGACAATTGGCCTGGTTTCTGCAACAATTCAGGGGCATGGAACAATTAAAAAGCAAAAAGAGTACAGTTCTGTGCAGGAAATGAGACTTAAGAGACATAACCAAATGTAATGTGTGGATAGTTTTTGGAGCCCGATCCAAATAAATCCATTGAAAAAGGGGCATGTTTTAGGCACTTGGGGAGATTAGTTTATGAACTAGGTATTTAGGTGACATTAAGGAATATCATTAATTTTTAAGTGGATAGTTATATAATCGTGATTTTTTTGTGATATGTTTTCTGAAGTATACAGAGAATAAATGACTAGGCTTTGCTTTCAAAATACTTAGCAAAAAAAAATTTTTAAAGAAAAATTAGATGAAAACAGTGGCAACATCTTTAATTATTGAACACAGAACCAGGTAATAGGTATATGGAGGTTCATTGTACTACAGTCTGTACTTTGGGGCATCTGAAAGCTTTCACTGTATAATTTTTTAAAATGTGATCGTGTTTAGATTATTTATACTTAATATAAATGAAAGAAACATTCATATTGAAGTCAGGCACCCGGGTAGAATTCAAGAATCCAATTCCTGCGGCTTAATACATGCACGGTCTCTAACAAAACACCTGACCCTTCTGAACATCGGTTTCCTCATCTCTAAAATTGAGACTTGTGTACCCTGTGAGAAGTGAGTTCTGTAACTGTGGGAAAAATCTTCCCAAATACTACTCGTTTCTGCTCCTCCTGACGCATAGATGAAATACTAGATTGGCTCTCGTGTGTAGTATAACCTCCCTGATTTGGAGTGTTGTAAAGGCAGTCTTCATGACAGGAATTTTTTTTTTTAATTCAGCTTTATTTTTAGCTTTTAGATCCAACCAGTTCTCACCGTGTCCACTGCTCCGCCTTCACCCACACTACCATCTCTCCCCTGGGTTATTTTGATGGCCCGCAACTGGTCTTCATGGCTCTTTTCTTGCCCGGCACCCCCACCACCTTCTCACTTATAGCACTCAAAGGGATTCCTTTAATGTGTAAGTCAGATCAGATCGCTTCATTGCTTAAAACCTCCCATTGGCTTCCCACGTTGCTGAGGGTAAAAACCAAAATCTTTAGCATGGACCCCGAGGCCCTACATGAGCTAGGCCCTCACTTCCTCTCTGGCCCTCTGACTTCTCACGCCCTCACACTGGCCTCCTTGCTGTTTTTGGCACTTGCCTCCCTCAGGGCCTTTGTACTTGCTATCCTGACTGCCTGAAATACACTTTCCCGGTTATCTGCACACATTTTACTCTCCTCCTCAGGCCTTTAATTAACATTCCCACATCTTACCTTACCGTGTATTTGGAAGTGTAACCCTCCCACTCTACTCCAGTGCTCCTGGTACCTTTGCCTGTCCTATAGGCAAAGTTCTCTCTAGGGAGTCCTGCCATCTGACATTATTCCTTATTTTACCTAATTCGTTGTCTGTTTCTGCCTCCCGACTGGAGTATGAATTCTACAAAGGCAAGGATTTCTACACACTGCTCAATCTCAGCATCGAGATCAAAACCTCAAACATGTAGGTGCCCGACAAATCTATTGAATGATGAATGCGGAAACTTGTAGTAGACTTAAAACACGTTGTCTGGTCTTTAGAGGATGTGTTTATGGATCAATAAGAATAATACGTACTTATCAAAATCAATAGCTGCCTTATAAATTGGTCCTTCAGAAGTGTTCAAATTGCTTGAAAAGAGGATATATTTCCTTAAGCAATTAAAATATTTTCCCAGCAATCACACCCATTGTCTTAATTTGTTATGATAACAATTACGTTTAGGTAATGTATTTTAAAAGGAAAGAATGATATGTAAGGAACCTTAGAATTGACCGCTCCCAATTTGTTAGATTCCATCACGTGTATTTTAAAAGGTATAAATAGCGTCACTGGCATTTTTTGTTTTAATTTTTGTTTTCTGTTTCAAGTTTTTTTTTTTAATTGAAGTATAATTTGCATACAGTGAATTATTTAGGTCTCATAGAAACAGAAGAATATATTCTATTTTGATGAATCAGTATCAAGATACAGAATATTTCTATCACCCAAGACTGTTCCCATTCTCATCCCCCTGCCTTCCCCCATTCAGTACACCCTCCACTCCAGGAAGTAACCGATCTTATTTCTATCACCACAGGATTGTTTTGCCTGATCTAGAATTTCTTCTAATTTGAATCATGTAGTAAGTTTGTGTGTGTGTGTGTGTGTGTGTGTGTGTGTGTGTGTGTGTGTTCAGCTTCTCTCACTGGGCATGGTAATTTTGAGATTCACCCCTGTTGTTATTTCAGTAACTTATTTTTTTTTTGTCGTTGTTGCTGATTTATATTCTGTTGTATGACTACACCATTGTTTGGTTATCCATTCTCCTGCTGATGGACGTCTTATTTCCATTTCTTGCTATGATGAATAAGGCTGCTACCAAACATTCTTCAAGGATTTTTTGGGCTTCTGTTGTTGTTTCTCTTGTGTAAGTATCTGAGAGGTGAATTGTTAGGTCATAGCTTTGGCACATGTCTAGTTTTATAAGGAGCTCCCAGACCTTTTTCCCAAAGGGATCGTGTGATCTAATATTTCCAGCAGCAATGTCTAAAAGTTCTGCGTGCTCCCCATCTTTTCCAGTGTTTGGTGTTGTCATTCTTTTTCATTTTGATAAGGGTACCTCATTGTGGTTTTAATTTGCATTTCCCTGATGACTTGTAATGTCCAGAATGTTTTTATTTACTTATTGGGCATTTCTAGATTTTCCCTTGTAAAGTATCTGTTTAAATCTTTTGCCCAGTTCTAATTGGGTCATTTTTCTTTTTGTTACTAAGTTGCAAGGATTTTTTAGTATTTTTCATACAAATTCTTCATTCAATATGTGTGTTACAAATGTTTTCTCTCATTGGCCTGTCATTTTTTTATGCTTCTTAATGAGAAGGTTTTAATTTTGGTGAGGTTCAACTTAATAATTTTTTCTTTTATGATCCATGCTTTCTGTGTCCTGTCTAGAAACTATTTGCCTACTCTAAGCCTAAGGATAGTCTCCTTTATTTTGTTCTAGTAGCTTTATTGTTGTAGACTTTATGTCCAGGCCTTTCATCTTGAATTGATTTCTGTTATGGTGTAATGTAAGAACCAAAGTTCTTGTTTCCCTTGTGGATTTCCCTTATGTATTTTCCAGCACCACTTGTTGAAGAGATTCTTTCTTCTAAACCAAAATGTTTTTGGTATGTTTATTATAAATCACTTCACCAAATATGTGTAGGTATATTACTGGACCCTGTCTTCTATTCCATTCATCTACTTGTCTAGACTTTGCCTTGATTATTGAAGATTTATAGTCTTTTTTTTTTAAGATTTTTATTTATTTATTTGACAGAGATAGAGACAGCCAGCGAGAGAGGGAACACAAGCCGGGGGAGTGGGAGAGGAAGAAGCAGGCTCATAGCGGAGGAGCCTGATGTGGGACTCGATCCTGTAACGCTGGGATCACGCCCTGGGCCCAAGGCAGACGCTTAACAACTGTGCCACCCAGGCGCCCCTATAGTAAGTCTTAAAGCCAGTAGTGTAAATCTTCCAACTTTACTCTTATTGTTCAAAGTTATTTTGGCTATTCTTTGCCCTTCACTTTCCAAATCAATTTTAAAATCACATTTGCTAATTTTGGGAAAATAAACCTGATAGGAGTTTGATTGGAATGACATTGATCTGTTCATTTGGTTGAATTGACATCTTGTAATATTGGTTTTTCTGATCCATGAGTAAGCTAGAACTCTCCATTTATTTAGATCTTTAACTTCTCTCAGAAGAATTTTATTGTCTTCAGGGTAGAGGATGTGTACATCTTTTGTTAAATTTATTCTTAAGCTTCTAATGTTCTTTAATCCTATTTTAAATGGTTTCATTCTCTTGATTTTATGGTCTGACCATTCACTGCTAGAACATAGAAATACAATTAACTTTTCTATGTGCAACTTCTATCCTACGACATTAATAATAAAAATTATAATTCAAGACTATTGCCCTGTTGAAACAAATATACTTAATTTGTTTATCAAAAGTGTTATCAACCCAGAATAAATTTTCTAAGTAAGATTCCTGGACTTTAAAGAAAAGAATTTGACGAGATAAGCAAAAAGAGTAAGTTACTATAAGTAATTTATAAGAGAAATAAAATTAGATTATCATCCAGCTTTGCAAAAGCAACATTTTATCATAAGAAAATAGTGTCACATATTTTAAATATCCAAGGGGAAAGGTGGATAATTTTATATTCAGCAAAAGTGGCTGTCAAGTATAACAGGCATACTGTTATCAACTGAAGAAACACTGTCCCGTGAATTCTTCCCAAGGAATCTAGTAGATGACTGCATATGCATTGACATTAGGACTGTTGGTCTTTATTAAATATATATTTATTTTATTGTAATATATTAAATATATAGCTACTTGTAGCACTCAGATTAAATGTGAAATGAACTGAAATCTAGCATGTAGCTGCTATATGCTTTAACAATGTAGGTACAATACAACTACAAAAATGGAGGGATGACAGAAAGAGCATATGAATAGAGGAGTTTAACTCTTTATAATAATCATTTTGTTAGTGGTAGTATTTGGTATTGCTATTGTGAACCTGTTGTCTATGTAATACAGAGTAGAGCAAGTTGTAATTGTAGGATATTTACTTCTAGCATTCCCTGTGTCTTGAAGAGCAGGATTCTTAATGTGGAAGAAAGGAGCTATGTATTAATATAGAAATATAGATGCAGTTGCTATGGAGAGAGACCCCCTGGAGACTTTCTGGGGTATCCTGCAGAGGTCTCTTTCTTGACCTCCATGATAGTTACAGACATGTTTGGTTTATAACAGCTCTTGGACCCACAGATTTGTTTTGCATGAATTTCTATATCTTTGTTTCTTTTTATAATGACAGGGTAAACAAACAAATGAAAAAGGTACAACAAAATTTTAAATATTAAATTCATCTTACATAAACCTTACAGAAATTTGCCAATAACTTTTACTAAGTGTGTGCCTTTTGCGGGGGAGCTGTAGATGGATGACTCAAACGTCAGACTTGCACCCCGGCATTAAGTAAATCATGCACTCCCATGCCCCTTAGCTTGTGTCCCTCCTTCCGACTGGAGAGCCTCATAGCATTTCTGCATCTCTTCCATCCTCCTGGAACAAGGTGGACAAGTTCCTTCAAAACCCAGTTCAAGTGGCACCACCTTCATGATTCTTCCTCAGTAGCTCTAGGTTGAATTGACTCTGACCCTTTGTACAGCTGGTATCTTTGTCTTCCCATTGAATTGCTGTTACATGTTTCTATCTCCCTGATAGTGAGT
Organism: Ailuropoda melanoleuca; assembly: GCF_002007445.2. Classification (NCBI taxonomy): domain Eukaryota; kingdom Metazoa; phylum Chordata; class Mammalia; order Carnivora; family Ursidae; genus Ailuropoda; species Ailuropoda melanoleuca. Next base: position 169,486,100 of record NC_048219.1, read on the forward strand.
CAGGGACTGAGAATTTTTCTTTTTTTATTTCTACTATACAATGTAATATCAGTATGAGTGAATAAATCAATCAGCCAGAATTAAAAGAAAGAAAACTCACATGACCCTCAAGGAGCTTATAGTCTAGTTCTGGAAGCAGAATGTCTGGAAATAAATCAAAAATGTTTTTATTTAATTTGCAAAGTAATATAGATTAATAGAGAATTTACTGAATACATGGGTTGAAGATGAGAATTGTTGAGATCAATATGGAGCTGTAAAAGAGTTTAAAATGCATTTTAAATGAGTAAAGTTGAATCTTTATTCTAGAAAAAAATAGTCAAATATTTGATTAATGGAGAATGGATACTCTAGGCAAAAGCATCTGTTTTGAAAGGGACCAAGCAAATGTTCAAAGAACAGTAATTTGAAGAAAATTGTCACAACTGAGTTGATAATGGAATCATGAAAAATCAGGTTTCCAAGACAAAGGCTGCCTGCTATTGCCTGTTTAATTTTTTTTTAAAGTTTTGATTCACTGTAATAGTCAATATGTAGATGTAAGGGACTTTTTTATATTTTTGAAATTTTAAAAATTATCCTAAAAATATATGATCTAAAAATTTAAATAGTGTACCTACAATTCCACTTTCCAGGGGTGATCACTGTTATGAATTTTTTTGTATCCTTCCGGACATTTTCTATGCATATGCAAGAATATGTAATACATCATACAAATATCTATATCTATCTGGGCCCATATGTGTATCTTATTTCCTTTTAGTATGGGAATAGGATGACTGTATTTTATAGCTGTACCACATGTCTTTCCAAGTCCCCTATTACTGTACAATTAGGGTGTTCCTCATTTTTTTCACTATTTCAATATCATATAGTATGTTTTTTTTAATCATATCTGGGATTCTTTAGTTACAATAAAGACATTTATTTCGTTTTCATTTATTGTCATAAAAGATAAATGTAGTCATCTGATTTTATCTGTTTATTTTTTTAAAGATTTTATTTGTTTATTTATAGATTTTATTTGTTTATTTGAGAGAGAGAGAGAGTGAGCAGGGAAAGGGGCAAAGGGAGAGGGAGAGAAAGTATCCCAAGCAGACTCCCCAGGAGCCTGACACAGGGATCGAGCTCACAACCCTGAGATTATGACCTGAGCCAAAATCCAGCTTAACTGACTGAGCCACCCAGGCACCCCCTGTTTTCTATTTTCTATATAAAACTCTATTGGAGTTTTATTTCATACATTTCTCTTCCAAAAATTTGTTGTTTTAGTAGCTTTTTGGTAGTAATATTTAATATACTCTACCCTCTGTTTACTAATTTATCAACTTTCAACAGTCACCACCGTTGCCTGCTCTAAAAAGTGAGGAAATGAATACAACTGAATGTTAATGCTTTCTTCTGCACATCCTTATTGGTTTCTGATTTTCAGTAATGATTAATATTTTTATATTGTCACAGTTTATCATATTTCTGTTTTTCCATAATTATGTTGCTACAAATGTTTAACCTTTAACCTAAGGTTAAGGTACTGCTCACCTTCACACCTGTCATTCCACAGCTTTATCAAGTTGAATTCCTCATTTTGATTCAATTTTTGGTTGACTGCTTTTAATTGTTAAGTAGTTTTTCACAGTGGGTCAACGAGCTCTATGCCCTTGAAATGTTTGAGAATGTTCTTCTTTTGGCTTTATTTATGTTTGAGGCTAGCCTGAATTTGCCTGAATTTTTAGATGACTTGATTTTCCGCCTTCTTGAAACCATACTTATGCGTACTATATGCAATAACCCCTCATATTTTTCTCTTTTATTGTATTTAATTTTTCAAATGCTTGTTATGACCCATTAAATTAATTTCAAGTTATATAGTATTTTATTTTATTTTTTTTAAAGATTTTATTTATTTATTTGACAGAGACAGAGACAGCCAGCGAGACAGGGAACACAAGCAGGGGGAGTGGGAGAGGAAGAAGCAGGCTCCTAGCAGAGGAGCCTGATGTGGGGCTCGATCCCATAACGCCGAGATCACGCCCTGAGCTGAAGGCAGACGCTTAACCGCTGTGCCACCCAGGCGCCCCAAGTTATATAGTATTTTTAAAAAATTTTTTTAATCTCTGTTAGAGGACATGGAGGATGTAGAGATCTAAGGTCACCAGCAATTTCACTTCCATATGTTCTTTCAGAATATCTTCCTGTCACATCTGCTGTGTACACACCCTAGGGGCTTGTTTTCCCTGGTCTTCCATTTTGGGAGAGCAGATCAAGCTGAAAGAGATCAGCTTGCTTAGTGAAGCCTCTTAGATTATTGGTTTTATTTTGATGAGTTTGTGTTTGTTTATCTCTGCTCTGCTAATTCTGCCTTTCAGCTACAAAATTGGTTGGCGCTTCTTCTCTCTTTTCTCCTTTTACTCCATGAGGTTTCTTCAGCATAGGAGGAAATATATCTCTTAGAGGAAATATCTCTCTTCTGGCTCCGCCTCTCCTCCTGTCTTAAATTGGAACCTCACAAGGATTTACCCCACAATTATGAAGGATCCTAAACCTGCCTTCAAACTATCGTTTTCTAAATAGTTTATTTTCTGTTCTCTTGATCTTTCTTTCAATGAAATGTATGCCTTGCTAGAGACGTAGGCATGTATCAACTCTTGATGAACTCCCCCTTTTGGGTTGAGTCCAAATTTCATTGCATGGTGTAAGATTTATGGTTATTTTCTAATTCCATTGTAGGTGGAATTTTGTCTTCCCAATTCCTCAATTGTTTGTACATTTAGAGTTTAAGGGAGGAAGTACAGTAGCCATACTCTTACTCCATCATTTACCATAATCTCTTGTTAGAGATCCTTGATCTGACAGAGAGATGATATAAATGTTGTTTGGGGAAGATTATCCAGCAGCCTTTTAAGGTATAGATTAAGGTGGCACAAGGTGACATACCAAAAAATATTAGAATAGGCTAAGCCAGCACTGTCCAATAGAACTTTCTGTAATGATAGAATTAGTCTATATCTGCATTGTCTGATATAGTGACTACTATATCACAAGCCACGCATAGCTATTGAGCATTTGAAATGTCATTTGTGACACTGAGAAGCTGAATTTTACATTTTATTTAACTGTAATTAATTCTAATTTAAATGTATACAGCATCATGTGGCTAGTGACCACCGTATTGGACAGTGCACCCCTAGGCAATATAAAGCCTGAATACTAGAGTTTGTCTAAAGAAATGGAAATAAAAGAGGATATCCAAGAGTTATAATGGGAAAAAAAGGAACAACAGTGCTTTTGTAAGGAAAGAGAGAGAAGAAATTTAAACAATTCAAAAACACTGTGCTGGGGAGAATGGGGAAGCTGGTGGTACCATCCAATAAAAAAGATATATTATCAAGAGCTATTTTGAAAAAATAGATACTTTAACAGGTTGAGTTCCCAGTGATAAGAAGACCTCGAAGTGGAAAGGACTCTAAACAATTAGAATTCTCACACTGAATTGGGGCAGAAAGAGGTCAGAGCTACCAAAAACAAAGCAAAAAAATCTATTTCCTTGACATTTCTCTCTGGAAAGAGTCTCTTTTGCCTCCATACACCCCTTTTACAATTGCCTTGTCCTCCCCCACATGGAGAGACCCTGATATATGGCACAATAATGACGGTTCAGAGAAATTACTGTTTCACCTACTGAGTGATTAATATGAAATTAGTTACTGAAACACTCAGTGGTGCAGAGAGGATCAAGGAGAAATTTAGTTTTGTTTTAGAAAGAAAAAAATACAAGATAAAATCCTGCTTTGCATACGTGGAGTACTTTTCATCTGAGAATCTTTACATACCCAGCAAGCCTAATTAATGAGAAAACCTCTAAGACAGAGAAGTGATGAGATCAGGAGCACAGCTACCGGTGTTCTATTTCTGCGACTTCTAAAAAACCAGGCTCGATGTTTTTTTCTTTCATTAATGCGCAAGTGTAGCTTTATGCAGCAGCCACGAGATGTTCATCTTTCTGCTGAATGATTTCTTATGAAGGCATCGCACTGAGGAGGCATAGTAACGACACAGAATTCCACCCCCTGACTTTATTGATGTCCTGCGCTCTCTTTGCAATGGAAATCCATCCCTATCATCGTAGTGCAGCGAGCGTTCTCTGATAATCCGGTCTGCACTGTCCCTGAAAGGACTGTTTTGTTGCAGAAGAGAGCAAGTTATCTTCTTTATAAAAAATTATTCAAAACAAACATCCATGAATCTAGGACTAACATGCACTGAAAGGGGACAGGCAGGTCTTCTTAACAGGTACCCTACCGCGTAATCTCCCTTTCTTCTTCATTCAAAATCCCCTAGCTCCTCTTTACAAAAATATAAGTTCTAATTGCTTATGTGTAGGGTACATGATTTGACTTAGTCAAAGAGATATGCAATAATATATCCTGGCATTTATTTTCATCTGTTGTGACTTGGGGATAGATGCTGGATTTTTATCCTATACCTTCTTCTTCATGCTTTTTTCCCCCTTCCCTTCTCTCCACTTAAAAAAAAAAAAAAAAGCCATTCTGCCAAAAGAGAAAATACCTTGGAAGATAAAGATGATGGCTTTTAAAGATTTTTACAAAGAGTTTCATGTTCTGTAAAATAAAGCTAAGTGCCCTGTGCAAAAACAGGTGTTTTTGCTTGAAGAGGAGAAAGTACTGAGAGAGTTCAGTGTTTTTTTCTTTTTAATTCATCCAAGCTTTCTATAAATGTGTCCAGGGATGTACAGGTCTTTCACTTCTAGCCCACGGCCCTCTTGTATTCTCAGAGCCCAGGATTCAGGCTTGTCCCCACCCTCTCCTGAGTTCTTCCTCTCGCTGCCTGAGCCAGCATCACCTGGCTTCTCTCATGGTGCATACATAATGCACCCTGTTTGCCCAGTGATGTAAGGTTACCTTCTTTCCTCATTAGCACAGAACACCTCCTGACACCATCGCGTCACCATTGTCCAATAAGATGCCACAGTGACCTTTCCATTTTAACACGTAACTGAGAATTTAGGAGAGCTGATCTAACACTTTCCAGATTAAATGTCAAATTCTTAAAATTCAGATGGATTTGGAATCCACGTAGGTATATTTTCCTGCTCCCATTCCCAGCAGTCTACACAGTACACTGATCAGCACTAGCATTTTGTAATATCACTTAAGGCTTGAGCACCGTGGAGTTCTGCCAGTAATGTTTAATTCACTTATATGTGCCAATTCATCTCTGTCAGGAGCCTATTAATTTCTTCACTATTTTACTCTGTCCCTAGCCCCTATATAATGAGACACAATGATCCCCATTTGTGTAACCAAAAAACTTAGAGTCTCTCATAAATTACCTCGGATCCCACTGCTTTCAGAGACCAGAAAGCGTCTGTATTTCTTTTTCATATTTAAATCAATTTTTGCAAGCTCTTTCATTTAAAAGAATACACTAGAACTCTAGGATACCAAATAGTGAAATCATAGCCAAAGAGTGTGATTCTGATGGGCTCTTTAACATGCATCTCTCCCAAGGAAGACTTCCGTATTATCATACCACAGATGTTCCCACGGGCACATCCGTTTGTAGGAAGGGAACGTTAATGAAAATCAGCCCCTGACTCTGCAGTCAGCACAGTCATCGGTGGGCAAGATGTCAAAATACCTACTCCATTGCTATGAAAGTCAAGACCCCATAACAAATAAAGGTCAGAGATATAAAATTAACACCACAGATATGCCGTTGGCATCTCTATATGGTGCGATCTTGGGTTAACAGGAGAGTAACAGCTAAGTGACTGACTAGGAGAAATCAACATAGATTCAGGACAGTCTGTTGTATTACCACATAAAATTCACATATGTCTCTGCTACCGTTCTGCATTTTTTTTCAGGATTGGAGCAAAACATCAGGAGCTAAGGGAAAAGCAGGCAAGAGGTCTTACTGAATATGCTACTGGTGCAATTGGATCACTGCATGATATGGATGATGATGAAATGGACCCTAACTATGCCAGAGTGAACCACTTCCGGGAACCATGTGCATCAGCAAGTGTCTATAGGTCACCATCGCCACCTCGGGCTGGACCACTGGGTTACCATCGGGATGGCCGTCCAATGTCTCCAGAGAGAGACCACTTAGAGGGGCTCTATGCCAAGGTCAACAAACCATATCATCCACCGGTGCCAGCTGACAGGTAATATAACTTATTGAAAGACAAATATGGTTTTAATTCAGTAAGTTTCAAGTCATCTCTCCTGCTGAAGCCAATAAAAATATATCCTTTAATCTATTAAAGCTGAAATCAGATAGTTCCCTTGGTAAGAGCTAGGCTTTGACCGACCCATAAGGTGTCAGCCATCAAAAATAAAACAAAATGGCCAGTTATAATGTGGCATGAATGAATGGTAGTCATTGAAGTCATGGTGCAACAGGGAGCAATTTTTGAAAGGATATTGTGGCAGAGGACTAATGATGAAAACTTTGAAGGAGTATTGTCCTTTCTCCTCCAAGTCCTGCTGTGAAAGAGTTATTGAAGATGTCATGACACTGGGAGCTAAGGAGTCAGAGAATGGTGGCTTCTACGTAGGTATAATGGAGCTGGAGTTACAGAGAGCTGCACAGGTGCAGAGGACCTTGAAAAGCAAGGTTGGGATTTTGCACTCAAGGAAAATGTGATCCTGTATAGATGTTCATGGATGATCAGAAGTAGAAAAGGAGATAATCTTGGCAATAGGAGTTTGATGAAGTAGAGAAAGATAAGAGGTGACAAGGCCAAGGATCTTTAGGCTTAGCAGCTAAGGAAAGAGATAATAAGACCATCTGTCAGTACAATTGAAGTAGGTAGGGAACAAAATGATTTCAACCCCACCTCCTGCCACAAATAAAATGTCTCATCTCTTGAAAGGCTGCTATAAGAGAGTTTTAGTCAATATACATTGTTAGGTGACCCCTGGAATTACGCACACAAGGAATGAGTTGACTGACCTTGGCTTAATCTGGCTGTAGTTTGAATTCTGGAGGGAGGAGTTGAGGGGGAAGGGTGGCAGACACAAAGAGCTCTCATTCTAGATGAAAAAAAGACTTGTTTTCCAGATTTCTTTTGGTCCTGACAACCACCCAGTTCCTATTAGTAACCAGCTTTTGTGCGATAGCATGATATATTGCATATGTTTACCGTTTACATTTCCCCAGCTGGGTGATATTATGCACTTTCAATTAGGTTGGGGAGAGGAAGGGAAATCATGGCATTTTTATGCAGACTGTAAAGTGTAGCTTCACAAGACTGATTACCTTTCAGAGCCTTTCCAATAACCAAGTGGGAAGGAAGGAGCAATTTTTAATCCTTACTGTCAAGCTTCCAGGTTGATAGTATTAAAGAAAGATGGTCAAGTTTTTCTTTGGGATAAAATGAAAATATAAATTCCTATGACTGTGTGAGACGGCCCCAATAACTAAACTGTTAATTCAAACGACTGATTAAGAGTTGTCCTTTTCTTCTAAGCCTTCATTCATCTAGGGTTGAATTTTTATCATGTAAATGATAATATCACTCATGAGTTTCTTCTGGCCCAGACCAAAGCCAATCTTATTTTCCCTAAATCAGACAGGTCTTCAGAGCAATCCCCTCTGCATGTGCCCACTGCTAGAATCCCAGCACAGAGGGACTATTTCTATGAACCCCCAAAGCCAGTATTTCCCTGTAGTAATTCCATGGAAATAAACACAATGCATTCTATTAAAAAAAAGGTTCACTGGCCAAATGCATATGGAGAATTCTGGGTTATGCCCCACCGAGCAGGTTTTCTTACTAGAGTCTTCTTATCTCCAGTATGCTAACATGCACTGTAAGCCTCTAAAAGGAGCATACAATGATCAGCCCTGTCACTTTCCAAATTTTTGTCACCTAACGCTTATTTTGTTTTTCCAGATCCTATGATTATTCTTTGGAACATGAGGAGACTCTATCCTAAGCTAACTTTCACCCATGTAGATTTGCCCCGTAAAGAAATTTCTTCGAATAATGTTCACCGTAGCCAGTATAGAATGATATAAAAAAATGTTATTTACTCCCCAGCCCAGACAGATGTATATAAGTGATAGTCTTTCCTCTGTCTCTGACCCCACTGTATTAATAAATGATCTAAAGCTCTGTCTTCAGTGGAGTTTTAGTCACTTGTCATATATTTGGATAAGAGATCAAAGTATGACTGTATCAGAATTACCTTTATTCTGTTCTTCTCTTTCATTATATCTGAAGCTTGTTCTGCTCCTTGTTCTTTAACTCTTAGAATGAGCAGTTTTTGTCTCAGCACACAATAAGCGCTCCATCATCATCAGTGTTATTATTATTATTACTGTCCTTTATCATGAAATTCTCAACTCTCCTGGTATGCCTGAACCCAGGGGAGTCTAGGAGGAGTGTTGCTGGAGGCATATCTCACACAGTGTCTATAAGCAGGAACTGTGAGTTCCAAACCTACCTTATGTACAATTAGAGGCATGTCATTCATTTTGTCATCTGTTTGGTCTTTCATTCAGCAAACACTTCTTTGGCACCAATGGTGTTCTAGCTACTGTAATAAGTTCTAGGGAAGATACAAAGATCTTTAAGAAGTAGCCCCAGTCCAAAGAAAGTTGTATTCTAGTTAGAAGGAGATCAACACATATGGAAACAGATCATTGCAATATAATGTAAACAGAAGAAAAAGAAGCTTTTCTAACTCTGCTGGTCAGGAAGGATCTTCAAAAGGAAGCAGCATTTGGACTGACTCGAGAAGGATTAGTAAATAGTGACCACATCTGTTAGAAAAATTGTTTTCCTTACAGAATAATTAGCATAGATAAGGATAAAGTGGGCTGAAACAGCATGCCATGTTAGGGAAGCTCTGAAGCATCCAGAACATAGAGTGTGGATGGGAAAGAAAGAAATAGGAATAGGAAATGTGTCTGGAAAGCAGGTTAGAGCCATGTTATGAATGAAAAGGTTCTATCTTATGTTCTCCTATACTGATTGGTAGTAGCTGTCTGGAAATCGGTGCTAAGAAGGGTTCTGAAGTTATACTCAAATCATGGTGTCTACCCTGGGCTCCAGAGGATGAATGGAAGATGTTTGCAATTTGCTATTTATTTATATAATGGCTAATTCCATGGGCACTGGGAGCCATCAAAGTGTCATAATTGGGGAATGAGCTGATAGTTTTGTATTTGGGGAAAATAGCTCTGCCAGTTTGATGGCAGACAAAGAGGAAGATGGTTAGACTTAAGACAAATTAAGATATGATTACAGTATTGAAAGATGAGAAGGGTCTGGAATAAGAGTGGCATTGGATACAGGAAAAATTAGAAATAGCCAAAAAACTTTAACTAAAAACTAAGAGAAAGATGTTTCGCAGAGACCACAGAGGTGAGGCTTTCAAATACTTCAGGGAGGTCATTAGAAAGAGAACTAAAAAGAGGATTTAGGATATAGCCACTAAGAGGTCTTCAATTAATAGAGAGAGAACAATTTCAGTAGCTAGATAGGAGCGGAGGGAAATTGTGATGTGAGAATTGACAAAGCAGTAAGAACTTAGCAAGCTTGGCAATAAAGAGAGCATTGTTGTTACAAGATGGAAGAGGTTGCAACTTTGAAGTTCCTTACAGAATAGTACAGTTGACCCTTGAACAGTACAGGGGTGAGGAGCACTGACCCCACCTCCTCCATGCATCAAAAATCTGCATATAACTTTTGACTCCCTAAAAACTTAACTACTAATAGTCTACCGTTGACCAAGAAGCCTTACCAAAAACATAAACAGTCAATTAACACATATTTTGTATTTTATATGTATTATAAACTGTATTCTTACAATAAAGTAAGCTACAGAAAAAAATGTTAGGACAATCATTAGGAAGAGAAAATACATTTATAGTACTGTGCTGTATTTATCAAAAAAAAAAAAATCTGTGTACAAGTGGATCTGTGCAGCTCAAGCCAGTGTTGTTCAAGGGTCAACTGTGTTTCAGAGTTAACAAAAGAATTCAAAGACCATCCAGAATGACCTTTCCATATTATTACAGAAACTGAGGCCCAGAGAAGTTTGAGTCACCTGCCCAGCATCACACAGCATGGAGTAAGGACTTTATTGTAGATTCCTTTTATGTTATACAATCTTCTCTTCCTTGCACTACACCATTATGTAGACCCATACTCTCATTTCCTAGTTAAGGGAACTAGTACCCAGATAGGTGGATTGGCATGCATTTGGCTCTAACAGCGGGTTAAATCTTGAACTTTGGAATGAGGCTGACTTGGGTTCAGTCTTCTTACAGATATTAGTGCATGACTTTCAGTAAGTTAACTTTTCTGAGATGCCATTTTTCATCTTCATGCATATAATTTAACAAACATTTATTGAGTCTACTGAGCGCCTGGATGTGAGTTCAGTGCAGAGTTCATCGGGGAGCGAGGAGGAAGATGGGGACCTTTCTCTGGAGCTTACAGACCACTGGGGGCTACAAAGATACAAACACATAATGAGAACACAGTGTGAAAAGTGCTCTATATGGGAAGCAGAGGGTGCCTGGGACAGCTGGAGCTGGGGGGTGGGAGGCGCAGAGAACGGCATTGGGGTGAGAGAAAGCATGGTGTGTTAGAGGAACTACAAGAAGCTCAGTAAAATAGAAACCTGAGTGAGAGAGTAAATGGCAAGAGATAAAAATAGGAGGGTCCAAGGACTGGGCAAAAAGCAGTTGATATACAGCTTTGGCCGACCTTGATGGGGAATTTGGACTTCATCCTGAGATGTACGGCAGGAGTGGGGAAGGAAGGGCCCACTAATGGGACACAAAACCCTGACTTAAGCCTACCTTTAAATGGCAATTTATCCTCATCTCCTTATTTGCTAAAGGAGGATTATCATTAACAGCCTTACATGTTATAATGGTTTAATACAACTTTGCATTTTGCATTTTTTGGTATTTCTATATAGAAGAAATCTCTATTTGTTTATGTATCACTATGTCACAGGAACATGTCATATGTGTGGCCAACAGTGGCTTCCTAATAGGGGCAACTAACTTCTGCCTCTCACCTCCCAGCTTCTCAAGGCTTGGCCCTGAATCTTCAGCCTTCCTAAGAAAAACCTGGCTTATAAAGGATTCCTCTGTAAATGATGGTGGCTAAAACCAATCCCTGTCACTATGACAGAATCATAGTCCTGGAGTCTCATGGTGCTGGTTCTTTGAGGATTTGAATATAGCAGGGGTTAAGTCCTGTTTCCAAATACCTGACAACTACTTAGGGTACAATGTGCTCGTTTGTCACTGCAACACCAGCAACTAAAGGGCTCCCACGGCATAAGAACCTGAAGGCTTTTTTGTTTGAGTGAGCTTGGAACAGTCACAACTAGGGGGAATAGAAGGTGTGTGTGGTACTTGACATGGCTGCAGTTTTGCATTCATTCACATGATTACTTGACATTCTTTACTAGAGTTTGCCAAATATATTTGGTCACATACCCTAACCATGAAAATGCTTTTGGGTGTTAAGTCCCCAAAATATGTGCCTTTGAGTCTAAGTGACATACACTTAATTACCTTACTAATGATATTATATGCAATATAGATCATATTGTGAAATATAGAAGTTAATAAAAGAATGAGACTTTTTAAGCTGTGAATAACAGTTCTATTTTCTTTCTCCCCTTAAATGTGCACACAGCCTGTTTTAGAGACCACTGGTTTCCACTTCAGGCTCCACAGGGTTAGAGACCTTGCATGCTTTTGTTCACCATTATCTCTTCAGTTCCTAGAGCAGTCTATACTCCATAAATATTTTTGGAATGAATGAATGAATGAATCATTTGACAGAATCTTAGAGTTGAATGGAACTTTAGGGGGTCAACTCTCACATCCCATCCATCAGAAGCATCTTCTCCACAAATTCCCTCACAGGATGTCATTTAACCCATGGTGGCATACTTACAGTGACAAGAATTTGTGAGACATACTTTTTATTTTCAGATTACTCTAACTGACATAGAGGTGCTCAGTTTGTATCCACCCAAATGCTGTCTCCATGTAACATTTACTATAGATCCTGGATTGACCTACCTGGACAAAGAATCTAAGCCTCATTAGTAGCCCTTCCTTCAGTTACTTGAGGTGATTGCTATGACCACCTTCATTAACAAATGTTTACTGAACTCCAAATAGGTTCCAGGCTGTATGTTTAGACATGGCCTTATAAGGATGAAGAAAACAAGCACATAACCTTGAGAAGTATAATCATTTATTTAGTATAAACTCCTCTAGCAGTCCTAGTCATTTAAATTATAGCCCATACCTGTAGCCTTCTTGGTAGCCATATTCTGAATATGTTCAAGTCTATTGAGTTTATGATTGCCTTCTGTTGCACGGCATGGAGAACTGGATACCATAGTTCAGATATAGTGTGAAAAAAAGGCATAGAAAATGAGTGGGACTCTTGCATCTTTTGATCATTATACTTATCAACACTGCCTTAATTTTTATATCAGCTGTCATTATTGGTGTATATTGCACTTTTTCACTAAAAGTTCTATTTTGTTGCTATCTATTTTTGAGTTGCTATCAAGCCAAATATTCCCAAATATATTGTGCAAGATCCTATATTTTTACAACTATTTCTTTAAACGTAGGATATTCTCTTTATCTGAGTTAAATATTTGCTTGTTAGGTTTAGTCCATTATTGTAGCCAATAAAGATATTTTAAAGTATTGATTTTTGTCCTCTAATATATTAGCTATCCTTCCTAAGTTTATACCATCCTCATATTTAATCATTATGGACTCATCCATGTCATTGATGAGATCGTTGATCAATGTCAAGTATAAGCCCTGCAACTCATCACTCAAGACCTCCATTAATCAACACTCTTTAGGATGTTCAGTTAACTATTAATCCAGTCTACTATTATTTAGTGTGCATTCTCTAGTTCATCTATGAACACTGTGGCAGACTTTTTGTCAAATACTTTAGTGATATTAAGGCACACTGTGTTTGTGAGAAACCCTTGATTTACCAATCTAGTAACCCTAAGAAGAAAGGGAATTACTTGTCCTTGGTGAATCCTGCAGCCTTTTTCTCTTCCAGATATTCACAAATAATGTGTCCATTTAGACTTAATTATGCAAAATAAGATTTTCTGTGGTCCAGTATAATCCTAGGCACTTAATATCTGCATATCAAATACTTACTGACTTACATACAATAGCTGTGAAATTAATGTGGCCAACAGCTCATAGCTCCTCAGTATCCATGTTAAGAAGCCTTGATTCCCAACAGGTATTCACCAATGTTGTAGGAAACCTTCATGAGCTGTAATCCACAGATCATACAAAGAAGTTCAGAAACTATCCTTACCCTCAAAGAACTCAGTCTAACAGCGAAAACCACCTCATAAACAAGTAATTATAGTATAATGTGTTCCATTAGAATAGAGTTATATAAAAAACATATTATAAAAATTATGAAATCGCGTATGCATTTAACTTGGGAAAGACCTGAAATTGTGGATTAGTCTTTCTAGGTAGTTGGCTCAAATATATTAATTTTTCAAAGCCTCAGTTTCCTCACTGTAAAATAGGGAGAAATGCCCTATTTCCTATGGATTGTTTGTAGAATAAATGAAATTATCCCAGTGCCTGGTTCAATAAATACTGACTATAACTATTTAAGAAGGTCATTAGACTATGTATTATTGAACAATATTATATATTATTGGGCTATATGTGAAGAAAGTTATTGAACTAAATATAGCTATTTAGGAAGGCTATTGATTTTACTTAGCTGCTGACCCTTAAAGTCATGGGTTAGGGAACCTGTTAGATTCTGTTTCAGGTCACATGGTTGATGGTTAATTCCTAATTCCAGCCCAAACTCTTGCTGGTGTATTTCATTCGTAAGAATTAGAAAGTAGAAACAGAAAAGAAAATGAGGGTTTAAAAGGCATGAAAACTAGAAAACACTTCAGATTCTTTTATATCAGTCGTATCATCTGCATATGCGAAGAGCACAGTTATTACACATTTACCTACTTTGTCAATTGCTCGTTAAAATCCATTCTTACCTCATTAGATGTCCCTAAGCTTGTCATTAGAACTAACACTGTCTTCCTGCCCCTTGAATCTCCATTTGGTTCGGGCTTGAGCTCATGCATAGTCCATAGGATGAACTAGCCCAATTTCTGTGAGTTCCAGAAGAGCTGACATTAACAATTGTGTGTCAAGCCATATCCTGTTTGGCTATAAACAGCCAAAATCCCAACTGATATATTTCTCTCACCCTTTAAAGAATTTAGGTGATTTGGGCCTCATTAAGTGACCTCTTTTCATTTTTCATCTCTGATTTCCCCAGTAGTTAGACTGCTTTCTCATGTTACATCATGACTCCAACTCTAGGCTTCATGTCCACTTTCCAAGGAGAAAGGGACAAATAGCCAATAGAATATGCCAGTCAAGTCCATCCCTTTGAAAAAAATCTCCCAGAAGCCCCCAACAGCTTCTCACTGGCAAAAACTGTATTTAAAAGTCTCTTCTAGGTGCAAGAGGGTATTGGGGAATAGTATTTCATCATCAGTAAACAAAGACAAGGGAGAAAGGAGTTGCAAGTAGCTTGAAGGGGCCATCCTATGGCACCCACCACAAACAGATCACCTCTAGATGACTTGTCTTCTTTTTTTTTCTTTTTCACTTCCATTAATAATGCAAAAGTTATAGATTAATGCTATATAGCACTCTGTTCAAATATATTATTAACTTCCTGTGGGAGGCTATCCTTATTATGTAGACCCTCTTTTATAGCTGAGACAGAAATATTTCAGTCTGAGTAACTTCTATCACTTAAGTAAAGCAGCTGGGGAACATACAGTCTTAGTATTCACAACCTCTGAAAAGTATGTTTTGGAAAATTCTAATGTTTTGGAAAATTCTAAGATAAGGGTGATGAAGGATAGAAAAAGTGTTAACAGGAAATCTTCCTAGCCAGGTGTGAACAGCTGGGTGTGAAAATATCTTGTGCTATTTGGGCAATGCAGGATAATTAATAGCTAGTTCCTTGATTTCAGAGATTTGACACCTCACCGAGGCACGACTCTGTCATGCACAGTTCATGCCGCTGTTGGTTTGTGTCCCCAGTCTCTCTCTAGTGATTTTTCCTTTTATTTTTACTTCAGTTTAATGGCTTTCTGCTCTCACATCTGACTCACAGCTTTGCAAGGCTGTGTGTAGGGAGTTGAGCAGTGAATACAGTAGATGACTTGGAGATGTGTTTTTAGTTTCTACAAACAGAGCCAAAGTGATCTCATTTCAGTTTGGGAATCCCAGTGATAAATGCCATTTCCATAGAGAGTTAAAATTCATCAGCTGAACAAAGAATTCGGGTTTTTTTTTTCTTAGAACATATTACCATCAATTTTTAAGTGACTTTTAAACAATAATGAGAAATCTCTTAATGAAACAATCTCTATGACCAGATAAGTGCTAATAATAACTGTTATACCATTAACTCTACTTTCTTCCATCCCCACTCTTTAAAACTTGATGTTCTCATTAATTTTTTTCTTTTCCATCTTCTGAGAGCCCTACTCTTGGGATTATGCTAGACTTGTGTCTGCCTAAGTTGTCAGCTTCCAGGGGTGACAAATGTAGATAACCTTCTCCTCTATTATACATGAGCTAGACAAAAGGGCTGGTACTTAGTGACCATTCATCTGCAAGACCTCCACCCCCTTGCCATCTTCAGCCCTGCTGGTAGGAAGTGGGCATGTTTAAGGTATGTTTGCCAAAGGTTTACTCTGATTTCTTAAAGCTGTCATTTAAGAACTGACTGGACTGTTTTTCAAACAAATGACCTGATCGTTATGGTATATTTATCTAACGTATCCAGTTTACAAAGAGGAGGTGGAAAGGAGTGTGCAGAATTTCTTTAGACATATAAATAACACAAAGAGAATAGAACAATACAAGGGATGCCCCTGATATTTTGGAATATTAACGGTGGCATGCTGTAATAAGGGTAAGCCAAAGATGCTGTAGGAGCTCCTGACAGGGGCACTGAATGCAGATCTGGGTGGTCAAACAGGGCTCTTTGAAGGAATCTATATTCTGAGCTAAAGAACAAGCAAAAATTAATTGAGCAGGCAGAAGATCATGTGCAAAGACCCAAAGAGAAAGCCTGGTGCATTTACGGTAGGAGCTGCATATAACAGAAGATCTGGAGTGTGGTACATAAATTAGGCCAGCTGGAGGCAAGAAATGAAGGTCAACATAATCCATATTCTTAAAGGCCATATCATCTAAGATAAAACAATTAGTGTATAGTTCAAGAGCAACAGGGAACCCTTGAAATGGGGATGCCATGTTCAGATGTGTGCTTTAGAAAGATAACAAATCCTGTAGAGTAGGAATCTATTAAAACTCGATGTTCTCATTAATTTTTTTTTCCTTTTACATCTTCTGAGAGCCCTGCTTTTGGGATTATGCTAGACTTGTGTCTGCCTAAGTTGTCAGCTTCCAGGGTGACAAATGTAGATAACCTATGAGAAACAGGAAGCTCAGAAAAATTAAGAAACTTACCTATGGTGCCCCAAGTAATAAGTGATCACAGCCAGGATTCTGACCCAGATATGATTCCAAAACACACGCATGAGCTTCCACCAAGCTAGGTTTTTTCCAAACTGCAGTTTGTAACCTATAAGTACATCTTGAAATCAGTGTAGTGAGCTCGATCAACATTTTTTTAAGAAAATAAGGTAGAAAAGATCATTACCTAGATTATAGTAAGTATAAGAATTATTTAAATTTTTCATTAGGTTCTGTGTGTATGTAAAATGTACATATGTGCGCATATACAGAATGTATATATGTAGCTGAGTACTGGAACATGATGCAAAATGCACTGGTCACTATAGATTACAGTAAAAAATGGTGGAAGCCACTAAGCATGTGCAAGAAGCATGCGTGTTGCTTCTTACCTGCCAGACATCCTGTCCCTCATCCGTTCATTTGTTCATTTGTTCCATTAAAAGGATATTAGAAGCCTATCATATGCAAAGCACCCTATTCAAGGCTATGGAGGTACAAGGACATATCAGAATCCTTGGGCTTTGACCCCCTTCTCTACGTGCTAGATTTGTGTTGATCTACCACATTTACTCCAGGCCTCTTGTGACCTGTGGTTTGCATTAATCTATTAGGCTAAGCCACATACCTTTTCATTACACAGCCTTTGCTGATGTTAAAGACAGATTTCAAAGTGCCCTCTTTATAATTTCTGTGTTTAATGCAATGTGTAATCAGGAATAGGCCATTGTTAGGTCAATTGCTTTCCTATATTTATCTTTTCAAACAATAAATAATCAGTGGGATAAGAAAGGGCAGTAAAAGATAGTTTGAATGTTAGTACTCATAAACATCCAACATCTTAAAGAGATGTTTTAATATTTATATGCTGTGGAATACCCTCCCTTCTGGAGAGCTGAGGATTGATATGAACCCATCCAGAAATAGAATTCAAGAGACGTAATTTTACATAGACTTTTAATTAATCCTGAGCAAGCACTCTGGATTCCCTCAAACTTGGCCATTACTCAGCTCCGCACTTTCCAAATTGCTAAGATCTCTGAGCACAAAGCTAGGAGGAATATTCTCTTCAAAGCAAATGCAGTGGATTTTCTATATAAAGGTCAGTAGGTGGTCTGGGCCTGAGCCATACCCGTCCTTAGAGCAAAGCCTAACCGGATATTCTCATGCCACTTTCTCTGCTGATTTCCTCCTTCTCGCTGGCTTAGTTTACTCACCTCTAAAGTGAACATAAGCATAGTGCCTACGTAAGACTGTTAAAAGAATTTAACTGTATGTATGTATGTATGTTTGTATACATACACACACACACACACACATTAAGTATTAATGTATTAGTATACTATACATATATAAACAAAAAACAGCATCTGTCAGTTAATAAACATCATTTAAGTTAATATTACATACTGCTAGTATCTAGGTATTTATATCGTTCTACCATTAACAGTACTATTAATCACCTAAAAAGGAATTGAAGTTGGGTGGAAAATTCCAAAAGGCTCTTACTTCTCCATTTAGTAGATTTTTTTTTTTAATTTGGTTGACCATTTCTTGCCAACATGACTTCATGTATTTGTATTTCCTTTTTTCATAACCATATGCTTATAGTTATTATATATAGTCATATTTTATATAGTTATAATTATTTTTAACTCTTTAATTTGAACTTTTTATAAAGTCACAGGAAGTTGCAAATATAGTACAGAGAAATCCTTGTACTCTTCACCAACTTTTTTCCAATAGTTACATCAACATAATTATAGTACAACATGAAAACCAATAATTTGACATTGGTACAAGGTGTGTATAATTCTTTGCCAATTTTACCACACATGTGACCACTGCTACAATCAAGATACAGAACTATTTCATCACCACAAAGGTATTCCTCAAGCTATCCCCTTGTACACACCTTTCTTTTCTCTGTCCCCAACCTCTAGCAATCACTCATCTGTTTTCCATCTCTATAATCCTGTCATTTCTAGAATACTCTCTAAATGGAATCAAATAAATGGGGAACTATGTGACCTGTGAGATTGGCTTTTTTCACACAATGTGATGACCTTGAGATCCACCCAAGCTATTGTAGGTATCAATAGTTCATTCCTATTTATTGCTGAATAATATTCTGTGGTGTGGATGCACCACAATTTATTTAATGATTTACCTATTAAGGGACATTTTAGTTGTTTTGAGTTTCAGGCTATTACAAACAGAGCTGCTATAAATAATTATCTATAGGTTTTTGTGTGAACATAAGCTTTATTTCTTCTTTTTCTATCTGTTAGACCTTTTATTTCCTTTTCCTGCCTTATTGCACCAGCTAGAATTTCCAGTACTATGTTGAACAGCAATGGTGAGAGCAAATATTCTTGATTTGTTCTTAATCTTAAGAGAAAAGAATTTGGTCTTTCCCCCATTGAGTGTGATATTGGCCATAGGTTTTTCTGTAGATGTATTTATCAAGTTGAGGAAATTGTCCTTAATTTCTAGTTTTCTGAGGGGTTTTATCATTAATGGATGTTGAGTCTTATTAAATGATTTTTCTGCTTCAACTGATACGATCACATGATTGTCCTTTTCTAGCCTTTTAACATGTTAGATTACATATATGGCTTTTCAACCATTGAACCAGCCTTGCATCCTGGAATAAAGCCTATTTGGTCATGGTATATAATTCTTTTCATATATTACTTAATTTCATTTGCTAATATTTTTATAAGAATTTTTGCATCTACATTCATGCGAGATATTGGCCAGTAGTTTCATTTTGTTTTCTTTTGTTTTGTACTCTCATTGGGTTTGGTACCAGGGTTAACTGGCTTCATTGAATGGGAAGGGAAGTGTTACCTCTTCTTTTTCTGGAAGAAATTGTATATAACTGATGTTACTTCTTTAAACGTGGTAGAATTCACCAGAGAAACTATCTAGGATTAGATATTTCTTTTTTGGAAGGTTTTTAATTATAAATTCGATGTCCTTAATAATTAGAAGAATATTCCAGTTATTTCATATTGTGTGAATTGCGATAGCTTTCACTTTTCTGGAAGTTGTCCGTTTAAGTTGTCAAATTATGTGCGGAGTTGTTCGTAGCATTTCCTTATTGTTCTCTTGATAGGATATTCTCTTATTGAACTGCAGAGTCTGTTGTAGTACCATCCTCTGTTTCATTCTTGATATTTGTAATTTGTGTCTTTCTTTTTTACTTTGTCAGTCTTGTTGGAGCTTTGTCAATTTTATTGATCTTTTCAAATAACAAGCCATTTTGTTTTATTAATATTCTCTATTGTTTTTCTGTCTCCAATTTTATTGATTTCTGTTCTGTTCTTTATTATTTCCTTTCTTCTGCTTGCTTTGTGGTTTTTCTGGTTTTGTTTTGTTTTGGTTTTGGTTGTTTTTTTTAGTTTCTTAAAGTAGTTTAGATTTTGTATTTGGGACTTTCTTTTTTTCTAATGGAAGCATTTAATGCTATAAATTTCCCTCCAGCTCTGCTTTAACTGTATCCTATATATTTTGATATGTTGTGCTTGCATTTCATTCAGTTCAATGTTTGTTTTTTTATTTTCTTTGAAACTTCTTTGATCTGTGGATTATTTAGAAGTGTGTTGTTTCATTTCCAAATGATGGGAGACTTTCCTTTTATCTTTCTGTTTTTGGTTATAGACTTATCCCATTTTGGTTAACGTTAAAATAGCTTCCTATGATTGTGGATTTATTCATTTCTCCTTTTAGCCTTGTCAGTTTTGGCTTGATATATTTTGCAGCTTGTTACTAGGTTCACAAAAATTTAGGAATGTCATGAATTCCTGTGGGATTGACCCTTTTATCATCACCACTTTATTCCTAGTAATGAGTACTGCTTCAAAGTCTACTCTGTCTGATGTTGATATAGCTATACCATCTTTCTTTTGCCTAATTTTTGCTTAATATATATTTTTCATCTCTTTACTTTCAATATTTCTGGATCCTTATATTTAAAGTGTGTCTTTTGTAAGAGACATATAATTAGATTTGGTTTTGTTTTGATATCCAGTCAGACAATCTGTATTTTAATTGTAGTATTTAGTCTGTTTACACTTAATGATACTGCAGATATAATTTGGTTTAAACCTCTAACTTATTCTCCATTTCCTACTTTTCCACCCATTCTGTGTTTATTTTTCTCTCTTCTTTTTAAAGTGTATTAATCAAGAATTTTGTATGATTCAAAAAAATTTTTTTTACCTCTGTGAGTTTGTTTTGCCTCTGTGAGTTTGTTTTGCATTCTTCTATTCTCCTTTTAGGTACCTTTATTACTCAAAAGATTATAATATACATTCCTGATTTATTGTATTTCAAAATAAATTAGTACTTTTAAACTAGTACTTTTATCATTTCCTAAATAATGCATAGAACTTGGAATACTTTAACTACATTTAATCCCTCCTACTTTTTAGGCTCTGTTTTCGTGTATTTTAAATATACATGTTTTGAGTACAATATAATTATTGTTTTATGTGGTAACTATTTGGGGTTCTTTTTAAGATTTTATTTATTTATTTATTTATTTAAGAGAGAGAGCAGAGGGGGAGCAGGAGGGGGGAGGGAGAGGGAAAGAATCTTGAGCAAAGTCCAAGCTGAGTGCAGAGCCCGACATGGGGCTTAGTCTTATGACCCTGAGATCATGACCTGAGCCGAAACCAAGAGGCAGACACTCAACCTACTGAGCCACCCAGGGACCCCACTATTTGTTTATTTTAACTGTTTCTGTTGTTCATTATTTCTTTTTGAATATCTTTGCTTCTGTCTGGAATATTATTCCTTTTACCCTTAATAATTTCCCTAGTATTTCTTATAATGTAACAAATCCTCTCAGTGTTTTTGAATTTATAAGTTTTTTAAAAAATTTTATCATCTTTTTGAGAATATTTTCTCCGGGCATATAGTAATCAGATCTTTTTCTTCTTTTAACATTTTAAAAATATCATCCATAGGGGCGCCTGGGTGGCACAGCGGTTAGGCGTCTGCCTTCGGCTCAGGGCGTGATCCCGGCGTTGTGGGATCGAGCCCCACATCAGGCTCCTCTGCTATGAGCCTGCTTCTTCCTCTCTCACTCCCCCTGCTTGTGTTCCCTCTCTCACTGGCTGTCTCTATCTCTGTCAAATAAATAAATAAAAAATCTTTAAAAAAAAAAAATATCATCCATTGTTTTCTGGCTTTCAGTGTTTTCACCAAAGTCTGTTTAGTTACTCCTTTGAAGATTATGTATCTTTTTGTCTTCGATTGCTTTAAAATTTTTCTGTCTTTGGTTTTCAGCAGTTTCAGTACAATGTGCCTATGTGTGTGCATGTGTGCATGTGTTGCTGTGTTTAACTGGGTAAGGGTTTGTAGTTTCTTAAATCTGTTTTTCATCAATCTTGGAAAATTCTCAGCCAATATCTCTTCAAATATTGTTTTTATCCCATTTTCTACCTTTTCTTTTGGTACTCGATGCACAAATATTAGATCTCTTTGTACAGGTACATGTTTCTTGCTCTCTGTTCTGTGGTTTTTTTTCTTTTTTTTTTTTTTAGTTTTTTTAATTTAACCGGTTATTCAGTTTGGTTATTTTTGAATGCTTTGTCTTCCAGTGTACTAATCTTGCCTTCAGCTGTGTCCAGTCTTCTATCAAACCCATTTATTGAGATCCTAATTTTAGTTATGGTGATTTTCAGTTTTAGTGTGTCCATTTGATTTACCTGAGATTGTACTTCTATGATGAAATTCTCCATCTTCTCGTCTTTTTCTTGAACATATTAATTACAGTTATTTTGAGAACCATGTCTAATAATGCAAATATCTGGATTAACTCTGAATCGATTAGAATTGTTTGATTTTCCACTTTGTTTTGAGTCCTTTGGTCCTATCTCCTGGTACGCATTGATTGAATGCTAGACATTGTGCTTGAAAATTGTAGAAATACTCTCAGGCTGATGTTATCTTTTTCCCGAGAGGACTTACTTTGCTTTCTGACAGGCAGATTAGGGTCATATTGATTTATTCTAGTCTTAGAGTTAGATGACTGGAAGCTGGGTTTTAGTTGTTGTAAGGGATAGTCTATTTGTAATTTATCCTTACTCCTGGAATGTAGCCTTTCTGTATTCCTAACTGTAAATCTGAGTTGTTTACTCAGACCCTTCTTTCTTAGCAGACTATGGACTCTAATTTCTATCTTACCAATCCTATGAGAATGTCAAAATCTCTTCTCAGTCTCCAAGTCTCTTAGCCTTTAAGCTCTGCTTTTTTTTTTTTTTCTTTTTTGGTAGCATCTGATTCTGTGCCACTCATGAATTAGCAAAAGACTTGCAGAGAAAAGTGCCACAGAGTATTAGGCTCAATTCAATGTGCTTATCTACTTTTCAGAATCATCCTTGGTCCCTTCAGTTCTGGCTCCTTTAATTCTCCAATGCCTTCAAACAGGGTTTTTTTTGTTTTGTTTTGTTTTCCTCATGTCTGTCCAGCTATTCCTGTTCTTCTCATGAAAGTGAGAATGTGGCCAAGTCTTCCACCTTTCCCAAAATGGAACTCCCTTATCCATTTTTAATGCTAAGTGTTAATGTTATGATAATGTAAATGTATAGTCAATAGACTTTGTTGTTAATAGGCTAAAAGAATTAATATATATGAAAGCCACATGTATAGGGCCTGGTCCATAGTAGGCACTCATGAATGATTTTAGATTTGAATTTAAATATATACTGAATTTGGAGAAGGTGTAGAAGAGATTGGTCATTAGCATTCAGTTTTTGTCATATGGTCTTTCTTGTTGATTCCCCGCAGAACAGCAATTACTCTATGCTCTTGGGCTTGGTCTCATGAACCTTTACCTCAGTAGCATTTCCAAAGGTTCTCTCTCCTTACCATGCTCTCACTCAGAAACCCTGTAGGCCATCCTCACCATTTTGGTGACCACATTTAGCAAGAGGGAGGACAGGTTTGTTTTCTCTTGCAATTCATGCCTCAGTGTTCTCCCATAAAGAATAACTAATTGGATGGCTCTCCACTCCTACCACAGCTTCTCCCTGCTGCAGCTTTGTTCCTGCCTCGTTCTTCCAGCAGTGACGCCAGAGTTGGTGAAAGCTGGCAAGCACCTTAAAAGTTGGTTTATCTGGGTACTTATGTAAGGGAAAACTAAGAAATGCCAAGTAAAAGAACTAGATCTAAGTGTCTTAGAAATTTGGGACATTATAATACCAAAAGGCTTGTATGTGCTTAATTCCAGTTTTGAGTCTGGAAAACAACTTTCACAAGCATATGTGATTTCCAAGCCTCAAAACTAATTCACTGGGAAATAAGAAATGTAAAGCAGTAGACCTCAGTAGTATTTTCAGCTCATTTGAGTCTACATGCAGTTTTGAAGAGGCTCAGTTCATAAATTTCCTTTTGGGTCATTTTTTTTTTCTGTGAGAGAATTTCTCCAAACTTAGCTATATCAAATAAAGTATGTCTAGAGTCTGAACGATGTGAGTTTTAGGCTCTAGAAGTACAATATTTATGAGAATTTTCAATACTAAGGATGATGACAGTGATGTTGATGGTTATGGCAGTTCATAATAGTATTTATTGAACACCTAATATATGCTCAGTATTAAGACATTTTACATATATTTTGTTGCCTCTTAAGCAGTATTTAACAGTTTATTACTTCTCTCAAGATTATTATCTTTCTCCTCCTATTTTCAAAGCATAGAGTTTGAAGTTGGGTATAAACCCTAGGTGTATATCTTAATTGTACCACTCTGTGGTCCTTGGTCATGGTATGTACCATCTTTGAGCCTCTCTTCACCTCGAAAATGATTCCACTCTTGGACACTTGAAGACTAGCTGTGTGTCAAGCCTATAGCACAGTGGCCTCATATTGAGTCCCCAAACAAATCTTAGTCATTTTTTTAAATTTTTCTACCGCTATTGGTTAAGATGCCCTCTCTTTCACTAGATCAGTCAGATGAGGAAGTAGAGAATAGAAATATCTAAAAATATAAGAAAAGGGGAACCCAGGAACCACTGCTGATGTGTCCTGAACCAGTTTAGCTCCCAGGCCAGACCTTAGGAAACATGGTTCTTTAACAGTCATGTGAGTTCCATAAAATTTACTGTTTAATAAATCCCCATTCAGCCTTTCTGCACTACCTGGGGAGCGGTCCGTGCAGTGTTGTTTTGCATTCCCATCATAACTTAAAGGGAAATTTTCACAACGTCCAGAGTCCTTGATCCCCTGCAAATGAAGAGGAGGATGTCCTCAAATTCCTTGCAGCAGGAACCCACTTAAGTGGCATCAATCATGACTTCCAAATGGAACACAACGTCTACAAAAGGAAAAGTGATGGTATCTACATCATAAATCTGAAGAGAACCTGAGAGAAGCTTCTGCGGGCAGCTCATGCCATTGTTGCCATTGAAAGTCAGCTGATGTCAGTGTCGTATCACCCAGGAATACTGGCCAGTGAGCTGTGCTGAAGTTTGCTGCCGCTCCCGGAACCACTCCTATTGCTGGAAGCTTCACTAACTGGATCCAGGCAGCCTTCTGGGAGCCAAGACTCTTGGTGGCTATGCATCCCAAGGCTGATCAGCAGCCTCTCACCGAGGCATCTTATATTAACCTGCTTACCATTGCTCTGTGTAACACAGACTCTCCCTTGCGCTGTGTGGACATTGCCATCCCTCACAACAACAAGGGAGCTCACTCAGTGGGTCTGCTGTGGTAGACGCTGGCCCGGGAAGTTCTGCTCATGCGTAGCACCATTTCCCGTGAACACTCATGGGAGGTCATGCCTGATGTCTACTTCTACAGAGGTCCTGGAGAGAGTGAAAAGGAAGAGCAGGCCGCTGCTGAGAAGGTTGTGACCAAGGAGGAATTTCAGGGTGAATGGACTGTCCAGCTCCTAGATTCACTGCTACTCAACCTGAGGTCGCAGACTGGTCTGAGGCGAGCAGGGGCCCTCTGTGCCTCGTCAGCAGTTCCTGAGGGCTGGAGCTCAGCCAGCCACTGAAGACTGGTCCACAGCTCTCACTGCTCAGGCCACCAAATGGGTAGGAGCAACCACTGAGTGGTCTTAAGCTGCTGGTTCACAGAGGCAAACTAAAGGGAAATAAGATTGACAGAAAATAAACAGTTTCTAAAAAAAAAAAAAAAAAAAAAGGAAAAATCCCCATTCGTTCAACAAATATTTATTAAGAATTGGACAAAGTCCTTACTGTCGTGGAACTTAAGATCTCCTGGAAGAGACAAATATTAAATACTTAATTATAACCACTCCTTAATTATAAGTACTACTAAGAAGAGGCACAGTGTGCTATAAACATATTTGACATTGTGAAGGATCAAGGAAGGATTAACTGAGAAAGTGACATTTAAGTTGAGACAAGAAGAGTGAGTAGTTAAGAGTAGCTTGGTGGTGTAAGGGGAATGAAAGGCATTTCAGACAAAAGAGCAGCAGGGGGAGAAAATCCTGATGTGGAAAGGAGCTTGGCATATGTGAAGAAGTGAAAGAAGTTTCTCTTACTGACACCAGGTAGAGAACAAAGAGGTTTAGTAATTGGATGAGTTAATCAGTCTGCATGGTACCTTTCCTTCCTTGGACCAAGAGGCATGCCCTAGCACAGATCACAATATAGAAAGGTTCCCATTTTCTTCAGCACACTTGAGGACACCCATCACTCTCAGCCTATTCAGGGACATGCATCCTCACTCCCAGAGACCTAACCCATTTCCCACCCATCACTCACTCAAGAGCTATGAGATGCCTTATTAAGCTGATACATGTATGCTTCTGCAGTTAAAGATCAACTTTTAAGCATCCAAGGTAATGGTTCTCAGGGGCGCCTGGGTGGCACAGTCGTTAAGCGTCTGCCTTCGGCTCAGGGCGTGATCCCAGCGTTCTGGGATCGAGCCCCACATCAGGCTCCTCCGCTAGGAGCCTGCTTCTTCCTCTCCCACTCCCCCTGCTTGTGTTCCCTCTCTCGCTGGCTGTCTCTGTCAAATAAATAAAATCTTTAATAAAAAAAAAAAAAGGTAATGGTTCTCAAACTTGAGCTTGCAGAATCACCTGGAAGGCTTGTTGAACCACAAAGTTTCTGAGTTAGTAGGTCTGAGATGGAGCCCTAAAATTGACATTTCTAACAAGTTGCTTGTGGCACTGATGCTGCTGGCCTGGCTTCCATACCAGGTTAGGTCGCTAGGTTGAGGTATCATCTTTCTTCCCATAACTTGATGGTCACCCTTAGTTCCTTAACTCAAAGAAAAGTGCTCAGGGAGGTTTTGAAGGGAGCATAAGTTAAAATCAAAACTAAACTCTGTGGGTGACTATTACATCTGCCTAACAGGACTATACCTTTTTATGAGCAAGACTGACCTTACAGAACTGCATTCCCAGAGCTTAGCACATAGTAGGTACCCATACAGGATTGCTCAGTGAATTGATGATCTGTGAAAGAATCACAGAATGGATATAGCTTGGCGGATTTTATACATTAGTCTTTGGAAAGCTCTCATGATTCCGTTCAGCTGAAAGGTCTTCTGGGAGGATGAATTGTCATTCTCTTGGAATTCAGCCTCAGAAATTGCAGAGTCAAGATATACTTGTATTTTAAGTATTTACTTGGATTAAAAACTGAATTGCTAACAGGATTACAAAATGCCAAGTTTGCTGAGACTCAAATTGTTTATGCGCATGTTTGGTTCTAAGTTCTTTCGTCAATCAGTACATTTCTGTTTCTAATTACAGTCAATGTTTGTTTTTGTTTTTGTTTTTGTTTTTTTTTGACACCTGCACATGAATTCTCAGTCAAAACCAGCTTCAGTAATTTGCACAGGTATAACTAAAACGAGGCTCATAACCACCGATGTGTCACCTACACTACGTGTCTAATGAATTCAGAGGTGTTGTACCTCAATTCACATTGTGATTCAGAAAACGGTCTGCTATTTTTCCCATTTTCACTCCCACAGTGTTGTAAAACATTTTTAATGAACACTCTAACAATTTTCCTCATTCCAGGAGCATGGCGTTTTAGTAGATGATGCAACATAATTTTCATTTGTGATTCCTTATTTATGCCTGTCCTTGGACTCTCTGTATTTGGATACGAGAAAAAGAAAAATGCCTGAGATTACCATAATTCTCCAAAATGTTATGTCTGTTACTACCACCAATCAAATCAGTTACAGACTCATAGTCTAGTCCCTAAAGTTTGGAGGTGGTTTTGATGGGGGTTAGCCATCAAATCTCAGGTAAGACCCAGGCACTGGCTCACGGGTCAAAGCCTTCCATGTACTATGAGGAACCATCCTGAACAATTCTGTGCCCAGTTTTTTAACTTGGACCCTGACCCTGGCTGACACCGGTAAAACTGCGAGTAATTTCTCTGTGCGCTCTAATAATCAGAGGCCTAGTTAGAGAAAAAGTCATTTCAGCATCAGCTGACAATTATTTTTTTGCCCTGAATATCCTTCCCTGCCCTCTTATTTGGTTTGAACTGACTCACCTAATTGGGGTCAACCACTGAAAAAGGATGTGCTGCTGGATTTGTTGTTTCTGAATGCCCCGTGCTAAAGCGTGTCTTGGGGATGACGTTTCTTATTTTTCTTAAAACATAAAAGTTGGAGAATTTGAACAGTGGATGCAAAATATCATGGCAAGGGTGCAGTCAATAAGGAGAACTCAACTGAAATGGGAAGGTTCTCACACCTGTATCACCTTTGGGCATCCAGAGTAGTTGTGCCCTGGCCTGGCACTGCCTTCGGGCCCTTCAAAAGGCAGCAGAATGATGTCAGTGTTAACATTTCACTGCACATTAATTCTTTAAAAAAAAAAAAACCTGTCATTTAATTTAAGTGCTTATATGCATATGGTTAATTAAGAAGCCAAAATTGGCTATAAGCTTGGTGAGCTCTAAGAACAGGGAGAGAGAGATCATTACGCTTCTGCTCATGGTTTAGCTATTTGTGAACCAGCTGATAATGTGCAAAATTAAGATTTCGTAAGTGGCATTTTAAATGAATGGTTAATGGCTGAAGATTAATTAAACAGAGTTGCTGAAGAAAAGCTGTTAAAAAATTATGTTTATAGGCCAGTCACTTGCATGCTGAACTGAAATCCTGATAGATTGTGGCCTTTCTGTTTACCAAGAGAGCATTTTAACAAAGCAGGCCTCCTGAAGGAGGAGAACCTACCCCTCTCACTCGCCCATGCAGCTACGCAGTAGCCCCAGGGCTGTTCCTTTGCAATAAAAGCTGCCAAGGAGGAAAACGGACTAGGAAATGTTATACTGGGGGATCTTCATCTAAAACCTTCAACCCAGGTAGCCAGGCATATTTTATTTCTTTTCTATGTGTTACATAGTTCTGGTTTAGAGTAGGCAGAACCCATGGGGTTTTTAAGAAGCCACTCTAATTCTGTAAGAGAGGCAAAGGATCGCAGTATATTGTTTTCAACCTATAGTGGATACTCCTTTAAGTCTGAAACTGCTAGACCTCTTGGAGGTAAAAAAAAAAAAAAAAAAAAAAAAAGTGCATTTTGTACCTCTGGCTGTACCATGGATTCTTTAGGAAAAGGTTTACTTTGTGCATAGGAGGCATGGTAAAAATATTTTTTGAATTCATTTGTCATAGCTCAACTCAATAAATGAATGAATGAATGAATGAATGAATGAATGAATGAATAAATGAGCTACGTCGAAGTTGCGTGTGGGAGAATGTCAAAGGCTTTATTAAATGCCTTTCCATCTGTGAAATTAAATAGCCACCCTCTTCGTCTTCTGCACCAGTATCCTATGCAATGACAGTGTCCCAGCCTCAAGGACCATGGAGTCTAGTAGAGGAGACACAGGCATGTCAACTGTAAATCACAGCCATGCTAAGTACAGTCAGAGTGGTCAAGGAGGGAAGTTTAGGAATCTCGGCAGTGGGGGCGTGCGGCAGGGGGTGGGGACAATCAGGAGTATGTTTTCCTATAAATTGGAAAGGAAATTACTTCTTCCTATTTTTTAAAAACACTAACATCAAAATGTAATTTTTCTTTTTGATTTCATTCATTTCAATTCCCTGCTCCCAGGCAGAAGACCCACATCGTGCAGGCCAGACAGTTGTGTCTCCTGTTTAAAAGTTCCCTAGAGAAGGAAATCCTGCAGCCTCCCTGGGTATCCTATTCCAGTGTTTAATCACCCTTCCAATCAAGAAGTTAATCCTATTTCCTCTCCTCCAGCCTTCTTTGGCTTGGTGGAACCTGTAAAACACCCAGGGGACCCCTTGGAAGCCTTGAGAAGTTAATTAGTCGACACTGGGCTGCTCGAGGTTCACCGGTACGCCTTGTCACGGTGAGGCTGCGTATGTGCACCCTTGTAATGGTATGATTTTGTTAGATCTCTAATAAGTCAGAATCGTTTTCCTCTTGGTCTGAAGACGATGAGAGCCATTTGACATTTTAGCGTGTTCGAAAGTTGTTTTATTACATTTACAGCTACTATTGAGTTAGACACCACTGAAGTTTGGCCTCATGTCATATAACTCAGAAACCAAATGGTGTATGTTGATAAGTAATAAAATTAAGGATTATTATAATAGCCAACACTAGACATTACTGAGAATTTGCTATGGCTAGACGCTGTACTGATTGCATGGATCGGTTCACGTCCTGACCATGTGACCAGGTGGTACTATTACTGTCCCCAAGGTACAAATGAGGAACCCAAGTTGCATAGAAGTTGAGAGACTGGCCTGATGTCATCAGGGATGGGCCAGGATTTATACCTAGTGAACCTGAAACCAGAGCTTAGACACTTAACCACTGTTCTGTGTTGTCCACTGTATTCATTTTTAAAAATTATTTTCGTTCTCCGGAGTTCCATTTCATTCTGGACTCTTTTTTTTTCCCCGTGTGTATAAAGTCCAACTTTATAAGCTTTGCTTGTGGACGGTAATAGCACTGCTGAATAATAGTCCCCAGGCCAGCGACGGTTCTTGCTGCAATTATGGGCAGTTGAGTGGCAAGTCCCTTCCCCTTTAAAAAAAAAACGCAGTAGCGGTTCACTTTAGAAAAACTGATAATTCAAAGCTTTTCCATTCCGGTGAAAATCGAATTGATGCAAAAGGAAAGAAAACAGGTACTTATGGGAGGAAACCTGTGCCGTTGAAAGGACAGGGTAAAAACTGTGTTCGAAGATACCAGAAGCATCTGGGGAGCCGTGATGTCCAATAATTGTGGCTAAAAGCTGCATTAATTGACCAGCGACAGGTTGGAAACTACCTCCAACCAGGATCCCTAACTCGCTGGTGCTCTTTTCAGGAGTGGAATAAGAAGGGGGAGGTCACCTTCCATGGGGTTCTCCATACAGAAAGGAAGCAGCTGTGACAGAGACGCCTATTTCTACAAAGAAAAAGCTTGGCTTTTCAAACCGCTGCATTCAAATCACCAGGGGTTCTTGTTAAAATGCAGATTTTGATTCCAGAGGGCCAAGGTGGGCCTGAGGTTCCGTATTTCTAACAAGTTCCCTGTGACACTCACCCTGCTGGTCCGAGGACCACACTGTGATTAGCTGGGGTGCGGACTAGCATAAGGCAGTGCTTAATTGGGATTGATTTTTGAAATCTTTTAAAATAAATAGGTGACAAATCTCTTGAAAACCTTCTGAAGTTTCAGCTGTCAGTGCCTCATATTGGTGAGTTGGCCGAGAAAGCTCACTCCTTTACAGGCCAGAATATTCCTTGCTCAGGTTCCATTTCCTGGAAGGGAGAGTATGGCTTTGTGTCCCTGTGCTGGTTTTGTAAATGCCGCCCTCGGCATCAGTGTCCGTGTTTTGACCTCTTGCTGCACTCCCAGAAGCCTCTTGTACCTTAGCAGCACACTCTGGCTCCACAGTTGAATAGGCACAAATTTGAATTTCTTTCCTCAAGTGCTGTTACAAACCTTCCAAGAAAAGTTTTATCAGTACAAGTAAGTCGTCCATTGTTCCCACCACACCCCATTCAATGAAGAGTCTCAGTGGCTCTGTTTATTCCAGCACTTGATTTAAAGGCAGTTACATTACAATTATGTATTATTCGTGGACTGGTAATATTTTAACTGGTAATACTATCTGAACTCCTCTGATAAAGGATATCATTCTCACTGACCTGCACCCTAAACAAACACAAAAGTTTCTAGAATATGTCCTTTTGGATGTTTTTGTTTGAAAGCCAGTATTTTAGATTAAATTATGTATTCCTTTTTTTGAACAACAACAACAAAAGTTGACACCACTAGAACCATTTATAACAGTGAAGAGAGAGAAAACGAATTTTTTTCTGGGGGTTGGGTTGCATTTCAGTGTATTTATTAATTATGGGAAATGCCACTGAATTACAATAAATGGGAAGATGTTCTCAATTAATGAGACTTTCTTCTCTATGTGGGAAACAGTCAAATCGAGAGCAGAATCCTTAAGCCCAACCTGATGCCAGGACAGTGGGGCTGCTTGACATTAGTTTAGAATAGCTCTGTCCAATAGAAATATAATGTCAACTACATATATTTAGTTTTAAATGTTTAGTAGCCTCATTTAAAAAAGTAAAATTAATTTTATAATATATTTTAACCAAATATATGTAAAATATAATTTCCGCATGTGTTCAAAAGAGTTATTCTAGAGCAATTTTACACTCCTTTTTTCATACTAAGTCTTCAACATCTGGTGTGTATTTTACACTTCACGGCACATCTCAATTTAGACTAGCGGCATTTCAAGTGTTCAATAGCAACGTGTGACTATTGGCTGCCATATTGGACATGCCAGAATCCCTTCAACATACTTCCAGTGGTGGCTGATGCTTCAGTTTGAAGTTTTCCAGATATGGAGTCCAGGGTAATGGGCAGACCCTCTCATTTAAGGCTAGCTTCCATGGCAGAAAACTCTTTCTTGTGTTAAACCCCAAACTGCTGCTAGGTAAGGACCACTTGCCCTTCTTTCACAAAGTTTACAGGCTAGAGTAAGAAAAAGACATACATGTCAATAAACAATAAATTTCCGCTCCCGGGTAACAGACAAATCTGTCTGCTCTGCCTTTTCCATCTGTAGAAAGATGCATCCCAACTTAAATGTCAGCTGCTACGCAGTGAGGTAACCTCAAAATGGGCTGAGCTAGACAAGGTGCAAGTCTAATCACATCCCAGATCTGTCCTTGTTTTGCCTGGAAGCAAGACAGAACCAATGATCTAGCTCAGCCTACAAGGCTCTACCTGAGACAGGAGAATGGAGCCTGGCCTGCAGACAGGAGTACATGTAGTCCCCACACGTAAAGGTTTGTAACAGCTAACTCAGGCAGGAGGTAACTCATTACAACAGTACGACACCCACATGATTCTCGTTTAACTGCAGTCCTTCTTCCCTCACCAGTGGTATTCACTGTAGCCAGGAATAGTGAAGAAAGTGCTTTAGAGCAGAACCTTCTCTTTCCTTGGGCTTCACTCTTACTCTTGTGAAACTGATCATCCTCTCGAGATGTCATGTCCTAGGACTTCATAATGACAGACTTGGTCTTCACTTAATTAATACCCATTTTTAATTACAAGCCTTTCTTGCCTACTATTGCTATTTTGTGACTGTGACACGTCAATATAGAGCACCATTATTTACCTACTTGCTCAAGCTAGAAATCTAGGGTTCCTTCTTGAAGCTTCCCTCTCCCTTAGCCCCACACCCAGACTCTCCCAGGAAGATCCATGAGAATGGCTCTTTGGTATCCAATGATAGCTTTGGTTGTCATGCCTGTGCTCTGCATTTCCCCAGTGAGGAAGTGCTGTGGGGTCCAACATCCCTTGCACACTTCTCTTGATCCATTGTGCTTTCCCTTTGACATGCTGCTCTAAGCTGGACAAGGCTCAATCTGGGGTGCCATCGTGGCTGAACCAGGGAACATTGTCCTCCGCTTCCTCCATGAATTGCCTTCTACAAATGCCTCTCAAAATACAACTCTCTATTTAACGCTCTTCTTGTCCCTATCCTCCCAACTTTCTAAGGCCCCCAACTTTAGTCGGATGACCCAAGACCATTGCTCTAATTGACCATAGTGCCATTTCTCTCTGTACCTGTTTGGTTTTATTTTATTTTTTGTTTTTGTTTTCCACATGAAGCCCTATGTGTTATTCAGGATTTGGCCCAGACATTACTTATTTATTTTCCCAATGAGGTCTTGAAGCAGAACTATATTTAATTTCTAATCCCAGCACAGTTCCTGAGGCATCTGGTATTCAATAAATATGTGTTGAATACATGAAGGAATCCAAGTGGCTCCACTCTTAGCCACATGACTTTAAGATCACAGAGCTTTCTTTTTTTTTTTTAATAATTTTTATTTTGTTATATTAGTCACCATACAGTACGTCCCCAGTTTCACAGAGCTTTCTTGTCACACTCTTGGACTAGCCAGCCTCCCAGGTTAATCTGACTTGTCTGGCCTTGTGGTCAGCACAGCCTCCTTCTGGTTGTCCCTGCTCTTCATCTGCTCTGATGCTTGAGTTTCAGTGATCCCACAGGTTTCTCCTGGTCCTTGTCTCTCAAGATTGGGGTGGCATATCCTACTTCTGTTCTGTCAGGAAATGCTTCCTTACCAAGTTCCTCTAGGTGACAGACTTCCCAGGACACACAAGTCACTGTTTCCTCCATCTGGTCTCTGCCTCAAATGCTTCCTAAGGGCATAGGGAGTAGTTACTTATTGAGAAGCTAGAGTCAGCCCACTATGGCTGCACCACCAGGAGAGAAGGCCCTTATTGGAAATTCCATTTTCGTAGCTCTCTTTCCCACACCTAATATTTGTCACTGATTCTTGTTGATCTGTAGTCACCTCTACCGTTACATTCCAGAGAATTTTGCTGGAAATGAACACCAAACTTATTGACCTCTAGTTTTCTAGAGTTTGCTTTGGCCATTAAAAAAAACTGGCTGTGATTCGCTCACCTCAAGTATCCGGACACTTCTTCCATGGTCTGTAATTTCTCAGAGATACCATCTATGCCTCTAGGGGCACACCTCCCAGCTCTTTCAAAACCATGGACATAATTTGTAAGTACCGGCAACGGGGATGCCTTTGGAGCATCTTGGATTGTGTATTTTCCCCTCCCTCCTACCATCCTTTTCTTTTCTGCCTCTCTTCTGCCTTCCTTTGATGGAGATGTCAGATGAGTCACTCAATGTCTCTGCATCTTTCCCCCTCTGTAAAGACGGGAGCGTGGGACTAAGTCATCTCGGCACTTCTTTCTAGCTCCAAAATTATATGGTTCTGCAATTCTTTAATGGAAGCAAAATAGGAGTTCAGGTTGCTCTGCCTTTTCTCTGGTGCTGTTATCATGTCAGAGCATCTCCTCCCAGCAGTGGCCTATCCTTTCTTACTCCTCTCCACGGTAGCTTTAACAATCAAATAAAAAAATAAATCTTTAATGTCATTACCATTTGTTTTACGAGGCCCCTAGCTCCCTTTGAGGTTCACTTCTCTGACCATCTCAGACCTCTTTGCTCCCTTCTTTGTTAACCACAGCACCAAGAATCTATCCTTATTCGCCCTCTGCTCACCGCTGCAGGAATGCGTCACCCTAACCCCAGATTTCAAGAGTTAAAACATTCATGGGAAGCTCCCTAAGTTCTCACACTGGAAATCTCTTTTGTCTGTTATCCACATGGTCCTGTCCTTAGATAATGAGAGCTTGGGTTATGAGATTATAAAAAGCTTTTGGCGATGGAATTTTACACACACACGCACACACACACATATATACGCTTTGTGATTTTTCCCTTACAGTAATTGAATATCAAAATTTGTAAATATACTATTATAAACTTTACTTGTTTTTACAGAAATGTTTCCTTTAAAAAGATAAAAGAGAATCTCTTTCATTCAATACCTTTCAAGGAAGGGCAAGGGCTATGGAATACAGGAATGAATACAGGCAAGTCATTCTAAGAATTTCCAGGGCAGTCTCCCCACCCCACCCCTTTCCCACTTAAGTTCTCTGGCCTAGAATGTATTGAAGACGTACCTATAAAATGAACAAAGTTTCCAACAGCTGTGGGCCCTGTCTTTTGAGAGTTTATAGGGTCCTCTGTGGGCCAAGGTAGAGAAAGTATTGTTTGGATCCATATTAAATAGTATGAAAAATTGTAGGGAATTTACCTTCAAATCATGGGAAACTCTTACCTCGATTTCTTAGCACCCTGGCCTATAATAGACAGGTGGGCACGAAACTATTCTTTAAAACAAAGTCTGTTGTGATTTTTCAAGCCCAGGAATGATGTGTATCAGATATCAGAAGGGAGCATTGATCCCTGTAGTCCGACATTTGACAAATTGCAAGTTGTACCCTTGCTCATACCCTTTAATTCAGAGACTGGAAGTGTTGTTTACAGTTTTGTCTTTGTAGGTGGACCGGTGTTGGTGTTTGTTGTTGTGTGTGGTAAGGTTGCCCGCAGACACCTGTGGATCCATAGCTATAGAAACATGGTTTATCATTTTACATTTACACTTCGTTTTATGTAACCAGAGCTAGGTTTTCAAATTGATATATTCAATCTCTGTTTCTACATACATCGTTCTTCTTAAGTTGCAGGCATTAGCTTACACAAAAAGGGCATGATCAGTGGAAACCTTTTATTTTCGAAGTTTCGAAATACTAACCTCTGAGAAACTCACTGGAAAATACCTTAACCATTAATGGGGCAAAACAGTAACATTTAAGGTAACATACAGTATCGTCCATTTATGTTCCAAGTGAAATGAAAGTTCATTTTGATTGGGACTGTCACAGATCATCTCTACATGTAAAACACATCTAGGGGCAGCTTTCAAATGGAGTTGTTACTTTTTGTTTAGCAGGCAGGAGACTCTCCACTGTTGTCAAACGCTCTTTACAAAAGCATCACTAACCCAGTGATACACAATTGTAGAAAAGAGGGAATCGTCACTCAGCTTACTTGGAACAAAAAAAGAGCAAGGTTGGTCTCTGTCAGCGTTCAGTGTGTCTGAGGGCTATTTTGTTTAGCTGGCCTTCCCTCTAAGCCA
The DNA here is from genome assembly GCF_002007445.2 of Ailuropoda melanoleuca. NCBI lineage: Eukaryota > Metazoa > Chordata > Mammalia > Carnivora > Ursidae > Ailuropoda > Ailuropoda melanoleuca. The sequence continues at coordinate 169,522,743 of NC_048219.1, forward strand.
GCAATGCTTTTAGGTCTTGGAATTAGATTTCTCTCTCTGGTGCTGGTTTTTGAAAGGTGTAAATAGATTAATGCATATTGTTATTCTCTGAAGGTAACATAGGATATGTAAACTGTATAATTTGAGTTGTCCACTCAACTCATGAAGTCATGGAAAGGTAAGAAGAAAAACCAAACCTTCTCTGGATTTACACACACACACACACACACACACACACCCTCTCTCTCTCTCTCTCTTCAGTGCCTTTCAAAGATGTCCTTGTTTTCTTAATCAAGCCAAGATGTTCACTTTATAAAGACTCAGTAAAATAATATCAGATAAATTTCGTCCAAAACCATGATTTTGAAATACATAGGTGCCATCATATTGAGTTTTATAATAAATATTTTGTGTCACATATAGTGTGCAATGACATATAATATATGATATAATCTATGTCATAAAAGGGAGGCTAAATAAATTATGTTGATTTTTATGTGTTTGTCTCTCTCAAGACCTTACCTATTACCTTCCCAAGGAATAATAATTCTCTATTCTTAAAACTTCCTTGCTGCTTAAAATTCCCAGAAGCAGAGGCCAAGTGGGGCAAAACAAGATGCTGAAAAATGGTCCCACAGTTCTCATGTTCTGTGGAACACCATTTGAAACCTTGGATAGTCCTCAAACATAAAGTATAGCCAAATAAATTGAGGGAAGAATGAGTTCTAGGTATCCCTTCCAGTCCTAGGATTCTGTGATCCCCAGAAGGGGTAACGGAGACAAGTGAGAGTATGAAAAATTGAATAGAGGGGAAAGAAAGGGACAGAAATAAATGGAGAAATGGACAGTTCCTTGGGTTTGAGAGAATGGCAACTGAGGACCAAAAAGCTTTAAAAAGAAAGAGAATGGGGCACCTGGGTGGCTCAGTCGGTTAAGTGTCTGCCTTCAGCTCAGGTCGTGATCCCAGGGTCCTGGGATCAAGCCCCACATCGGGCTCCCTGCTTAGGGAGCCTCCTTCTCCCTCTCCTTCTGCCTGCTGCTTCCCCTGCTTGTGCTCACTCTCTCTCTCTCTCTCTCCCCCCGTCAAATAAATAAAATCTTCAAAAAAAGAGAGACAATGACCAAAAATGAGAGTTGAAGTGACCCATTTGAGCCAGAAGCTTGACATTTTTACAAATGCCGGTAACTCCTTTAGAAGCTTATAAGAAAGAGAGAGAGTTCTGTACTAGGAAGTCTCCCAGGATAGTTTTCCCACTACATAATCCCCCCATAATTTCCCATTATAATCCACTCCCATGGTAATTTTCAACTGCCAGACCTCTAGAAACTCTCCATTCTCATTAATAAAAAGAGGACATCTTTCATAAATTTAGCATATTACCCACTACGATATTCTGCCTTTCAAATCACAGGTTAATTTTTCATGAATCACTTATGAAAAATACAAACAAACTTAAAATTCTATTTATGAGTCAGACGACCAACAAAGTAATGAGATTCTGTGTTATGGTAACTGTCACATCTTGTCTCAGCCCTGTTGTGTCTAAATGTTAGCTCTCTTATTAAGCTCCATTAGAGGATTTTACAATACCAAATTGTTTATACGCTACTGGTTCTCTGCCGCCCGACAGTACGGCATGTTTCACTCATTATTGCTGATGGTATCTTACATTGTTAGTAAGAGCTGAAATAACATTCAGCAGGAAGGCGGCCCGCACTCACTGAAATAGCTTCTTTCCTATATGTTTCCCAACATGCCATTTTGAGTATATAGTTTTAAATTTGCGATTCAGTCTGACACCTTATGAGCAGGGAACTCTTTTTCCCTTTGTTAAATTTAAATGACCCCTCCGCTACCAAATTTATATTTCTGTAAACCTAACCCACAACGTCTCACAGTCCCCAGTGAAATGCTTTCTTTCTCTTCCTCACTATGTTAAATTCAAAGTAACTGGTATTTGTAGCTTTCTTTATGAAATACAAAAGCACTTTCACAATCCGACTGCATTATCACCGCCACCTTTCTTCCTAGTAGAGAAGAAGAGGAAACTAAATCTGGTAGAAGAAAAGCTCCTTCCCCAACTACCCCCTTAAAACATACCAAATTTCAACCCCAGGCTAATCAGTTCTGGCTCCAATGTTATATACCTTCCTTTTATATTTTTGTTAAAGATATACTGTTATTTTCTAAATTTTCTATAACAAGTATTTTATATTAAATTTAGTAACCAAAAAGTTAAAGCAGAAGACAATAATCAAATCACCCATTATCCCACAATCTAGAATTGACCATCCCTTAACATTTTAGAGGCTTATTTCCGGTCTTGTCTCTGAGTATATCACTATATATGAAATATATAATTTGTGTTTGTGCCTAGTGCTGCCACATTTATATACATATGTAATATTTACAGGCATATATGAATTTTGGTTTCTTGCCTTTTTATCGTTGTATTTTGCTCTTTTCTTGTGCCAGTTAATCTTTTCAAAACCATTTCTCTTAATGGTTACGTAAAACATCGCTGCATAACTCTACCTTAATTTATGTAACCTTTTCCTTAGCTAGACAGGGCATTTCAGAGTTTTCAGTGTTGTAAATTACTCTCTGATAAGCACCTTTGTACATACATCTTCCTACACAGCTTGGATTATTTCCTTGAGATTCCTAGAAGGGAAATGCATCAAGGGCTTACAACGTAGTGCCAACAGTTTTCCAGGAAATTTTTAGCAATGCTTCCACCAGCGACGTAGGAGAGTTCATTTCACCCCATACCTGACAACATTGAATAGTATCTCTTTGTCCCCCTGTAAATCTTTGCTAATTGGGTGAAAAATAGTACCTTATCATTTCACATTGAACTTCTTAGCTTCCTAGTGAGGTAAAGCATTTTTATGGAAGCTCAGTCCTGCTCCAAATTACCATTAGAAGTTTTCATTCTGCCTCAGCCTTGTTCCATTACCAGGAGAAACAGTTATTGGAATCAACTTCTGTTTCTTCCATCAAAAAAAAAATCTATTTGGATTTATCAAGACGTATTTGGGTGCAGGTTTTTAGATCCCTCTTGACAAAAATGAATGATTACACACCTGGGTCTTTTAAGCACAGAGCTAAACCACATCTGTTTGGATCTTGTTTTAATCGACTAACCCTTACCCCTAGTAGAATGGCATCCCTCTGAATAGGCAGTATTAGAAAAATAAGACCCTCACAGTAGCTGGTGAAAGAAATGTCACATCAGGGAGGGTCTGGACATTGCTATGACAACCCAGTCTCCATCTATCACCACTCCCATCAGCCTGTGTTGCAGAGGAAACCCCTTTGCAATGTTTAATCTGAGAATTTTAATATTAAATGTATATTTGACATTGAAAGCTCGCACCTTATTTGCTATTGTCAGGCTTAGTTGATAGACAGCTAGGTCAGTCTGTTTTTATAGTCCATTTCTGAGATGAAACTATAAATTTTGAAGCTAGGCTTCATCATTGCAGAGAGAAAAGCTTTTGCAGCCTATTGTTGAAGTATAACATTTTATAGGATTTATGAGGTCCAGATTCAGGAAGATCATTTGCCAAGCACTTAAGGCTGGTTTTGCTGCCCTTTGCTTTTCTTTCCCCCTGCAAACAGATATGGGGGGGAAATCCATTAGAAAAGAAAAATTATGAAGAAGAACTTACTTGATTCAATACAAATGTCAGCCTAAGAAAGAAAAGGTCCTGAGCATTTTCCGTGAGGAGCCTCGACCACACAGGGCTGCTCCTTGGTGATAGGAATGCTGTTTGCTTCTGCAAATGAAGTGGCATCGTATTTGTTTTGATATTAAATGAATGCCTCTGATTCCGAGCAGCCTTTTGAATTTATGCACAGAATACAAATCCTCTCCAACATGCTTCCAGGATTCTTTTTGAAATTCCATGATAGGACGAGCTCTGTGATTTGGTCATATTCCATTTAGCTTGTTTTATTGCTGTTAATTTTACACCCGAAAATAGATTCTCTGAAACTTGTGATCACAGTAGCTGTCAGGTGGTGGAAAATGAAGAAAACCACCAGACAGTGTCAGATTTATTAAGCGCCGTAGAAGTACAAAATTAATTCACTTCTTTGTCTTTGAAAGGTTCAGTGTCCACAAGCTGGATTTATCCTAATGGACAAGCAAGGGAAAGAACAATAGTCAATTAGCTATCTCCTTAGCCAGACCACGCGTTGCTGGAATGCGTGTAGGGTGAGCCACCGGGGCACCTAGGCAGACCTCCAATTTGTTCATTTTGACTGCAAATGACTTAATTTAACATTTTTCTAACAAATGCATTAGGTAGAATGGTGACGTTTCCTTTTTAGTTTTTTTTTATTTCCTTTAAAGAATCGCTAGTGAAAAACCATGTTAAGTAGGCTTCTCAGTCCATTTGTTTCCAATCACTGCCCCTAATGCATGCATTTCTGAGTCGCCTGTGACTTTTCCAAGCACCAAACCCCAGCAGGATGAATGTGGAATGGAGATTTCTGATGCTACGTCTATTGGACCTCTTTGAAAATGTTTTCTATGCATCGCATAATGATTCCAGCGCCGGACCATCTGCCTGTCATCCTTTTTCTTTTTTTTCCTTTAGCATGAACGAATTTTGTATTATCCTCTTATTAGAGTTACAGTATGCAAAAGACTTTGAAAGTAAAGTTTTGATTGTAGGTCCCACGTGAACCATTTTTATCTCCCTGTAAAACTAAGGAATCATTTATCAAATTTATTAGCTGCGAAGTTCATCTCCTAATCATGCCATTTGTCTCATGTTATTTTGTGGTTACAGCATTAACATTTTTTCCCTTGAAAATATTAACCTCTTGCCATGTGTGTTCTGGTGGCGTCATGAAAACATCTGTTGCTCATCCGGGGCCACTGTGTTTCCCCATTTCTTTTTATTTGTGGGTGGATTCCGAGTTGGTGCCACGTGAAGATGCGCTTCAAACCAAATTCAGTAACTATATGTCTGGCCTTTGTTGGTAAAATTGCAGGGTGTCAAGCCTCAACGTGAAGTCCTGAAGGAGGGCTTAGTTCTGAACTCCGCAAATGTTCCGTTTTGCGCTTTCGCTGCCGGTCCCCCTTTAAACTGCAAGGAATATGCTTCAGGTTAATACGTGATTAGTTATCTAAACTATTTTATGAGCGGATCAGCACACCGGCGTGGAGTCTGGCTTGTGTATTTTTCCAGCGACTCTGAATATTCTCTTTGGTACAGAATGGAGGATGTGTATGGAGACGTTACTCCTGAATTTTTTATAGGTTCTCTCCCTTTGCCATGCTAGCTGCCATCTCCCACAAAATTTGAGTCATACCTCAACTGTATGAATCCTCTTAATGTTCAGCTGCCCTGAAGTGTGCAGTTGTGGAATATGTCTAAACATCTCAAGTGAAAAAATTGGAGGCATTGGTTTTAACAAAAGCAATAAAATGGCTACAGCTGAAAAGCATTCCAGAGGTAAACAGACGTCTTCTTGTTGTCAGACGCTTGCTCAGTAAAAAACACTTTAAAAGCACATGATGTTAGCCTCTCTTTCTTCTTCCTGGGTCTAGGGAGGTCAGAAGGAAGGAATTCAATTTTTATGGTCCCTAAGATTTCAGTATAGAGCGCTCCAGTGTGGGAAACGATATCCACCTTATCTGCCTGAATTACTGTTGTTGAACTATGAGTGCGTTTGCAAGGAGGTGAGTGTTAGTAAAACAGATAGAAAGGGAAAGGCTTTTTGGTTTCTCTAAGGGAAGTTTCATAATTTTCTTCTTGAACCGTGGCGCAAAGGCCGGCACTCTGTATCCAGTAGACACTCAATAATTCCTTTTGGCCATCAGTGGTCTTCGGTACCATTAATATCCCAACTCAGGGCTAGACTTGGAGGGGTTTTGTTTGGGAAGCCCCACTCCACCTCACCCAATCACCTACAGGGTCTCCAAGGCTCTTAGGTTCTGCCATTTTCCCTCCTGGCATTGAAACTTGTTCACAAAGCATTAACTCATTTACAGAGATAGACATCCATACAGCCCGTGTTTTAAGGGAGATCAAAGCCTAGGGTTGAACTAGGGTTGAAGTCCTGGCATCAGCCTAAAGGCAATGGGTAAGTGCTAAGGGCTTCCCAGTTACCCTGAGAAAATCTGCCTCTGCTTCCTCCTTCCTGAGTCCATGAACCCATTTGCTAGATCCAGCCAGTTTCTCCTGAAAATATAAATTGGTAAACTTCAAAATGGGGGTTGTTGGATTCTAAATTAACCTGGAGCGTCAGGTTGAGGGCTAAGTATTCTGCTGCACTGACTTCCTGGGCTGTGACCATATCCCATTCATAACATCATAGTCCATTCTCTTTTCCCCAGAGCTGGACTTGACTTAACAACAAGAAGAATGCTTTTGATTTTACCAGATATAGAATGTAATATTTCCACTTGGCAATTCTCCCTTTAACCCTGCTTAAGATTTCAGCTACTTCGGCAGAGTACTAGCAAGTGTTATGCTTATTAGAAAACTTTATTAATCAGAGTAGAGTGCTATTTGGCAATTAGATTTTAATGAGAATGAGGAACTGAGTTTAATTCAAAGTTAAAGGTCAGCAAATGGTGCTAGCCCTACCTTTTTTAACGTGTCTGAGCTTGGACACTTCTGGACAGTTTCACCTGGAAGTGTGCATGCTATATTTAATATGAAATAGCATGGAAAAGGTTTCCAATAACCCCGTTTCAGCAGATATATTCCATGAGCATTAATAAGCCACGTGCATTGCTGCTCGGCTAGACAATTCTTTTTTTTTTTTAATAGATTTTATTTATTTATTTGACAGAGATAGAGACAGCCAGCGAGAGAGGGAACACAAGCAGGGGGAGTGGGAGAGGAAGAAGTAGGCTCATAGCAGAAGAGCCTGATGTGGGGCTCGATCCCACAACGCCGAGATCACGCCCTGAGCCAAAGGCAGACGCCCAACCACTGTGCCACCCAGGCGCCCCTCGGCTAGACAATTCTTATGGGACTGGATGGCACCAAGATGTTACAGCAATTGCTGGCTGAACAGGAGGCCGTGAGAATATGATGCAATGGACAGAACTTCAAAAACTTGTCATTTCTTAAAATAGTGAGCATCTGTGCCATGCCTAGAAATGGCAGAGTAGCTTGCACAAAACCATGAGGGATGTTGTATTCAGCTTATGAGGCTGGGAAGGAGAAATGCAAAAAGGCACACCTTCTCCAGGCAGCCGCTGAGGTGCTGCTGAGGGGTGGCAGCCCTTCCACCCCTCCTGGACACACTCCCCTCCCCCAGGCCTCTACCCTCCCCCACCCTGAAATGGCACCATTGTCTCTCCTTTGTCCTTCTTACTTCTCCTGGCTCACTTTGTCAAATCATTTTCTTTTTTTCAACTCCCACAAAAATTTGTTTGTTGACTACAGCCCAGGTGAGGGCAATGTACCAAGTTCTACAGAAGGCACAAGAAGGATCACTGCTTAACCACGAGTGGTTGGGGATTAACCAAAGGTTTAAACTAACTAAAACATGTGAACGATCATATTGCCATGAAGAGGACGGTAAGGGCCATGATAGAGGTACCAGTACTGTGGGGACTCCCCAGGCTGGAGAGACTGCTTTCTGCCAGGAAAGCTTCATGGAATAGCCTGTGCTTAGGACAAAATGCTTCTGAATTCATGTGTTTCTCTCCACCTCCACGACCACCACCTGAGACAGTCCTTCATCACTCCTCACTTGCACTTCTACAACCGCCTCTCTTTTGTGTCCCTTGGAAAAGCCAGAGTTGTCTGCTAAATATTTAAATTAGATGATGTTCCTTCCTGGTTCAGAATCTTCTAACATCATCCCATTTCACACGAAGTCAAATCCAACGATCTGACCAGGTCCTGCAAAGCATGGATGATTTGCCTATGTCTTTGACCTTCTTACTTACTGCTCTATCCCTTGAGCATGAAGTTCCAGCCATACGTACCTTCTTTCTGTTCCTTTAACTCATCAAAGTCACTCCCTCCTTTAGGGCTGGGGCTTTAGCTATTTTCTCTCTCTAGAATGCTCTTCATTGAGATGCTTCCTACTTATAATTCAGTTCTTTGCTTTAAGGAGAGAGGCCTTTCTTGACAGCTCAATCTTAAAGTAGCCACCCAGTGGCTATCTTGTCACCATATTGTATCTTGAGAATCTCAGTGGCACTTACCACTGCTTGATATCTTTTCCCATTGGTTTGTGTATTGTCTCCCCTACTAGAATATAAGGCCATGAGGTTATGTGTCTTGTGCTGCCCCCCATATTCCCAGGGTCTAGAAGCATTGTTAGTGAATAGGAGGTACTCACTATTTGCTGAGTGAATGTAAGAATTTTGAAGGATTTCCCAGGTAGAGATTCATTCTTTTAATTACTGTGCCAATCACTGACACGGAAAAAACACCTGTGAACAGGTCATACAGAACCCCCACTTTCACACCTTATATTCTTCTAGAGGTAGGCAATCAGAGATAAAGGAACAAATCAGTAACGAAGATCTGTTCAGAGAGTGATCAATGCTGTAAGGAAACAGACAAGCTGACTGGGTAGGGAGTGACTTGAAGTGTCTTCGGAATAGATGGCCAGCTCTCCCTGGCAAGGGAGAGTGTGCCCTGAAACACTTGAGGGAGAAGAGCTGTGACAAGCATGGACTGTCCAAGGGATGGGGGAAGTAAGAAGGAAGCTGATGAGCATGGTATGGAATGGTCAGTGACAGACAAGGCACAGAGGGAGACAGGGTCCAGTTCAGTGAGGAGCGACCACGTGGACCTTGGGGAGACTGAATCCACACATAATGACAAGGCAGTGGATGTTTTAAAGTGAAGACTGATATCATCTTAATTATATTGTTTAAGAAGGAGGAGACATAATTACAGGTGGAAAAGGTAGTGTGGACAAAGGCATGGAGGAGGAGGTGTGGGTGAAAGTGAGGGTGAGTTTAGGGAAGAATAAAAGTTTCCCTAAAAGCCAGACTGCAAGAGGGGAGGAAAGCTGGCTTGGAGATGTAGGCAATGGGAAGAGACCAGAGAGGTTCTTAAAGCAAGAGAATGATGTGAGCAGAACTGTGCCTTAGGAAGGCTAACCTGGCAGCTGATTAGAACAGAGTCCCTGCCGGGAGACTAGTTGCCAAGCTGTTATCATCTTCCAAACAATGAGTGTATGAACTAGGCTTATAAGAAGGAATGCATGGGGTGGGGTGGGGGGCACATTAATAGAGGCAACTGATTACAACCGATTAGATGTAGAATACATGAGAGAAAAGAATCTAACAATAATATAAAAAATACTGATACCAATATTAGCTTGTTCACTGAGTCCTTCTTACATGCCAGGCTTCATTCCAACTACCTTAAATGTAATCCTTCTAAGGTCTTACTATCGTTATCCCCGTTTCACAAATAGAGAAGTTACATAACTTCCCCATGGTAGCCCAAGGTAGCCCATCCTCTGAATGCTAATCACTGTTTCAAGCCTTGATGAGCATGAAGAAGGAATTAAAAAGTCAGGATGACAGAAGGGATAGTGGATTTTAGGAAAGGGGTGAAGAGATCGTTTCTGGAGAAGTGGAGTGTTAAGGTGTTGGTACATTTCAGGTGCAAACGTGGAGCAAGGACTGAGCATGGTCTTTGGAGTCGCCTCGAAGTGTCACAGCTAGAGATGCATATCTTCATGTAGGAAGGCTGTGTTGAGGACTTGTCCCAAGTGAGGCACTCCAGTGATCATCTGTGGAACGGATGGCTCAGTAGATGAGTGAATGAGAAGGAATATAATAATCACAGCTCAAGGAGTCAACAGTATCCCCGGGGGCAAAAATATGGGTAAGAAACGGTTAGAGAATCTTAGAGAAGGCTGGAGTTTAGAGGGACATTGAAGGAAACGGACAACAGATTGAAGAAGTAAGAAAGAAGCAGAGACATGCAAGAGACTTGCTGCCCAGAGTCCAGGGCTGCAGAGAGGTTAGGGTTTTGTGGAGCCTCCAGAGAGCAGTTTGGGCAGTGGAGAAGGTGCGCACAAGATTGCCATCAACCCAAAGGAGAGGATGGAGATGACAAAAGGAAACCACAGACCATTCTTTTCAAGTCTAGTGAAAAGAGGAGAGAGACAGAAGGCAACAGCTTGAGGGGGGAGTAGGAGCTCCCGGACAGTAACACTTTGGCAAGGTTTTTATTGCTACTGAGAGAAGAAAATGAGGAGTGGAGTCTTCTGGGCCTCTGCAGGAGTGCGAGTGTCTGTACCTGTGCTGACACGGGCAGTGGGGGCCCGGTCTGTGTAACAGCAGGACTACATCAAGCCCTAGGTACCACTTAATTCAGAGCCATGCCCTGGCAGAAACGCTCCCAGGGTGGGTACATGGGATAGTAGCCAGCTGGATTAATTTGGTGATACCCTCATTTAGATGAGGGTAGAAAGTACTGATGTCATCATGCTGCTGATTTAATAGAGAAGCAAGGCTTATTTCCCCACTGACAAGAATTTGTGGCACTCAGCAGCTGTTTCAAAAAAAGAGGGTCCTGCCACCCCCTTCTTCAGACTTCTCTGGACTTACATCTGTCTTCCCAGCTGTGAGCCACTGAATTCCAGGGTGCAAAACCAAGGGACATAAGTGGGAGGGGCATACAAATAATGATTACATGCTGCTTAAATATAAATCTCGGTTTATTGTGTGTTCATGGGCACATGCCTTCAAATTCAAGTGTGCGCCTCTCTCTCTCTCTTTCCATATCTGTCTGTAAACCATAATGGTATTAAGCATATGTTTTAATAAATATTTTGTTTGCTCTATTTCCATTAATATTCATAGGGAATGGAGCACTTTGGGTTTTGTGATTTCTAATAAACATTGATGGTGTTACTAGTTTGTACCAAGCATTCAGTATGCTCCATCAAAATGGCAGCTCTAATTAGGTTCCTTGAATTAGCTAATGGATTTTGAGAAAGATGGCTCAGAAAGCTCTTACAGCTGTCCAAGATATTCCTGCCATGGCAGAAAGACAAAAGGCCCCTGGAAGCTACAGACTTCGGAGCTTTAGAAATGCAGCTGACAGTTAAAAAGATAAATTACATTCATATTTTTCCAGTGAAAGTCCTAATACTGAATTAATGTTATTCCTGTAGTGAGCATCCATTAAGAAGCTCATTTTATTATAAGGATGCATTTTGACCATTAGCTCTTTTCTTTGGCCCCCTCCCTCCCCACTCTCCTTTTTCTCCCTCCAATTCCCCAGATATTTTGGATATAGTATTAAAAAGCTTCTTTGAAGAAGAGGACATAACTCCCCTTCTTTTTGTAGTTTATAAATTTAGAAGCTCTCTTAGATATACAGTAGCATTCAGTTTAAAAAAAACTGTGAAGGTAAGTAATAAATAAAGAAATAATATAGTGATTCAATTTAAGCCTTCTGGCTTATATTTTATGTAGAACTTGGGAGGGGAAAAAAAAGCTTCTAGCTAGTGGTCTTGTTTACACTTGGATAAAAGATGATTTTGTTGTTGAGTAGGAACTATCTCAAAGAAAATGTGATGCCTCCTTCTTTCATCTTAATGTGGAATGCACAAAATAACACAGCGCCATTCAACACATTCTCTAGCTTCTCTTCCATTTCTTCCTTTAACAAATGATGAATTGATGACACCTGAATGACTATACTTAATACATCTGCAAATAGGGAGAAAAAATTGTTGTTAGTGGAATGAATAGTAATAAAGTTCGTGACAAATAGCATCATTCAGGAAAAATACACAGTCACCCACAAGCGTCTTTTTGCCAGATACGTGAATACTCATTAACTCTCTAACTGCCCCACATAGCATTTTGCTTTCAGCTTATCCACTTGGGAAACCAATACCTGTTACTTTTTAATCTGAAAAGTTACATTTCTCAAAAAACGCAGTAAATCCTTTAGGGGAATGTTTCCTGGGTCGTTAACTCTCAACCATCCAAATTCTGTTTTCCTACAATTCTGTTGTAGCACTTCTGTTTTTCTAAGTCCTGCCTGCCTTTTGGCCTTTTTTTCTGCTCATTAGTACCTTCACCAAATGAGGGCTGGGCATGGAAACGAATGTGCAACTTAAGTCAATTAATTGGGGGATTATTTACAGCTCTGGGAAAACATTCACCGAGAAAGAAACTAAAGTTGTTGGTTTAAATGAGAGTTTTTGAAATCATCTGTAGTGCCTATTTTTCATGTCCTTCCAGACCTATTTCTGCAGATAATTGAGAACTGACTAAAATACCATTGCTAATAAAGCTTTTGGAACTAGGGAAGAAATAAGAAGCAATAGAGTTGATACAACGTATAGGTTACAGATCAGACAGCTGCTTTGCCTCAGTATGATATAAATAAAACAGAAAAGCATTGTTATATGAAGTGCCAGGGAAAAAGAAAGATACTCAATTATTCCCCACACGTGACTTTGCCATGATGGATAAAAGGCATAATTGACATCATGTTTATTGAAAAAACTAGCAACTGTCACACTGTCGAGAGGCTACTGAAAGCTGGGGGAAGGCATGTTTTTTATTCATTTTCACTGTGGGTTATTTATGGAGTTCAATTGTCAGCAGCATAGGGCCTAATTTCCCCTCTTCTTTGATAGTCGACGACTCATTCACTTTTCAGATCAAGAAGACAGCTACAAATTGCTCCATGGCCGATATTCAGGCACTACCATTACCTCGCCTGAATGGAGCAACGGCTATTTATTAATTAAGATTCTGTGACTACTTTCCCTTAAAGTGCCAGTGAAAATAAAAGTCTTTGTCAACCCATAATGGGTTGGTTTCATTGCCTTTGTTTTGTTTTTTTAACTTTTTGCCCTCTGATTTGGCAGCCAGTGCCCTGTTCCTAATGGGAAATTTATCACTATATTAACAATGCGTCATGCTTCATCACCAGCTAATGTTCCTGGTTAAACAAGAGCTCTGGGCTTGGAATGTTCAGTTTTCAAGTTGAAAGAAAGGCTCAAAGTCCCATTGCCTTGAATGAAAGTGGCACTCCAGGCAGAGTACCCAACAATCAGGGAAAGAAAAATAGAAGATGACTTTTGCCGATGATTTGGCCAACCATGTAGCTTCAACTCTATACACACCCAAGAAATGCAAAAAGTACCCACCGAGGTCAGCTGCTTCTTTTCTTAGTGCTGAGATGTGGGGTCAAAAAAGTAAGGTTCTCCCAGGGTTATCCTGATAGAAAAAAATAATTCTGATGTTGCCGCCTACCCTATTTGAAATCCCCCAGTGATTCCCCATCATCATCCCTTCGGGAAAGATTGGCAGGTGGAGCTGTTCAAGTCCTACCAGCTCTGTTCCCCAGAATTTCTCCCTACACCTTCCACGCTTCTGCCATACCTGACCATGTGCCCTTTCGTGCTCCCATCCCTTGCCACCTGAGGTGTCCTCTACTGGCATGCCCAGCCCCCCACTCCTTATCCTTGCTCTCCTTTTCTCCTTGAGGCCTTTCCCGGCCTCCATAAGCAGACCTCATCACCTCTCCTCTGAGCTACTGCAGACTTCATTAGCCTTCATGATACTTCCTCAGAATAATTGCCACATTGCACTGTAATTATTTACTTATATCTCCATCTCCCCCCCACAAGACTATGAAATCCCTGAGGGTCGGGTCTGGGTCTTAATCACCATTACATCACCAGGGCCAGGGCCACGGCAATATTTAAGAATAAATAAATATAAGTGGAAATAAATGTACACATCGGAAAACCTTGAGAGAGTGATTGGAAAACTTTCATAGAAGTAGTTGATGATCGAAGTTTGGTACCGATTTATGAATTTCTTTTCCATTCTGCAAAGAAAATCACCATGCTCCTAAAAAGGATTTGTAAGAATCTGAACATCTTTTAAAAACAGCTGAAACAGCCTGTAGGAGATGATAATATAAGTTGTCTCTATCCCATAAATCCCTCATGTCAGGAGGTCAGCATGAGGGTAGAGGGTCACCAGAGCTCACTTTACACCCAGGTAAATGAGAGCTGTGGGATATTCTTGGATCTGACACCCTCTGGGACCTAAGTATATGTTAACTTTTCATGTGGCTCTTTGAAGCTGAGAAGCTGTTTGGATTGGGTAATTATTATAACCCTATTTAAAATTGCAGAAGATCTCGGCGTTCATGCATATAGGTGTAAAAGGGACGAAAGGAATTAAGGTAATATCAAAACATGTTCTTAATAAGTTCCTGGACTTAATTGCTTTTATGCTAATCACATCAGAATACAGCATATCGAATTCTATGTTTATAAGCTCATGTGATTTAGCACCATATATGCGATAATTAAGATCTACCCCACAGTCACGTCTCCATGTGACCCATGCATTCATGGTGGCTGTTTGGACAACTTATTATATATGCCTTTACTGGGTATGAAGGGAAGGACTAGCTTACACATCGCATGCATTTAGAAGGTTTTGTCTCCTGACATTTAGTATGAGCTCCTTATCATAATCTTTAGCTTCTTTCAACTGAAAAACTTGGATTTTTTAAAATATTTTTTCTTTTTGTCTTTAATTATTTTCCCAACCCCTTCTTTTGGAAGGGGGAAAAAGGTCTTGTAATGTGAGTAAATAATAGCTGTTTTAATCTACTGACATTTGGTTACTATAGCATGTAATAGCCTTTCATGACTGATATTATCTTCTAAAAACAAAAACAAAAAACCACCATCCATGCACTAAATCATTTATAATCTCTAAAATTCTATAGTCAATTAAGCTTTATTTCCTTATTGTCTGAAAGGAAAGGTCTAGGTGTCCAGCTGTCGGGAATCAGTGGCCTTTGATGGCATTCCATGATCCCCTGGGAGAAGACAGACCTTCTGTGTTGTTTCCTCTGAGGAGGAACAAATTTCACAGGGGCCCGTGGAAGTCCCAAGGTTTTATGGCCTGCAGCCCACAAAGGCTTATTTTTCCCAGAATTGACCCCGAAAGTTTAATCCACATCTAAATGTCAGATATGTATTCCTAAAACTCAGGCTGTGTTTGATTTAAACCTAGAATATAATAATTTTATCTTGCAAGTCCTGCAATTGTTGGTGAGAATTTCTTTGGGAAGAGGTGTGTGTGTGTGTGTGTGTGTGTGTGTGTGTGTGTGTGTGCACATACATGTAATATCATTAATTTGCTCAAGTACTGTGTAAGCAAGAAAGGTTTATTTCTATTTAAGTCATTTTCATCCAACTCAAGAATGTGAATAAGAGTTAAAATAATACAAGTTTTGTAGGTTTCTTCCATTTACCTTTTTATCAATGTTTTGCTAAAAATTTGGACCCTAAAACTGTTCAAGAAAACTTGTAATATTTAATGTGGAATCATGTCTCAAGGTTAGTTTCTAGAGCCATTACAGGACACAAAAGTTGTATATAGTCAGAATTAACCTTGAAAAGCCCTTTTGGAGAGTGCTCTATTGGACCCTACCTGTCACCTGTCATCTTGCACTATACCCATCCAACACAGTTTCTTTTAGCACTGTATCAGATGGCTATTCCTTTGGTTGAATACTAGCTGAAGTGTTTGGCTCACATATAAGGGGCCATGTCGTATAAGTCATGCATATCTTATAATACTGGAATCATCTTCAGCACAACGTGAAGCAGACAGTGAGAGACGATTGGGAACTGACATCAACTGAGGGAAACCAACTCAGTTCACGTCCAGCACCACATGTTCATTACACGGAAGGGCCAATGGGAACACTCTCACTACGTAAAGTGCTGTTTGCCCCAGGCCCTCATATTTGTCTAAGCTTAAAGATTTGGTGCATCAGTTAAATACAGTTTAAATGGTACAATGTCACTATACCTCAACCATGTAAGAACAGCTGTAACTGCATGAGTTAGAGTACAGAGCATGGTTGATTTATCATCTTTAACAGAAGAAATCATGGATTCACAGTTCCAAATTGGTCCAAATCTATTTTTCTTTGCATCTATGCATGCTTGTTTTGCAAAGATGTAGAGTAGAAATGAAGGGCTACTTTTTCTACCCTCCAGCATGAACTTTTCAACCACATTTTAAAATCTTTCTTAAGAAACAAAAATTACCATATGAAACACTTGATAAATTCCTTCTGTGACCCCCACATATTTTGTATTGTTAATAAAATTGGCAAAATATTTCAAGGCAATGTGTATCGTATGCTTATACATAACTTTGAGTGTGTCCAGTATTTGTGTAAACCACTTAAGGCTCAAAAACACGGCACTGCCTTGAACATATATTAGAATGCTATTCAAAATATGAATAGCTCAATTGGATATTTTATGACTAATGGCAAAACTGGCTTCTGAAATTTGAACACAGCCAGAAGGTCATTGTACAGTATCAGAATAACGCAATTATGTGTTATGGGCTTCTAATGACAAGTTGAAGCTGTGAATAATAACTTGTGTGTTGTTGAATTGTGGATAACAGTGTCACTCCTGAGAAATTTACACTTTTGCTAAAAATGGAGATGGAGAAGCAGAATGTTCTGATTAGAGAGGGGTCTCACATTGTCTCAGTGATAAAGAGCAAAGGTAGAGCAAGGCCTTTTATCAGAAAAGGAGATGACATTGATCTGGTGAGATTCTCAGTCACAACAATCAATCACGGGGGAGAAAGTTGTCCTTCATGCATCAATGAGATTACTTTCTACAGTAAATGGTAGCTGTGGTTCGTGGTGTGAGTGGAAATGCTTACCATTATGCAATCAAAAGTGCCAAGGGAAGGGGGCCTTTACTTCCACTAAGGTTTGATTCATTGGGGTCAAGGTCCTGTCCAGGGTTAAGATTTCCAGGACAAATCTTCAAGCTATAGAAGTCGGAAGGTCAGTTCCACCAAGCGAGGAATGGAAATACTAAGATGAGGATCTTAAAAGGAGCGGATGCTAAAAGCAGAAAACATGTTGAGAAAGACAAAAGGTCAGACTCAGGTTGCCATGGCAAAATCAGGAGCCCAGGTAGGCCAAGTCACATTGTCAGATTGTTGCATCAGGGTCAAAATGCCACAGGCAGTGTCAGGCTGGCTGAGGCAAGGACCACGTTCAGGATTACAGGCTGAGATAATACATCATTGTGTGTGGTTTTGTCGTCTACTTTATGACCTTACTTGCTTATCAACCTCTCAGGACCAGTGTGTCAGCCTCTCCACAGGATCCTGACATAAGGAGTAATTTTTTTGAGCTCTTAGAAATATATACTTTTCAAAGTTATGGATTAGCATAGAGCATGTGTTTTTCCCAAATTCTGCCACTACTTTGCTATGTGATGTTGAATATTCTTTTAAGATGTCTGAGCATTGATTCTGTACCTATTAAGTATCAAGTCAGAGATAACTAACAAAAGTAGGCCTCAAAACAGAGGAGATTCTAGATGTGAAAATTGTATTTTGTCTGTTAATATGATCTACCCTTTCTCTAAAGTCATTACTCTTAATACAGGAAGTTTTAGGCAGTTATGGTAAGCAACGGGTTCTTAATTTAGAGTAATTGTTTGATCAGCAAGGTAACTTAAATCTGATAGAAATTAAATGTCTCTATGAGGAAGGACGTACTCTTATGAATTCCGGAAATTCTTTTTGCAAAAATAATTGCTAATGGAGGCAACCATCAAACATAGTGATGGTGAATTTGGGAAGAAATTAGAAAGAATTCCCAAATGTTGTTTATGGGTAGTCAGATATGAGTCCCCAGATTTCACTGGACTAAACTGAACAACCTTACTTGTCAGTGTACCTTTGAAAAAATAGGTATCCTTTATAAGAAATTGGGAGCAGGGGGAAGATAGGGGAATTTACCTAATCATAATTTTCACTGAATATTTACACTGAACGATTTTCAGAACTATTCGCCACTAAAATACCACTTGAAGAATTCTACAGAATTAAACCCCATTAAAAGCCGCTGTTTATTATTAAATCTCCTTTAGTATATATGGGCTTGCTATATAAGTGTATTTCCATTGTAGAATATTAAATCTGTAGAGTATTAGTATAAGTGCTGTTGGGCTATAGTTTCCATAAATGTTCAAAATGCTTTTGAATTAATGATCCTGAGTGCATTTATAAGAATCTCCCAAATGTTTCATTTGACAGAAATCTTTATCACCAATAGAAAATAAGTAATAGTTGTGTCCATGACTGTCTTCAAAGGAATATTCTTTTCTAGAACCTAGTTGGGGATTTAAAGTAAAATAATATTGCATATAGACAGTCAGGTTTTATTATATTTATGTCATCAAGAGTGTAAATGCCACAGAATCTCAGGTTCTTTGGAGGCTCTGTTCACACTTTGAAAAAAACGTACATATATATACCCTGTTTTCTAAGGCAGAACTGCGGTACTACTGAATTTGAAGTTGAAAACTGTGATGATTTTTCAGTCCTTAAATGAAAAAAGACAAAAATGAGTCAACTCTTCCCCTAAGGGGAAAAATGGGAAAAGAACAGCATCTTGGCATTTTTAAAGGCTATAAAGGTGTTTCCCTTTCGACCAAATCTTTTAGGAGGCTAATCCTTTTTCAGAAAACTTTTAAAATTCCACCCTTCTGTGGAAAGTATGAAAGATTAACACCATATCTATATAATTAAAATTTTTATGGTAAGCATCAAAATAACATTTTTATAGTGACTTCATACAAAATTAAAGACTCTATCAAACCCCAAACTCAGAAACACTCCCTAGTCTACTGATTATTGTTCACACGTGTCCATCTAATTTAAATCCTTTTATTCGGTGAGTTTGTAAGGATTATCACATCGAGGTAGGAACATTCCTGTTAAGGCTCCATTCTATAAAGACTGTTTTCTTAACCACATCACTAATTCTGGACCCCAGGATGATACCTACAAATGATGGCTGTACTCACTGTAGTCAAACACGTCTTCTTTAAAATGGAGAGCCACATGTCTTGAGGCTATCTGAAAATGACACAGCTCTTTAGAATTACTTATATAAAGTTTACTCATAGAGTGCGTGTATTTACATGTGTGCCTGCTTAAGCATACACACAAAGTCATTGCAGATTAATTCACAAGGCCAACAATGGTTCATTGCCAGTGATCAACTCCCTCTCATGCAGTCAGTAGTGAATTTTAGCAGGAGCAGCCCTGGATGCCTGTCAGTCCTGATCTTGCTCCAGGGTTCCACTTTCATGTGGGATCCCTGTCTTATGTTGATTCTCTTTTGCACCCCATTCATTTTTATACCACTTTCCCACATAAGCCTCTAAGAGATGTAATATTAATTACCCAGAAATCTCAGTCTGCAATTGTTCCAACATCGTTCTTTAATGAATACAGACTTCATTGCATGTATTTCTATTACTTTAGCTACTTCGATTTCTATTTTTATTGCAAAGTCCTGTGCAAATAAAAGAATATCAAAGGTATGGCTATAAATGTGCTCTGCTAAATTCCCTCTGCCTTGCAATGCCTGTGACTTCTGCTACAAAATGCCTGCTGCATTTTAATGCCTTTCTTGCAAGGCAACATGATATGGTAGAAATCACACTGGTCCTGAGTCACACAGCCCCGGGTCCACCATTCACTGATTGTGCTACTTAACTTCTTCGAGCCTCAGTGCCGGCATCTCCAAAACGTCGCTATGTTATCTTCGCAAATTTGATTGAGGATTAAATGAGATGAAGTATGTAAAGCATAAATACTATATTTAGAGCATCATAGGAGCTTAATACATGCAAGTTTCTTTTCTCCAGCCTGAGGCAGTAATGGGAGGAGACCATGGCATACACAAACGAACACTCATTTTAAAGTGTACTTACATTGAGGAGTGCCTCAGTCAGTTAAGCGACTGGCTTCAGCTCAGGTCATGATCTTAGGATCCTGAGATCGAACCCCTCATCAGGCTCCCTGCTCAGCAGGGAGTCTACTTCTCTCTCTCACTCTCTCTCCTCCCCACCACTTGTTCTCTCTCTCAAATTAATAAAATCTTTAAAAATAGGGGCGCCTGGGTGGCTTAATCGTTAAGCGTCTGCCTTCGGCTCAGGGCGTGATCCCGGCGTTCTGGGATTGAGCCCCACATCAGGCTTCTCTGCTGGAAGCCTGCTTCTTCCTCTCCCACTCTCCCTGCTTGTGTTCCCTCTCTCGCTGGCTGTCTCTCTCTCTGTCAAATAAATAAATAAAATCTTTAAAAAAAATCTTTAAAAATAAATAAATAAAATGTACTTCAATTGAGGTCACTGTAAACTAGGAGACATGAAGAATAAGAAGAATAAAGTTAGATTTCAAAGTAGCATATAATGCCTTACTGTGATGTTTATTGTATATGGAAATGTATTACTATAGGTTTACTGCATATGGGAATATATTATTGTGATGGAAAGGACATGGTTTCTGAACTCCTTTACAACTTTAAACTCTGTCCAGGTCAGAAGTGTAATAAGAAGAGCCTGTTTCACTATACATCTACCTTTAAAGGCATAAGCAGTATCATTTAGAAGAAGCCACTACAATATAAATCTGTTTTGTTATACTGGTTAAATTCACTTTACATAAAATTTCAGCACATTGAAAGTGTAGGAGTGGCGCTGACCATCTACATGTGAATACAGGTGGAATAGGAATTTTTGTAAGAATGGCCAACATTATTTTATCCAGTGAACAAATAATACAGAAAGCCTAATTTTCAAAGGAGGAACTTAGAGATAGGGTTACTGATACCTTGACTGATATGGTTGCAAGGCTATTTGAGTGACTTCATAATCTGATGAAACTTCTGAAGCTTCTAAGGAATCTTTTGTTAGATTGGTAGTGGCTTTCTGAAGTTCTGGATTGGGAAGGATTCTAAGGCCATGTCTTGGTTCATCAGGAAAGAATGCTGTCGTGGATTACGTAGGTCTGCTCTGGGCAGGAAGTGGAGGGATTAGCAGCCTGTATCAATGTGTTTGTTATATAAGTGTTCCATAAATAATAGCTATTATAATTATTGTTGCTGTTATGACAAAAGTGTTTTTATGTTCCTCTTCAAATTTCTACATCTTCAACACAAAATGGGATCAATTAGCTGCTTCGGTCACAGGGGCCGTGCATATCATTTTTATTGACTTGATGGTTAGTGTGTAAGTTTTATCTGCAGTGAAGAGCTGAAAAATGAAATCAGAATTTGCTCTTCCTAATTTTATTATATTAAACACTTAATGTAATTAAGGGGGGAAATCTAGTGTAGTCACAAGGGCAGCATGAGGGCTGGAAAGAAAAATTAAAAAAGATAAGAGATGCAGTCCTGGGTCTTTACAAAAGGTTTGCACCGCGTCTCACATCTTCTTTAAAATATCACACAAGGGAGAAGATCCAGCATGTTTTCCACTTAGATGGTCCATGAGTTTCTAAACTTTTTTCCTGTTTTTTTTCTCTGAGGCCAGATTTCTTTTCTGGGTAAATAGTCATGTTCCTGTCAGCCATAGAGGATTTTCTGAATCCTAAACAGCTGATTTTGTATTCTTGCCCCATTCCCTCTATTTGAGAACTAAAATCTGATCAAACCCATATTTTTAAATTTATGCATTTATAGGCATATGGAGGAATAGTTTATAGTCTGAGTATGATTTTTTTTTCTGCCACAAATGCAGGAAAATTGTGGGGAGTTTTAAAACAATGCCTTATCGAGTTGTTTTTTTTTCCTTTATTACCGATGACTTCATTCCGCTTGAATTCAGTGCTTCAGTTTCGTTGGGTAAACTAATAGATTATGTATGCAATGTTTGCACCATGTTGATTGAACTCATCTGGTGAGTTTGAGCCTGGCTCCCACATTCATGTCATCAGCGGAAGCCTGTGCAGGGCATACGGGCAGCACAGCCCGCTCACAGTCTGCAAGAGGAGGGGAAGCTGGTCTGCGGAGAGCCGGGCGGCCTCGCCTGCCATCCCATTGTTCAGAAGAGCGTATCAGACTTTCTTTTTTTTCTTTATTGTTGTCTTTTTCAAATACTCAAGAACTTCTTAAATTTTTTTTTTTAATTTGAGGATAGCTGACACACAGTGTGACCTTAGTTTCAGGTGCACCGCAGAGTGACTCAAGAACTCTGAGTTGTGCCGTGCTCCCCACAAGTGTGGCTCCCATCTGTCACCAAGCAACTCTATTCCAGTACCGTCAACTATGTTCCCTATGCTGTGCCTTTCATCCCTGTGACTTCTTCATTCCATCACTGGAAGCCTGTCCCTCCCAGTCCCCTTCACCCATTTTGCCCCTCTCTCAACTCCCTCTCCTCCGACAACCAACCACCAGAATGCTCTTTGTATTTATGGGTCTGATTCTGCTTTTTTGTTTGAAAATTTTTTATTTTAAGAAAAGCCTAGTAAAGAAACAGAACTGTCTTGAGAGTTTTTAAATACATCTTGAAGAAAAATAAAGATATGTGATTCCCAAGGGTTTGTCTTTTCTTAATAAAAGGCATTGGGTGCTGAGTGCCTGTAGAATGAGTAGGAAGCCCAGAACCCTAGCTGACCTCGTAGAGATGTTGTAAGACATCACCAGTTGACTTTCAATCTAGTTTGGGAAGAATGCTTTCCCTCCAGAAGATGTTCACTCACCATTTTCTTTTTATAGTTTATAAGTCTAATTTCAGAATTGTTTCACCACATAGTAGATGACTTCTTTCTGTTGCTTTCAGATATCTCCTTTATGTGAAGTCTCTTTTAAACTACAGCTCCACTGTAATACATGGGGATCTTCTAGCATGCACAGCTCTTCACAGTGGGTCCCTTGCTCTCCTTCTCAGTCTCACCTGTCCCTCTTCGCTGTCCCCTCCCATATACCCTGTCTACCAGAGCAGTGGTTCTCACCTCCCCGTCAGGCACAAGTGTCCTTATGATTAACAAGTTGCTATGACTTGAGTTCAAGTAACAAAATTGCAGGCAATATTCTTCTGTCACTGATTAGAGCAAATGCAAAATATCCCTGAAGTCACCAGCACTCATTTTTATTCTAACTCGCTCCCTAAATGAGAAAGGGAGGGGAGCATGTGTTGCCCGAGACATGTGTGAGCCAGGACAGAAGTTGAGGCTCACTGCTTGCCCACATGGACTTATTCGCATCCGTTCCCACGGAGCAAGATGCTTTCTCATTTCTGTCCTTCATATTACCCTTCCCTCTGCCTGAAATTTCCTCATCTTGGGGGCACCTGGGTAGCACAGTCGTTAAGCGTCTGCCTTCGGCTCAGGGCGTGATCCTGGTGTTCCGGGATCGAGTCCCACATCGGGCTCCTCCACTTGGAGCCTGCTTCTTCCTCTCCCACTCCCCTGCTGTGTTCCCTCTCTCGCTGGCTGTCTCTCTTTCACATAAATAAATAAAAAATCTTTAAAAGAAAAATTTCCTCATCTCACTTGTCCAGCTGTTGAGCACCTAGATAGCCTTCAAGACTCAGCTAAGTTTCACCTCCTCTGTGGAGCTTTCCATAATCTTCCTCCACGGCTCTGCCCTCCCCCTGTCAGTTTAAGCAGTCTTGGTCCCCATGGGCCCTTAGTAGATGGCTGTTGTTGCACCTGGATCAGAGCCTTCTCTATGCCTTCCAGTCCCCCCCTCCCAGATATGTGCTTTTTGCAGACAAGGACTATGTACTGTTTGTTTTCACTTTCCTGGATCTTAACATCAGCTCTGGCATAGTAGGACACTCAGTTGTGTCTCAGATGAACCACAGAAGGTGAGTGGTGGTTGAAATGTGCCTAGCATTCTCCTCTTATGTCCTGGCCCTGAACTGTAGCCCATGAGGTCAGTTCTGTTGAAACGTTTGTGACAAATCCAAGCATAAAGGGAGCCACTGGCTGACCAGTTCGGGGTTGCATGGATGAGTCACTGGAGAAACTGTAATTCCCGAAAGAAAGAAGTGGCTAAAGGAGAGAGAGGAGAATCTCGGCCTAGTAATGAAGATGGCATATTCTACTATTTTTTTAAATTTTTTTTAATTTTTCTTTTTACTTTTTGATGTGGCTTCTGCCTTCTTTGCTTTCCCTGTGCCCTGTGGGCCCGTATGCTGCCATGTATGCTCCCCCCCTTCTCCCCACTCCAGAAATCCTCCAGTGTCACTGACATGAAGAGTGGCGCATGCCAACTCTGCCACATCCCATCTTCAGGCCAAACAACTGGTCTCAAATTGGCAACTTCTTATTGGAGAAAATGAAATAACTACATTAAAATTTAACTAAACCCTGTGGAGATGCTTATAAAAAAAAGGGGGGGATGGCTCTTTTAATTGCTCTAAAGGTCAGGACCTTATCTTACCTTTTCACTCAAAAGGCATTTATTAATCCCAAGTCGGATGTTTTGACCCTTAGAGCTAAATGTATTTACATAAAGACCATTTTTTTGTTCACTTTTATTACTGATTTTACAGTTTTCCTAGCATATTTGAATTACATTATTGAATCTTCCAAATTTAGATGTCAGCTCCTTTAATAAGATCAAAAAGTGGCTTTCCAGAGTGACGTACACTGTGTGACTGTGTTTGTTTGATTGTGTCCTGCAGTGGCCGGCCCGCGAGTGGGAGCACGGACCGCATCCAGAAGTTGCGGAAAGAGTATTATCAGGCCCGGAGGGAAGGATTCACCTTCTATGAGGACGATGAGGGAAGAGCGAGGCTAGATTATGACCTTCACTGGGTAAGCCCGGGCCTCATTCTAATCATTGAATTCATCTCCACTGAGATAGTTTCTAGCAGAAGAACATGGCTAAGAATGTTCTATACATACCAAGTTATATTTAGGTTACTTGAGTTTCACAGATATGAACATTACCCAAACCACAGCCATCTTGTCCCACAGAAGTTGTTTACATAAATCAAACCACACTAATGCACACTAGTTTATTTTAATTGCTTTCATATTTACTCTCTGTTGGACTTGTGTACCAACGTGTTAGGGTGGAGCAGATGGTCGATATTTTAAAGAGGACAAGGAATCTACTCAGCCTTAATCCTTGCCTCCCATCGCTTGGGTTTCAGAATCTGGGCAAGCATTAACAGACCATGCAAACACAAGCCATCTTTCCTTTGGGAAAGGATATCAGAAGTAAATATCAGAATGGGTACCTTCAGAGATATCAGTTGTATGTATATCGCATCTGAATAATTCCCATTTTGCCGATCTTAAGAGAAGTTTATTTTGAGATAAGAACAGTTTTTGTATTAGAGGCTTCTCTTTGCCAAATCCTTCAACATTTGCGCGCAGAAAAGAATACTGTGACCTCTAAAGAGAGAGTCTGTGGGTTTTTCCAGGAGAGCGTGATTCATTCTCTTGTCTTTTTCAAGAAGGCACGGCTGTACCGACACAATACACTTGACTTTTGAGCATTCACAAAAATACCAGAGGAGAGTACTTAGCGTTGGATTAAAGTACATGTCACCTACTTAGAGTAGGTGCCGCCCCTGAGTTCGTGTGCCTTACATCTGGGCTGTCATTACTCACGCTATTAGAGCAGAGCTGTCCGTGGTAATAGTGATGTCCTTGCAGTGAGGCCAGCTGTCACTCACCCTCTTTGACGGTTACTGCCTCCTACTACCGTTGTTAGTGCTGCTCTGAGAAGTGCATAAGGAACTCTCTTATCCCTGGTGGCCACTAAAGACACCAGCTCTTGTGAAAGACAAATCTATTAAAGGGAGGTTTCCTTTTCTGATTTTCACACTCACATTCATGCTCACGAGGTCAGGGTTGGGAGAGTAGAGCCCACCAGGCAAGCGGATTCCTTCTGTTTTTCACTTCGGGCTTTGGCATCTCAGGCATAGCACCTCACACTTTTGTGCTGGTGGTGGAAAGCCAGCTGCAGCAGCCACCACCGTCGTGCAGAGCCCCTGGAATTCCTCGGCTCAGTAGGTTCTTCCTGGTGCGATGGACTTTAATCAGAAATGTGAAGTAAAGGGGCGCCTGGGTGGCTCAGTCAGTTAAGTGTCTACCTTCCACTCAGGTCATGATCCCAGGCTCCTGGGATCGAGCCCCGCATCAGGCTCCCTGCTCGGCGGGAAGCCTGTTTCACCCTCTCCCTCTGCCTGCTGCTCCCCTTGTTGTGCTCTCTCACTTTTTCTCTCTCTAATAAATAAATAAAATCTTTAAAAAAATATTTTTTTAAATTAAAAAAAATAAATGCGAAGTAAGGATTGGCAGTCCCCAACCAAATGGCTATCTCTTCCAGAGATAGGCATTTTTTAACTACAGATCAGAACAAATCGCTTTTTGTTGGTTTTATTACAGATGTTAGGATGAAACAGAATGGCATTTATAGTGATGGGGCAGCTGGTCGCTTAGACTCTCAGTAACAGAAGAGAAAGATTTCCACAGAATAACAATTTAGATAACAGTTCACTTCACTTTAAACTTAATTGAGATCGACATATTAACTTTGATGACAGACTGTATACATAAGGCTCTGCTCCCTCGATCAAACAAACAAGCAATAAAATAAAGGGAAGTTGTTTCCACCATAACCAAAACAGACCACCATGTCCAGGCATTGAAAAGTCCTCCATCTCAACATCACTGCGAACTCCTATGAGCAAAATAAGACAAGTAATTTTAGATTAAGCGGTCCTGGTTGTTTTGACCTTATTTTATGTGATCTCCTTACATCAAGCGGAAAGGCTGAAAATGCTTAACCTTCATGAGACTTGAAGTTTTCCCTGACCCTCACCAAACCTGAAATAGATAACCCAAACGGTCGGGTCCTCTCTCTCTTAATGATTCTATTTTTATTCCAAGCAAATGTGGAACCAGACAATCTAGTGAATAAAGAAGTATCTCTGTTTTAATTTGTGTTTCCCATGCTCAAGTGTATTGAGCGTTGCCAAAAGTGACTGATTTTACGTTTCCCAGACGAGTGGGGACAAAGGCTTCCCAAAGGGATGCTCGCAAAATGCACCATCATAAAAGACTAGTGCCCTCTGTGATTGCCTGAGATGCTCCAAACCAGGGGTGAGAAACTCAGCATCCTTCCCCGCCTCTCCGCAAGCCAAGGAAAAACACTAGTTTCTTTTGTCCAGCGCAGGCCTGGGAAATTACACTGTTGACTTGCTACTTTTGCATAGATCTAGGAAAGCGAGTGTAGAAAGTTAACATTTCATACCTGCCAGTCAGCCAGACCTAACAAGGCAGCTTTTATTGAGACTGTGGTTCCTAATCAGTCTGGGCTTCGGCATCGCGGAGGGTGCTTGTTAAAATTGGATCACCAGCCCGTGAAGGAGAGGGGTGTGGTTATCAAGGTTTCTCACCCACAATTCTAAAAAGAGGACATTGATTCCAATCACTGCAGTAAGCAAAGTAGTTCAGCTTCTCTAACAAAATCATTACATGAACCAGCACCATCAAAAACCACTTTCATGGACTCAGAACTTCCCAGGCCTAGTACCTCAGATGTAGAGACCTACAATCTTCCCTGGAGTCACACTAGACTGGGAAGCTTCTGAATAATCGAGAAGGAAATTAGGAAGATAAGTTACCTAAGAACTACTTTTAGGAGACCAGACGGAATAAAAGTAGGCTCACAGAAGTCTTCAAAGCCAAAATTAGTAAAGCAGTCACTGGAAAGATTATTAAGATCTATGAATAGTTTTGGAAATATATTGTTGTCCGTGGAACTAATAATTCTTTCTTTGGCCTGCCTTGGACTTTCTGATTTTCCCAGGCTCTCCTATAGGCAGTTCTCTGCCTGGTGGCTCAGAGCTGAAGGCTTTTCCCACTGCTCTCTTGGGTTCTCACTGGCTCCCACAGCGCTTGCTTCTTCCTCTCTTTTCTCTATGTCTCTGATCCAATTTTAACATAGGCCAGGTGCCAATCCAAGAATATGGTATTATCTCTACCTTGGAGGAACTCACAGTCTAGCCAGGAATGCAGACATCTAAGGCAAAACAGAAAAAGGACAATAATACATGTGAGAAATTCTGTAGTATAGAGAGGTCTTAGCTTCTCAGTGAGCTCAGCAACAGCAGTCCATTCTGCCGGAGGCAGGCTGTGCAGCCAGGGCTGAGGGGGACTGTATAAAGATCATTTAGGAATTGCCTCAGCGGACAGATTTGGTTCCTTTTCTCGCAGATTCGGTGGTTTTCTTTTTCCCAAAGGAGCCTCTGATTTATTCACTTCATTTGTGTTAAAATAAATGAACACACACAGATTGCAAGGTTTGTAAATATGGACATGAGACCTTAAAAATCTTTTCAGCCAGCCTGTTCTGTAGCTGTTTTCCCATGGAGGCTCTGAGATGCTGTAAAGAACAAGTTGAGAGACTTTCAATGGCGGGAAGTGAAATGGCCTGGCGAGTTTTTTATAGGCCCAATTAAGTAAGCAAGATATGCTAGCTGTGAAGTGTTAATATTTACCAAAAGAAAACATAATACCTGTTATCTCCTGGTATGTTATTTTCTGTACAACTTGTTAAGATGCTCACAGTCCTCTGGCAACAGGCTGGGGTATTTTTTATTAGCAGATAAAGATGATCTGCTTATTTAATGGCAGCATGAAGATCCTGTAAGTAATTTCAGAAATGGGATGGCTCCAGAGTTTTCTAAAAATATCAGTACCTTTATTATTGTCTTTTTTCAAGAGCTGCATGGCATACACCATATGCTTCCTCCTCTTCTTAACTCTCTGGCTAAATTAGAACTGTCATCTATGAAAGGGGTTTGTAGACACATAGATGGGAAGGAGGTACTAGGATTTCCCCTGTCACAGAATACATGATAGTGTATCTTTCTGGCAAGGGGGATTGGTTCAGGTGATGGTTGGGTGAATAAATGAAAACACCCTGAAAGATTTGCTCACCCTGTTATGAAGATGACCTAGGAAGCCAACTTGAAGAAACATGGTTGACAGCTGTCTAGACAAGAAAGACACATCTGGTGAATTCTGCAGTCAGAGGAAAGAGAGAGCAAGATGCTGAGATCATGCTAACCATCTTATGAAAGGGATTTCAGATGGAATCTGTAATAGCCACACAAGTGTAAAAACTATCAGAAGGTTATTTTCTAAATATGAGGGATAAGAGAAAGAGCTCCTGCTGTCAGTGGTCCAACAGCAGAATTGAGTTGTCTGTATTTTCCCTCTCAGTACTTTAAAGGCATCTGGAAAAAAAAGAAAAAGCTAAAGACACTGATGAAAAATTCTAGATTAGTCAGTGGCTTTTATGTCACAAAGAACACAAATCTAACTCAAACTGGCCTAAGCAAAAAGGGAAATTGTGTTGGCCTGTAGAACTTTAAAATCCATAGGTGTATCTGACTTCACGCAAAGCTGGATTCAGCTCCATCGTTATTCTCTTTGTAGGCACCGTCCTCAGGGAGTTCCTTCATATGGTAGTGAGACAACCAGTAGCAGCTCCAACCCAACACCTTTATAAAAGGAGATTGTCTCAACCCCCAGTACATCCGGGAAGTCTTAGAACTGATTTTCGATGCAATGCTGAATGGTTTCTTGACTCAGCCTGCGTCACATGCCCACTTCTGAACTCCTTGGGCCAGAAAGATAACAGTACTCTTACTGGCCAGAACTAGGTCACGAGGTCACCCTGGAACCAGAAAGTAGGATCCGGCCTACACAAATCCCATGAATGAGTCCAGACGAAGCAGTAGTCCCCAGAGGAAGATCAAGGTGCTGATTAACAGCAGAAGGGTAAACGGGTGTCCAGCCTGACTCAGAGTTGTCTACCATAACTTCTGGTTTTAATGACAATACATACTCTCTTCATCTTAGGTTTTTAAGGAAAGAAAAAGAAAAGAACTCTCCCTTCATGTATTTTCCTCCTTATCATTAGAAAGAGCAGACCTATTACCAATCTTAATTTTGCTGCCATTATTGGTAAAAGAAGAAGATTTATTTTTGTCTACTGGCCCCAGATCTTTAAGCTATCCCAGGAACCCAGATGATTTTACTGAGTTATTCATGAGAAATTACCAGACCTCTAGCTACTTATTTAGATAGGCAAGTGACATTTTGATTCACCCCAGACCTAGGTATTTGCCCCAGAGGGAGGCAACAGAATTCTTTGAAAGAACTAAAAGTGACTTTCCTTGGGTAGAATTGCTCTATGTATAGCCTCACGGATTGTTGTTTTGTTTTAAGAATACATTCTATATGCATATGTCAAGTCATTATGTCATATACATGACATATTCAAAAGGATATATTCAAAAAGAAAGGATATATTCAAAAAGTCTTCAAAAGATGGAATGAAATAAAGAATTCGAGCCATCAAATGTAACTATGGTAATGTAACTTCTACCATAGGACAACCAACCCCTTCTCAACTGATGAGCGCTCATTAGCTCCGTAAACAGTCCCTTCCCAGTGCGTCCCTCCATCAGCAGATTAGTGTTTTCCCTGATATCCTAAAACAACGGAACTGAGGAGTGGAAGAGGTACCAAGACAGAGAAAAGGGGAGAAGAACACACACTGTGTTTATGAATTAGGTGGATGTAGGAAGGGCATGAGGTTTGATGCACTTGATGTTGGTGAAACATCAAATACCAGCTGAAAAGTTGGGACTTGCTCATTTTGATTTCAGGAAGTAGTGAAAATTTGAGGAAAAGAGGACAAAATAAATGAAGATTTGTTTGTTCGTTTCGGTTGATAGTTTTAGTCCTTTATATTTCGATGTGGCTTTCATGGGAACGTGTTGACATATTAGCTATATGGGGGATCAAACGCATGAATTTGTAGCTTTTAAATATAGTGTAAATCATTTTGAAAGAAGGCAACATGTTTATAGGCAATCCCCAACATAGAAATAAACTGTGTTTCAGAAACCATTTAGAAATTGACAATTTGGCACTGAGAATAGTTTTCCCATGGGGAAAAAAATTATTGGTTGTTAGGGTCCCAAAGCAGTCTGCAGAAGCCCATGAAAATCCAGTAACCTGGTGTTAATCAGAGACAATAACCAAGGAGCCTAGGAGCAAGGGGCCATCTGAGCCAGGAGAAAGAGGGGGAAATTCCTTTCTTCCCTCTTTCCTGGATATAGCTTTGAGATGTTCTCTAGCCCCTTCTGATCTGCCAGTCTTTAGGAGGGTCTCCCCGGGTTTCCTGAGCTTTAATCACCCCTACCTCCCCATCGTGGCACCCCACTTAGACCCACCTTTTCTCCAAGAGTGTTCAAGAATCCAAAGCTCTCTCTCTGCCCTGTCCGCTCCTTCCTCAAAGTTCCTTTTCTCTCTAACAGTTCATCTCAGCTACACTTCTGGGGACAGCAGGGTGTAAGTAATCTAACCCATAAAGGCTCTTAACATTCCTTAAGAGACTTCTCCTTTTAAAGAAGATATTTGATTCACCCTAATGAAGTACAAAATTAAGCACTGTAAGGCAAGTGTGGGAAGAAGGAGCCAGAGAAGGGTTAATGGTCTCTACCACCGGAAACTGTCTCTTCACGACCGACCGAGAGGGGCAAAGGCCCATGGCTGATGCCTTGGTGTCATTCCACAGCCTGAAGTTTCTTCAGCACTTTTATGTATGGAGCCAAGTCCCCAGATTTCCCAGTGTGACTGGCTCCCCGTGGGCATTGAACTGATCCTGAGAGTGGCACTGGTTTCTTCTAAGAACCCGCCCTCACCTCCCCCAAAGGAAGCCTTTTGTTTCATAGTCTGCCCTCTGTGGCTGTGGCCCATGGCCAGTTGCTACAACTAATATGGAGCACATCCTGACTAAAATTCTGCCCTGAAGACAGCTACTATAACCTATGCCTGTCTTCCCATCCAGTCTTCCTAAACCCATGGATGTCCTGAATTGTACACCGACTAATATAGCCCGTATGAGAAGCATTTTAGCATAATGTGTGAGAGCACCAACCCTGAAATCAGATTGCCTATGTTCACATCCAGGCTAGATCACTTACTAACGGGGTACATTTGGGCTATTTATTTAACCTCTCAGTCTTTTTTAAAACTAGGATAATCATTCTCACAGATCTCATATAAATATTGTGGCAATTAAATGATTATTCCATATAAAGCGCTTAGAATAGTGTCTGGCATGTAGTAAGTGTTCAACAAATGTGAGGGTTTTCTAAATGGTGCACAGACTGAGGTTTTTAGAAATCATACATTCCATTAGCCAAACAACCATTCTATCTCAGTCATTACTGGAGCTTAACCTCTTCTGTTATTCTGGGGTCCTGGGACATTATACAACACACAAAGCATTTGGGAAGGAGACCTTCCGGTCATGCACACTCTAGTTACCACTGAGGTACCCACGGTCCCTTCAGGTGGTGACTTTTGGGCCTCCTTGTAAGACACTTTTGGCAAAGTCTGTTGGTCAAAAGGTCAATAACTATTTCCCCCTCTCCCACACAGAAACTTTTTCTTCAAAAGTGCACTCCTTTCATCCCTGACCCTGGGGGCACACCTAATCTCTTTAATGAGCTTATGCTAAAATCAAAGACCAAAGACCAGAAGAAAGAGGCTTCTGCTTTCAGCTCTTCAAAAACCCTGAAGCAAAGAAATACCAGGGTCTATAGTTAATGACTTAAAATAGGAGGCAGAGAGGAATACAAAGGGAATATATGCAAATTATTTACTCAATGAATTAGGCTACAGTCTGATGAATAACAAAAATGGCATCACTTACTCAATACTGACTCTAACAGATATGTGTGAATACCTTATATAAATTATTCCAGACAGCAAATCCATGAGGTAGGTATTTTTAGTCCTATTTTACAGATGAGAAAATTAAGGTTTTAAGACTCTGCACCATAGTCACACAATCATTAGCAAAGCTGATATTCTAACCTGTGCTAACAACTCCTGGTGGAAGGAAACAGAAGGAAAGGAGCATTGCTGTGGAGCTGCTTACATACTTTTTTTACATGAGATGTTTGAAAGAAAGGGAAACTCTGAGTATTTGTTTATAAGCAGCATACAAACTTTGCCTCTGTGGACTCGTCTTTAATTAGCACTCTGACATTTTTTTAACCTAGTAGTAAATAGTATGAGTTCTCTGTAAAAGTCAAATTCTTTTTTGCTATAATCAAATAAGTTAGCCTATCTCTGGCTTAAATCCAACCCTGAATACCAAGAAGCAGAAAAAGAAAGTTCAAAACCACATTATTTTTCCATAATATGTCAAATAACCCTGTGCTCTACTTACATTAGAGTGAAAAAAAGAACTCTTTCTGCTTCTAATGAACAATTAATTCCAACTCAGGATGTCGAGTTTAGAATAGGTTAAGTTCCCCCAAACCACAGCCGTTTGTGTTGGATCATGGTTAAAACCCAAAATTCCAACTTCTACAATAATCACATTCTTTTCTTCTACTGCAATGGGAGAAATGACCATTTTATGAAATATAGGAAAAAACCATAGCAGAAACTCCTATGAATTCCAGATTTCCTAAACGGTTCTCAAAACTGTTTAAAATCAGTTGGATGCGTTTTATTTTAGCGGAGCTCAAAAATCCTGAAGTTAAGTTTGGGTACAAAATTTTTTAAAATGAAAATGTTTGAAGTGGAAGATATAGAACTCCATTTAACTGGCATTCATAACACATGTATCACTTAACCTGGATGACAATTAACACCGCACATGAGCCATGTTTGTGTTCAGATTCCGGAGCCCAGAATGTTCCCCTCGCACAGCTTCCGGGGTAATTAGCCAATCAGGTGGCTACGGCGGCCATCTTGTTTTTTCAGTTTAAGAAAAATTTCGACCCAGAGTTATTCGGGAGCTTAATATCATGTGGTTCTTATTAAACAGTAACGAGTGTGGTGTTATGGGAGAAAGAAAACTCACAGTAACCTCTCCTCTGAAATACGAAGAACACTTGAATAAAAGAGAACCCTAAAATGATATTAATCACTACAGCAGTACTGAAATTGCCATTCTCCACGAGAAGAATGACCACTTTTGAATACAATTGTAATAACACGTATCAGAGTCTGTGACTTTACAGGTCTATGAAATTCATTCATTTCTTTGTGTTTCGTTCTGAGGCTTGAAATCACAGTGCTGATTTTCAGCGTGTCTATGAGAAAGTGCAAAAGTTGATATCAGTGATTTCATCCAGGCACAGGAAAACTTTCCATTTATTCAAGTAAATGATCTAAGAAGAACTGGTATAACATTGTTATTATAAACAATTGAGAAATAGTTTCTTTTCCAGCTTCAAGATAAGAATTTTGTAAAGTAATGGAGTTCTTGGGTTTTATCTCCATGAAGCTTTCTTCAAATGATTTAGCTCATTCTGTGTCATCTTTCACTCAGACATAGCTTCATTCCCTAGACAGCAAAACCAAAGCAACACATGAGGGAAATAGATTTTCTGCTATCATTTATTCCTTTGTTGCTTTATTCATTCGCTGAATACTTAGCAATTTATACTAAGTGTACATCAAGCCCAACATTTGCATCAACGCTTAACAACAAAGAAGGAAAACCTGATTGGTGTGTGTGTGCGTGTGCACGGGTGTATGGGGGGAGGTGCACACCCAAAGACATTGTTTTCAAATTTCTCCTTTAGAGAAACAGTAGGAAATGTTGTATGAGAAAGACATTCCCTGTCACGATCTGATGGCTTTCCTCTAATGAACCTTCTGGCTCACTCTATGATAATGGATACCCCCAAACGATGTGGAGAAATCTCCATTTTTCAGTTTTGTTTTCCCTACATCACTCATTGCCAGAGTTCCAGATTGTTTCTGAATAACAACTCTATTTTAATTATAATTTTTTTATATGTATCATCTACTTTTCCTTTCTTCATCTATTTAGTATGGACCAGGTTTCCTGTTTTCCATGCAGTTCCCTTCACAGTAACTTTCCAGGTTTAAATTGTCAGGCAGCATCGCAGTGTATGTGGTTATAAGGGAATCAGAGGCTCACATTCTGGAGCAGGCACTCATGGTCTCACAATTAATGGGAATGATGGCCGGAAGAAATCTTTCAGCATAATACTTAAATTGGTGACTGGGGGGGGGGGGGGGGGGGGGGGGAAATGCTATGGGATTTTAGCAGTTTGTGGTTTATGTGTGGTTCTAGAACTATTTTTTTAAATTTCCCAGTTTCAGAAAGTGGATAACCTGCTCCTTTCTCTACATATAGATGTGTATATGTAAGATTAAAAAAAAAAAATCTAGTCCTTAAATACAGGATTGTGAAGGACTAAAAAGAGGACAAGCAATAGGGAAGAACTGAAATTCTGTTTTAAACATTCAACATTTCCACTTAATTATTTCATAAATTTAATTTATCAGAAATCTGAGTACTGTCCCAATGAGAAGCTCTTACAACTTTCCTAACTTTCTTGAGGATCTTATCTCCAAAATAAAAAGAAAAGCTGTTAATGTCCTATAATTAATTAAGGAAAAGAATAAACCCATTTTCACTTATGTTGTGTGACTCTGACCCCAAGATTGAAGAACAAAATTTCAAAGGCTATGGTTTCTTCATTTATTCATTTATCAATTAATTCCATAGACCTTAATTTGGTGGCAAGTTTCTTTCTGTCTTTGTGCCAGAAATTTACTTGACTCTGAGGATTCAAAAGTGAATAAGGATTCATTACATTGCCTCAAGAACTGGGGATGTACTGTATGGTGACTAATATAACAAAATAAATATTATTTTTTAAAAAAGTGAATAAGGAGTTCATGTCTGGTGGGAAAGGCAGACAGGAAACATAATTTCAAATGTAATGAGATATTTAGAAATACTTGTACAGGAAAAAAAAATTGATAAGCAAACACATAGGAAAGAAGGACTAACCAATGAACATGGTAGATTCGCTTTTATCTCCACAAAGTTTCCCCTGTGTGTTTGGGTTTCCCTTTTGCCCATTCTGCCTCCATGTAAGCTACTCTGATTGTCCTTTGTAATTTCCAAGCAAATATAAAGTGGCTTTTATTATGTGTCATGATGATTCTTCTCTTTAGGCATATATACTATGTATATAGTATATACATATATATTGGTATATAGATGAAGATAGGTATGCAATTTGCACATATTTTAGTTGATTTCAGTTTAGCAGTTAGTGGTTTATGTAGCTATTAAATAAACATCTCAAGCAGGGTTACAATTATATAGACAAAAATATTTTGAAAACCAGGTGAATACAGTTACCATACTCTAGTCTTTCTTGTTTTCCTGAAATTGTGATTTTTTCCTTTTACACTAAACTTTTTTATTATAAATGTAATACATGCTCACTGTAGTAATTTACATAATTGGTGAAAGTGTTAAAGCAGAAATGTAAATCATCTATCATCAACCACGCAATAAATGAACACTTTCTGCTTTGGCATATTTTATACAGACACACACACATACATGCATATCACATGTAGTAATTAAATTGGAACCCTACTGGATATGCTGTTACTTAAGCTACTTCTTTCACTTTCTATTATATTGTGAGTGTTTCTCCTGCCAGTAGATAATCTGCAAAAATGTGAATGTAACATTTAACTCACTAATTCATTAATCATGCTTTCACGGTTGGATGTTTAAGTTATTTTCATCATTTCCTGTAAGTAATGAGGTAATAATTATAGATAAATAATCATCTAAATAAATCTTTGCATTCTTATGTTATTATTTCTTTATCATCAATCAATATAAGATATTAATTATTTAACATAGGGCTATGAAAAAAATTTTAACTGATACAAATTACCCAACATGCCCCTAGAAAAGCTGATAAGTTTATATTCTCCCCAGCAGCATATTTATTAATGCATTTAACAAATCTTAATGGTCTGTTTTGTACAGGTTTCATACCAGACCTATTAAAACTGAGTGTTTTCATTTTTCTTAATTTTTACCAGTTTGATAGCTCATATCAATTATTTTGTTTTCATTAAATTACAACTGAGATTTAGCATTTCATGTGTTTATTGGTCATGCATATTTCTTCTTTTATGAGTTCCCCCTGTTTTCTATTTCAATGTTTGCCTTTTTTGCTTCTAAATTGTAAATGTTCTTGATATAGAAAGATTATTAAACTTTTACTGTCAAATGGCATTCAGAATTATTTTCTAACTTTATCAGTAGTCTCAACTTTATGATACTTCAGAGAAAAAGAAGCTTTACTTTTTGTGTAAACAAACCAGAGATTTTTGTTAGTTTTTTCAAATGGCATTTAAGCATCTATCAAGATGGCTATATGATTTTTCTTCTTTTTCTATTAATGAGATTATTTATATTAATAGAGTTTCTAATATTGAATGGCCCTCGCAATTCTGAAAAAAATAAATCTACACTCACATGCTGTCTGTTTTTTCTTTGAAGATAAAGCTGGGCATGGATTGCAAGGATTTCATTTGAGATTTTGTACCTCTATTTGTTAGGGAGATTGATATCTAAGGATTCTTCCCCCTAACTTTAGCAGTTTTACATAGAAGAGTTACATAACTTTTGTAAAATGATTTGAGTAGCCTTTCATCTGTTACTATATGTTATATCAATTTCTATGGTCTAGGAATTATCTCTTTGTCAAGATTTAAAATAAGCCATCTATAAAACCATCTAACCTGATGCTTTTATGGGTAATTCTTTGAAACCTTTTTCAAATTTTCCTATAGATGGAGATCTTTGGGAAAGGAGATGTTTCCTCTTTTACTGAATTTTGGAAATTCTCTATCTTTTTCTATAACATCATTTATTTCATTGAGACTTTCAACCAATTAATATATTTTATGTTTTTTGCCACTTAAAATATTTAATAATTCTATTTCTCTGTCCTAATATGTTTATTTTTACCTCTTTTTTTTAAGATTTTATTTATTTATTTGACAGAGAGAGAGACAGCCAGCAAGAGAGGGAACACAAGCAGGGGGAGTGGGAGAGGAAGAAGCAGGCTCCCAGTGGAGGAGCCCGATGCAGGGCTCGATCCCAGGACTCTGGGATCACGCCCTGAGCCAAAGGCAGACACTTAACGACTGAGCCACCCAGGTGCCCCTATTTTTACCTCTTAACTTATTATTTCTTTTAAGAAGGAATAGAGCAAACTTTTTGAATTATTTAGCTTATTTAGTTCAGTTACTTTTTAATCATGTTCAATGACAATATAATTTAAGGCAGTGAGTTTGGTTTTGAATTTAGTTTGGTGTACTTCCAGAAATGTTAATATCTTAATGTTCTTCTTCTTATTTTTTTCTATGTATTTTGAAATTTAAGATTTTATTTCTTCTTTGACCAAGAATGATTCTATGTAGTCATTATTTTAATTTTTAAGGATTTAGGCTTTTCCATCTAAAATTTTATTATCAATGTACAACTTTAATATTTTGTAGTCAAAGATAGTGAATTCTGCAACGGGGCATTTATTGAAAGCTGACATAGTATATGTAACTTTGTCATTTAAAGTTTTAAATTAATTAATTAAAACTAATGATTTTTCTAAAAATGTTCATTACTGAACAAACATTTATTGAGTGCCTATTATATTCCAGGCTCTGGTAAGGTGCTGAGGATGTAGGATAAAGCAAAATGGACAAAAAACTCTGCCTTGTGGTACTTGCATTTTGGTATATAACACACGTGTATCATTTTATTTCCTTAAATGCAAGTCAGCCTCGTCATTATACACACACTATAAATTTAATGATAGCTTTTCAGGAAAAGAACAAATAGAAAACACCACCAATGTAAGCTTTTATATTAAGAGCCTCTGCATGCATATCTCAGATGTTTAAGTGTGAGAAATATGTGTCCTACCATTGGTAAAATAATCTTATTAATTATATTGTTTCCAATACTGTATATGCTTATCTATCATTTCCTTGATCTGTCAAAGACAGACGAACATGAGGTTAAAGTCCCATTGTGCATTTTGTTTCTGAGGCTTTCAGCATCATTTTTTAGGTCTATCTCTCGGAAAGGGTTGAAATGTGATGTTTGATTCATCCTGAGGCTTTTTCTTCCAGAGAAATGTTTAGCTCATTTATATCTGTTATCATAACTGTCATCCTTATTCTTTCTGTCATTTTGGTTTAGATTTTGTGTTTTGTACACCTTTTTCTGTTTCCTATTTTATTCCCTATGTGCTACAGTTTCTTTGATTATTTTATTTAGTAATTTCCCTCCTGCGGACTTTATAAAAACATTCTTTATCCTGTTTTCTCTATCAACATCAAAAATGAAATCATCTCTGTTGAGTTCCTTCCATGTAAAAGGAACAAAGTGACACGATTATATGTCATCACAACTTTCCCTCACACTTTTAACCTGTGCTGTTTTAGATCCAGTCTTTAAAGAAGAATGTATGTCTTCTCTTTTCCTATTTTTTATGTGGCATGTTTTGTACCATCCAGGGATTACATTTTGTGTCTAATGCCAGCCCCCCTTTGCGACAACATCTCCAGCACTGAGTTCTTTATCTTGATTCATCTATTAACAGGCTTACCTTTTTGAGTAATTTCACTTTGGGAAGGATATGGAGTTAGTATATTTCTAAATCCTTGAAATCTGATAGTATCCTTTATGGATAAATTTTAACACTTACAACAACACCTGGTGCTTTGAGGTATATAATAAATATTTGTTAAATGAATGACATACCTGCTTCCCAAGGGTTTTTCCTAGACATTCCATTGTCTTTTGGTTCTTAATATCAGGGAAGAAGAGCTCTGAGGCCAACCTGACTTTTCTTCTTTTAAGTGGCTTGGTTTCCCTATCTGGATCTTATGGGATTCTTTCTTTATTCATGCTATTCAGAATTGTCACCCGAAGTCTTCTAGGTGTTTTTCTCTTTTCATTCATTTTGCCAGGTTCTTACTGAGTCCTTTCTGTTAACAGTTTTATGCTGATTTCTTTTTGTTTTCTTTCTTGAAAGCATAGATGTTGTTCCTTAGACAAGATGGTGGAAGTCTCCTTGGTTCTCACCTCCTTACACCTAACTGTGGAGAAGTCCCCTCACGCCTCCACAATGGGCCTGGCTGATAAAAAGCCACGCCTAGTGTTTAGAGGTTTGGCAGCTTGAAAAGACAGGAAGAGAACCTGTGCAATACCTGGTGGAGAACTTTGCTTCTGCTTAGTTTCTCAGATGGTTCCTCCGAAATCATGGTCAAGGAGTCAGCTCTCTGTGCCCTGATTTTGGTTTGTCCCAGCCCCGCCAGCCTGTATTTCCTGTGGCTGTGTCTGCCCTTCATCCTCATGCCATTGCCCATCAAATCAGGAGGGAACACTTTCAAGCACTTAGATTTGCTTCCCCTGCTTTGGCCACCTGGAGAACCCCCTGCTTTCCAGATGGACCGTTTGGAAGGGCTGCCACTCCAAAGACAAGAAAATCTCCATGCTAGTCTCCTCATCAGCCCTATACCCTCTCCTCCAGCCTCACCTCAAATGGAAGAGTCGCAGCTTCCTCCACCAGCTCCCCAGCAAGATTGGTTGTGAGCGGGCACCATGTCCCCCTGTCAGCTTGGCCTGTGGCACCATTTCTAGCAGATAGCCCTCAATACCTAGTTTTGGTACACGTTTCACCTACAATAGATGCTGCCGACCATTTCAGTGGAATCTGGGAGAACAGCGGTAAATGGCCTACACTCACTCACATTGTCACTGAGTCCAGAATCCAATATGCATTTTAACGCTTAACCTCCCTCAAAGAAGGACTTTCTTCATGACGAATCATAGGAAGCTCCGGGATGGTTTTATTGCATCACAAGGGCCATGGTCCTAGCTGCAGCTTATGCTTAATTCACACACAGTAAAACAATGCATATCTAGTGGTATGACTGGAAAGTATGATGGCTTTTTCCCCCTCCTCCACTAACTCCTAATTTTTCTTTAAATGGTCCTGCAAAAGTGAGCCGTGGTGTAAAACTTCCAAATCGGTTTCCTTGCCATTCCAAGGAATGCAGCGAGAGAGCCAGCTTCCTGGTTGCCCATCAGCGTGGCTTCAGTCGGGGGAAGCCGAAAGGGCCACAGAAATTCAGAGGGTCGAGTTGTGGGTTTTCTCGTTTACACTGAAGATGTAAAAAATAATTAGAATGTAATGTGGAGGGTTACGTATATGCAGTTACCTCTGAATATATAAAAATCTAATTGCCTCTGTCAAGCTGCACTGTTATAATTATTTAAAACGAAAAGTAAAGTTCCTGCCACAGACATAGATACATTGGTTGCATGGCTTTATTAATTCCTAGTCTGAGGTCTGTAGTGTGGATGATAATCTAATCACAGAATCGTAGTTATAATATAGTCTCACTAGGGGTTTACAACAGTACGCATGAGTCCCAGCATTACTGAAGGCTTGTTCTTTTTCCCGTCAAACTGATACCCACTCTCCATTTTGGTAACAACTTCATCTTAAGGAGAATTTCAAAAAGGGCGGGGCTGACTCCCTGCCTCCGGGCCCTTTACCCCTGCGAATGGGGTTCCTATAGGTTTCTGATCTGTGCCCATCCTGAGAAAGTGAAGGAAAATCTGTGGGAGCCTTTTTCAAAAGTTTTCTTGGAATCAAGCCAGTCCTACTTTGATTTTTATGACCTCCTGTCTCTCAGGGTCTGGGGCTCCACCCGCTCACGAGGATCAGATTTCCATGGAGGCTGATACCTCCAGTACCCCTAGAACCTGAGAGATGGAGTTCCTATAGGAATTCCCTGCCCTCGATCAGTCACCCATTTCAATTTGATCCTAAGCGCTTGCCATCCTATCGTGGACAATCTTGAGCATAGATTCTGTTTCACAGTTTGGTCTAACCTCTCCTTTCCTCTCGACCCCATCTTCCCGTCTCTGTCTCACTCTGTACTCCTAGCTCCACTTGGGTGTCGGTCGTAGGTGTGTGGGCGCGTGCTCCTACAGCTTTAGGTGGCTATCACCGGTCTGTCACATTCAACTGCTACCCTCTGTCTGGTGGTGACACAGCTTTGACCTCAAAGCTAGAAGTGGTGGCGGATGCAAAGTTTGTTCCAATATTGCAAGGTAGAGCTCTATAAAAAGTGCTTGATTTTGATGGCCTCCTGTCCTTAAATGTTGGTAAGTGTGTGCTCCCAGAACATGCCAGTCAGAAAGCCTCCAGGATCTCCTGGGCTTCAATACCGTAAGCATGATTCTCCAGTTTGATGGCAAGCTCAACTTTGATGTCAGACTGCTCGTTTCCTGCTTACAGCACTTACTGGCCAGCCATAGTTCCACTTTTAACTAGGAAACAAACTTGACAGATGCCACATTCCATATTACCGCCTTTTTAATTCTAGTGAGGAAAATCATGCAGGATGCTCAATTGATCAACATGGGAAAGTTTTAAACTTAAAAGAGTGCCACTGAACTTCTTCTTACTGCCTTATCTTTCTTTAATGATTATTGCAGTTTTGTCTAGTTTAAAATTCCTGAGGTATGCAGCACCAAAGTGCAATGTTGCTGCCTTTATTCACTACTGTTTAGAAATAGCATCTGGGGGTAGTGTGGAGTGAGGGAGACAAATCTTCATCAATAATGAGCAGTGATTGAAAAATAATTTTAAATGTTTCTTGTACTCATATGTCCACATCCCTTTGCGGGTAAATTCCATTCAGGGACACAGGTGGCCACTGAGACTCTGTTTGGCTTTCAAGATGGTGGGGAAGTCAAATGAGAGACATGTAGCTATAAATAAGACAGCACACGTGTAGAACCATCATCAGACATGCAAGCATAACTACAATGAGAGTTACCTTGAACAAATCGTTTCCCAGGATGGCATTCACTTCTTATTGATAAATATGCTTGATACAAAGATAATGGAGCAGATAATTAAACCATCTATTTGGAAACACAAACACACACACACTCACACACACACACACTGCAGGGAGACAAGGAGCATTGGTTAGCACAAATTCTGTCAGTACATCCTACCATCTTTCTCTAGAAGACTATCTGGCCTCTGACAGGAAAAAGATAGGAAAACATTTTGTCTTCAGTAAGGCTTTTGATTCTGTAGTCAGTAAAGGACAAAAGAGCCTAGTTCTGATTTCTTTTAGATAGGTGGACAGCGGTTTGGGGACACTGGTAAAACAAGTCATTAGTGTTTCAGTTTTGGTTGGCTGCTGCCTACCAAGCTGTCTCCTCTGTGGTGCTAACTGACCAGGGGAGTTAAAGATAGGGCTACTCCGTTCTCTTCGGCCATAGGAGACCTTATGGAGATCAGCCCTGAGAGCCCTCCTGCGTCTGCTTCAGTGCAGAAGGGCAGGTGCAGGACAAAGCCTCATCACAGTGGTTGCGGCCTCCACCTCTACCTCCTTCTTTCCACTTCCGGCGTCCCTTATGCTGTTCTTGTGGAGAAGATATACTTGATAAATGCTTGTTGACCCTGTCCCTCTCGGGAAAAGGAGGAGGATCAAGACACATCCCTAAGCGTCTTCAGAGTAACACAAGTTTCCACGGATATGAAGTCTGGTTCCCTCTACCATAGAGCATAGGCTTCATCTCACTACCTTTCTCAAGTCGCTGATGACTGCATGATGCTCTCAGAGATGGGTTGGTTGCTTTTGAGGAG
Organism: Ailuropoda melanoleuca; assembly: GCF_002007445.2. NCBI lineage: Eukaryota > Metazoa > Chordata > Mammalia > Carnivora > Ursidae > Ailuropoda > Ailuropoda melanoleuca. Next base: position 169,566,127 of record NC_048219.1, read on the forward strand.
AAATTCCTCATGGTCCACAGTGCACAGAGATTCTTACTCGGACCAAGTTCCTCATATAAACAGCCAGCTATGATCCGCAATGAGTGGTCTACACGGGTGATCCAGAAGTTGGATTACATAGAAGTCCCATTAGCCCCCAGGATTATGCCATGTGTTAGTGTATGCCCACATTTTGTGTATCGACACTCACAATTATCTCCTTTGCGTAGTCTTCCCCAGCTGCTCCAACCACATCACTCTTTTTCTGTCGGGGCTTCTCGACCACTCTTGTCTGCACCAGGAGGTAAAACTTAATCACATCCTCATGGTGCCATCACACAACCTAGTTGAGAGTTTCTGCATGTTTTAAGTCTACACTGTGCCCAGCCTGAGCGCTTTGCTGCCCTTAGACAAATGTTTGCCAAATTGAAATCTTGATGGCCCAAATGGGTAAACTGAGGCACAGCCATCTAGTAATCTCTAAATACAAAGTACACACCTTTTTGACACCTGTGTTCTCATCTCAGCCTCCTCTCTCTGTGTCAGAGATGGCACAAACTTAAATATTCAACACGTTAACATAATGAGGAATGCCAACTAGTGGGTCATTGCCACATTTTCTTTTGCAACGGAAGTTAACTTGGTTAGCGTCTTTTACAATGGTCCAAGAAGCTACCTGACATGCAGGCAATTATACCTATAAGGTGAGCACCTCATTCAAGTCTTTTTATAGATTAAATCAATGTATGTTCATGGATTTTAAAATAATAGATCTGGATATGGAGGCATGACCCCACTTGAGTGTTAAAAAAAAATTAACTTCCAACATATTTTAATGCAAATGTTACCTTTGTAAGTGGATGACCTGAAAAGAAAGTGTTTCCATAGTAACCTAAGGGAACACATAACCTGTTTATGATAACTTCTATATGAAGAGAGCCAGGCATGGATAGGGGATGTGCTTTGATGTCTGTTGGAAAAAAAAAAAAAAAATCACTGACAGCATTGTGTGAGTGAGTGGTTGGAGGATTTCTCTTTATTTGTAGTTAATTTAGAAAATAAACTTTCAGGGGCGCCTGGGTGACACAGCGGTTAAGCGTCTGCCTTCGGCTCAGGGCGTGATCCCGGCGTTATGGGATCGAGCCCCACATCAGGCTCTTCAGCTAGGAGCCTGCTTCTTCCTCTCCCACTCCCCCTGCTTGTGTTCCCTCTCTCGCTGGCTGTCTCTATCTCTGTAAAATAAATAAATAAAATCTTTAAAAAAAAAAAAAACTTTCATAATGAACTGCTGAAATCCACACTTGAAACAACCAGATGATCTGTCAGGATATTTTTTTAAATGTAATTTGCCATAAGTGACAACCGAGGCATCAGTTAAAGAGAAATAGATTAGCGATGAGTTCTTACTTGAGGTCTTTCCCATTTTGTGCATTTCTTTTTCTTTTTCCTCTGTGTTCTTCCCTAGGAATCACTGAGGCCTTTCAAAGCTCTTAGATTTCTCTTTTTTTTCCTTCTCATTTTTTACCTCAGAACATGTCATGTAGAAGCTGCCGTTCTGGAATTGAGAGTCTGTATTGTGCAGATATCACCAACAAGGAGTATATTGATTATCCTTCACTTTCTCTACTGACATGGCCAGTTGAGTTGGTAGCTTTTTAGAGGTACCATTAGCTGGAGATGAGTTTGACACCCACAAGCCCTTTATGGTTATTTTCCCTTCTTCTTACAGATGTAACATCTAGTTAAAGAAAAGCTTGTCTACAAGATTCTTTTCTTTCTTTCGTTCCTTAATATTATTTTTTTCTTTGAGAGTCATTAACGTAGGGAACAGATGCATGCAGTTTTAAGGAGTATTTCTTTGAAGCGCCATTTTAGAGTCAGCTCACTGACAGGTCCATGCCCATGGGCTCTGGTGTGGACTTGGGGCAGAGGCACTGCCTACAATTACCCATCTGGTATCCATCTGGTACCATGAATGAAAGATAATACCAGATCACAGAGAAACTCTACCAACTGCCAACTTGGTATAAGCAGACAAGGAAGGTGCCACCCAACAGCGCCGTGAAGAGTAAGAAATGTTGTCCGTAGGGTATGCACATTTCCAGCGCAAGATGCAAGAGAATGGCATGTGAGAGCATATGGAAAGAAATTGCTGTACGCATCTAACCTTACAGCTGCAACTTGTTAAATATTAAACCGAGTTCTCTGCCTCATTTAAGTTGCTAGTGGAGTTTGGGAGAAAAGATATCCTAATATGCCTGAGATATGTATTTTGCTACTCACACCCACCCACAGGAGGGTTAACGGGATTTGAAGACTTTGGGATGAGGAGTAGATACCAGCATCATAAAGGCATTGATCTCATTCATGTGGAATGCCACTTTCCAGTAGACTGTTGGGTTGTCGCAAAAATAAGGATTTTGTGCTTGCTATAAAGTGGTTTGGACATGTAATCAATTTATTACATTCTCCTTGTTTTTATATCTCCCCTTTCTGCTTTGTCTGCTTCCTTCCTGAATGGAGCATGCTCTGGTTTGTGCCATGGCTAAGTATTGAGACTCTGTTGATAGAACTGTCAGAGATTCATTTTTTTTATACATTAATTTTTTATTATGTTATGTTAGTCACCGTACAGTATATCCGTAGTTTTTGATGTAATGTTCCATGATTCATTATTTGCGTATAACACCCAGTGCTCCATGCAATACATGCCCTCCTTAATACCCATCACCAGCCTAACCCAATCCCCCACCTCCCCCAAAGCCCTCAGTTTGTTTCCCAGAGCAAACAGAGATTTGCTGTCTTCATACAGCATCGTCCCCTCCGAGGAGCTCCAGATGGAAGCGCTGGTCCGAGATGGAAGGCCGTGCTTGCCTATGAGGCTAACCATCTGCGCGAGCCTTTCCGGTTTGTTTCCTCCACTTGCTCTGTAGTCTCGGTGCCTGGCTTGCCTCTGCATTCAGGCATGCTGGAGATGACCAAACACAGTGAGATGTCAGAGTGAGAATTTAGCAGCTTTGTGATCGCCTAAGCATCAGTGCGCTCTCGTGGGGTCTTTTTTTGCACATCAAATGGTTTGTCTTCACAGTAACATCTCATGTATGTATATATGGTACTTTATATACTGCCATATATTTTGAAAGAAATTATCATACTCTTTACATCTAAGCAATTCAACGAAGACAAGAACCCATTTTTACAGATGAGAAACCTGAGGCTCAGAAAAGTTTCGTGATTGCTGACAATCAGATCATTAGCTTTGAACCCAGACCATATGACCCAAAGTTTGAAAGTCTTCCACCAGATTTAGGTAAGGAGTTTTTTGTTTGTTTGTTTTTGTTTTAATCTCTGAACTTCTCTTTCCTCCTTATGAAAGAAAACATTTAACTCCTTAAGGCAGTTTCCCAAAGAATAAGAGCTGTAGTCAAGATAGGGAATCATCATGGCCCCTAAAGTCCCCACCCTGTGGGTGGCTAGAGGGATGGGAGCTGAGTTGACTTCCTTTCTTCCGTAATCTCCAACAAGATGTTTCCCGTACTTCCACTGAGAGACAATGCAAAGAAAAATGTCTTCCTGGTTGGCCACTCAGAGAACCATGCTGGATGAAGTCGGGAAGAAAGAAAGGCTATAAGTCAGAGGCATGAGTCATCTGGATAAGAATCGTAAATTATAGAATGCAGGATCACTAGCAAAGTGCCAGGATGGAGGCGGGTGAAGGATGAGATGTCAAAGTAGAAGGGTTATGATCCAAAGGTGAGATTTCAATATTGATGTTGACCGTGACTGGCGTAAAACAGTTTGCAGAAAAGCCAAAATGAACTCAAACCTGATTCCCTGTGGAAGATTGCATAAGTTGTGTATTCTGTGCAAGACGGTATAATACTGTAAATTCTCTTGCTTTTCTTCTTCCAACTTATGGGACTCGAGTTCTTTTGCCGTAATTTATACTAATTAGTCTTTCCACTTAAATCAAGAGGGGAACTGCGAATGTAGCCGTCCCTTGTCTGCTCCTCATTAGAGACAATTAAGAGTTAGAAGAACAAAAACACATCACAGAAAAGATGAGAAAAGCCACCCAGAGAGAGAAACATGAGGCAGGAAATGATCACATTGGGCTGGACAAAGAGGAACTGATAGCCTTCAAGATCCATCGCTCGTCCAGCTAAGGTCTGCACAGGGTCTGAGGTAGCACCGCCTGGTCATGCCAGCCTCCCCTGTGGTCGTCTCATCTGCGTTTCTCATATCTCCTGTCATATTGCATTTATTAAGAAATGTTCTCACTCTCTAAATCCAATTCATTAGTTTCCCTCCGTGGATAAGAGGTATGGCATTACTGATGAGAGAAAAATAAGTCCTAAGCTAATCAGCCCTGGTAAATTCCAGTCTTGCACATTATTGTCATGGAAGCTTTCTCCCAGAATTCAGAGCACAAAGACGCAGGAGAGGGACCGGGTGTGAGATGTCCTCACACCGCTCTCGGAGCCCTGCTGTTTATATCACTTTATACTTTCCCAAAGGGGGAAGGAGGCGAGATCAGGGAGCATTTAATTGCCTTATAAACTGATTGACAAATCGGTGATCTGATGCATATGGATGATCTTTTTCGTGAAATGGCTCAGAAGCTGCTAACGGAGATCATCGGGCGCCATGATTTGCACACCCTCCGCGGGGTTATTACAGAGAAGCGGAAGGATGGGTTGATTATTATCTTTCCTTCTTTCTGGGTTTTTTTTTTTTTTCATGAATGTTTTCTTCGCCTCCGGGGGAATGCGTTCTAGCAGCGTGAGCACCACTATTAATCAACACTTGTAGCAATAATCAGGGAGTGAAAAATGGTGACCAGAATCTGTGAATGCACTGGCATAACTGTCTTCTGAGTTTTCCTTTGTGATCATGCCTTGGCATTCTAACATGGATAATTTATACAAAATTAATGTTGGCACCTTCTGAGGTGCAAAGATTTATAGAAGCAGTGCTTGCTTCTTCATCCATTAAAAAAGAAAGAGAAATCGTTTCTGGTCATGATGAATAATATTTTAGAGCCTGTAAAAATATACTTGCTATTTTCATGTTTCTTTGTGTCGTGTTGAGCCAGCGAGTCCCTTCACTTTTGAGCCTGGGTGTTGTGAAAGGCAAACTGTTGTAAGTTCTTGTTTCCAGTTTTCCCAGAACTTTCACCAGGAGGGGGTGTGAAAAATAATCAAGAATTCAAAAAAATACCTCAGGTCCCAAGATCCTTCTGAGAGCTGTCTGGTGTTATTGGAAATGCAGGGAGAGAGAAAAAAAAAAAAAAGGCTGAGTTACTGGGATGGCAAAATGCTGTTGCTAGCCACACCTGAGCCAAAGTGGCTGTGGAAATAAAGTGAGTTGGGGCTGGTGAGGACACTCTACGTGAGGGAGGCATTTTAAAATTCAGTTGCCGCTTTCATTCCACCAAGTTACCTTTCAGTTCTTCCCCTCCTCTGATCAGTAGGATGAATTCTGGCGTGTCAACACTTTGAGACTTACTCTGAAATTTCACTTCCTTGGGATTGGCTTGCCGGGAGCCTAAAGAAGGTCACGGAGACGCAGGACCACATCTTAGAGAGTGATTGATAGACCAAGACTCATAGGAGCGTATGACACCAGCCCCTTGTCTGAGGATCGCTCCTGTCATTAAAATCAATGCAACTTAATTAAAGCAAATTACAGATAGATACATCTATAAATAAGATATTAAAGTGTGCTGCTGAATATGATAATTGCTGCATATTTAGCAATCAGTGTGTGTGTTCTGCTTTTGCCAGGAGGAATTCCTTTCAGTGGAATCAATGGAGCTTTATTAAAAACCATCCAAATTAGAGGGAGAAATGATGAGTGTTATAATAACACAAAATCACTGTTTCAACTTTCACTGCAAAGAAAGGAAAGCAAAATATGTCCATCCCTCTTTTTTCACTCAAGGAAAATATTAGACATATTCTCTTTAAGATGTGGATATTTTGAATTTATACATTTTAATTTTTGTATTCTCTTCTCCCAAAGGAAGGCGGAGGGAAAGTAACAATCATAAATAAAACAATTCAGCAGTGAGACTGAAGTGTGAGGAACATCCCAGTGCCTGGATATGCTGTTTTATACTTTGATGATGGAAGACAAATAAATGAAGCCCATACTCTAAACAGAGCTTTAAGTGGCTTATTTTATTCTCCTAGTCACTAGATCTTTGTGTGTGAAAGTTTTCATAGGTTAATTCAAAATAATGAATGTTGGAAATAAAACCCCACTTTCATCACCTTCCTGACTTGTCTCACTACTTTGCCCCTGTCACCTTTTATCATACATAAGAATTAAGCTTATGGCCAAGAGACTTTTTTTCAGGTTAACTTAAAAATATACATTTTAAAAAAGATCATTCATCACCCAATTGAAAAATCAATAACAAAATGTAACAATTAAATCACTTCCATGTGACCAGGATCATTCTCAAATTTAAGAAAATTATAAGAAGACAAAGATGTCAATGACGAACATTAGAGACAAAAAAAGGAGTCACTAGAAAACCAGCCACTTCTAACAGACATCTAAAAGGCATTTACGAAGACTTCTTACACTGGGACACTCTGTGCATTTATTGTTTGGAAAGAGAAGGAAAAAAGAAAAAAAAAGGAAAGAAAACAAAGAAAAAGGAAGGTAACAAGAGAAAAAATGAATGTGTAGAAAAGTGATTTTTAACTATTTCACTTAAGCAAGTATTGATTTTAAGATTTTATTTATTTTTTGGAGAGAGAGAGAGAGCACGTGTGAGCAAGCAGGGGAAGGAGCAGAGGGAGAGGGAGATGATCTCCAGCAGACTCCATGCTGAGTGCAGAGCCTGACATGGGGCTTGATCCCAGGACCCTGAGATCACGATCTACCCGAAAACCAAGAACTGGACACTTAACCGACTGAGCCACTTAGACACCCCGCAAATGTTGATTTATTGAATGTCTTCTGAGCACTGGTCTAGGCAACGAGGAGAGGAAACAAAGTCCCGTTCTCATGGAACTTACATTTTTGAGGAGAGAGAGACAATAAATAAGTGGAGTCAGTGTCACGCCATGGTAACTTCTGCAAAGAAATATACGGCTGCGCTAAAGGGCTAGAACATGTATCTGGGCGAAGTGTGCTGTCTGACGTATGGCCATCAGGGAAAGCTTCTTTGAAGAGGAGACACTTAAGCAGGGACACAAAGTGCAGGACAAAAGCATGTGGCCATCTGGGGCAATGTGCGTATGAAAGCCATGAGCAACGAGCCGGGCCCGTGGGAGGAGCAGTGAGGAAGGCAGTGTGGCTAGAACTATGGGAACAAGCTGGGCGGGGAGGAAACAAAGCAGAGAGGTAACTAGTTCAAAACCGCACGAATCTGTAGGAGCAAAATTATTAAGTCCGCTACTTAACCATCCTCCCTGATAACTGTTATTTCTGATTTTCTAAGATGCACATACAGTGCATAATACCCTTGCTTAGAAAAGAGTATAAAGAGTTGGCGGTGGGTGTGGCTTGCTCTGTTCTTTTTAAGGCCCAACTAGGGCAAATGATTTTCAGGAGAGATGACCCATGATTTCACTCCAGACTATCTATGCCAGAGGCCATTCCACAGACAGATTTGTTCATAATTGTGACACATGAATTTTCCACTCTGCAGAGGGTGCGTGCAGATGAGAATGGAGTTCCGCCACATGCATTATTTCCTAGCTCCGTGGCTAACATGCAGACATATCGCCCCCGTAGTCACATTTGCTCTGCTTCCGTCTGGTGTTACTTCAGGTGTGTAGTAGTACAGCATGGGATGCAGCCACCTCTAAATTCCATGGGTGATGGAAAGAGGAAGTAGTCACAGCCATGGAGCATGCACATCACAGACATCCAAGCCCTGCCTTCCCTTTAACACGCATTCCGTTCTTATGTAACTGTCCCTCAGAATTGTCCCCCATCCACAGGTAGAGAAAGGGGCAGAGTCATGGTCAAAGACTCCTTACTGGGGTACTTTTTCCATGCCTAAAGATGTCATAGGACAATTCAAAACTTAACTATCCTTTGAGATATGTACTAACAGTAGCTTGCAACTCAGTTATTGGATACACAACGCATGGCCAGTGTGGTTCATCGCAACTTGTAAGTGAATATTCTGTTCAAACTGAATACTAGCATTCCGGTCATACAATACTACTACTATTACTGGGATATGTGCTGCATAAAAAGAAACATATTTGCTTCAGAAGTCTCTGAAAATACTGATACAGGACCTGATTTAATGGGTCTCTTGAATTCACAGTATTTAAAAGAATGAGAGATCGAAGACATTACCCAGTGAAAGGTTTCCCATCCCTAGAGATAGGTGAGTCCACTCCACCACCTCTACAATGACCTCTTTCGCACCACCAGGTAGCTCTGGCCACCCTTTCTTTGCTGGAACTCCTCAAGCAACAGCCAGGCTCCCACGTTTGAAGGATCCTTGATTTCCATGACTCAGAAATTAGCCATTAGAAACACTTGCCACGTTGGATGGTTTTTCTCTGGGCCTTTGCTGTAGAGAATTTTAGCCCAAATTGCATTTGCTGGTATGTTATCCCTTCTGATGGTACACACGCCCAACGGCGCTGTCTTGTGTTTAACCACAAAGGGAGGTTGAGGAGCAATCAGGGTGAGTCTAGTAAAAACTCGGCAGAAGCCTAATGAAAATTGGAGTGGACCTAAAAACCTTTAATAAGATTTTTCTCTTTTTTGTAGGTTCTTGCAGTTTGTTTTTCATGAATATCTTTTATATGGGGGATTTTTAAAGGTATTTACTCTGGGCAGGTACTTGAATTCCCATTGAGTAAGAAGGGCAAGGTGGAGTGAGTGTGGTGGCTGGTAACTGAGTTGTGCACCATTGAAAATGTTGCATGCTGAATTGGATTTTGAGTTTTTAAAGAAACGGCTTGGTTAACTTTCAAACCACATGCTCCTGTGTTTCCAGGAATGGCATGAAAAGGGCTCCATGCCTATTCCTTCCAAAGCATTGAGTTCTCCTGCTTCCACTCGCATTTTGCCCCTCCTTGAGTTATGGTCTCTGGTCTCTGTTCCTAAGGACAGATGATTCTACTTATTCTTTGTTTGGATGAGTTCCTCCCAGTGGATGACCCTCAAATTGAAAATGATGTTTCCCCCGTGAACTTCCAAAGCTTAAATTCAGTGTTCCTCATATGGTCAGTAACTCATTTGTGGATTGCTAGCATAATTTATGTCGTTTTGCTGTCTGCAGAGTAAAAGTGAGTTTCTCATGGCCCTTGGGGGAGATGCTCAAAGAGACCCAGTCCCTCGACTATGTTGGACCAGTTGACAGAATCGGGAGATGAAACTCTCTCTACTTCCTTCCAAGTGACTTGGATTAATACTGGTGTTATTTTCCATACCAAAGTCCAATTATATGATGGAGGATTTTTAGTAATTGGACCCTTTGGATTTTAAATCCTCTCAGGTCAGTGCCCATGAGGATAGCCTTCAGTAGGAAGGACTCTGGGGCTTTGCACAGAAGGCAAATCTGATTTATAGATGGACATGGCATTACGTCTGTCACAAACACATTATGAATGGGCGTTATACATTTTCTAACATACAGATCAACCCCCCCTTGGGAAATTATCCTTCATCCTAATGGATTACACTCTAGTAAGTTCCTTGTAAAATTCATCCTAAATTTTCACTTTCTTAATTTCATTAAATTGATGAGTCGAGATCCCTGTTTATCCTTTTGCCTACATCTGAGGGATGTTAGAAGAATTAGACTAAAGTTTATAAATCACCTCACGATTTATACTGAGGCCACAGAAACTGAGCCCACAGAAACAGTACAAAGCTGTCGTGGATAATAAACAGGTGCTGATTTCTGCTCAAACTTCATACTGTGCTGGGGCGCGAGAAGTACTTCCTCAATTAAGTAGATACACGTTTTTCTTCTGAAATATGGGAAGCCACCTAAATGACACTCAACTAGCGTTTCAAATGCTTAGCTGCCGAAGTTGGAATTTTGTTTCTTTACCTAGAGAGAATCATGCCGAGTCTTGGTTTCTTTCCTTTTTTTTTTTCTTTTTTTCTTTTTCTTTCTCCTGTCTGCTGCCCTCCTGCTACATGATGCTTCCCTTCAGACTCTGAATCTTGGCCTTTCTGAAAGAAATGCACTAGGGCCTTCTACCACAATGCAGCTCTAAACCTGGATCGTACTCACTTAGGAAGAGCCACCGAAAGAGTGTGGTAGGACTTCTAACAGAATGATTGAGGTCAGCAGGTGAAAGTTGCCTCACTTCCTACCTGTGCACGGAGCCCCTTCTGCCCTGGGGAGGGACCCAATAAGTCAGCAGGGGTACTGATACTTATATTTGGTCCAACAGTTCAATGATGTAATAAAATGCACACTTCACGTCCGTACTGTTACATGCCTAAATCACAATGAGGATTGTTTCTTGACTTCACTCCATGCAGTGGATTAATGTTCCCCATGATCAGAGCACTGTATTCAGTTGTGAATAGCCTCTTGAGGTAGGCCAGCCAGGTTAATTCAAGTTTGTTTTCTCTGGTTAGCATAGGATCATGTGTTTCTCTGCTTGCCTGTGTTACATCTCACCTTCAAGATTACTTTTTTCATTTAAATCGTTCATTCTTTTAATCATCTGGCATTTACTGAGCATGAAACATGCTGGACAACAAGTGTTAATAAATACCGTTATAAAAGATCATTATAAGGTAACACTCTCAGTAAGTATTTAAAATATATACTCTAGGTTCTCAGAAAATAGGAGGTGAATAGTTCTGTCGGAAGAGTTTCCCAGGGTGGTGATGGGAAAGGCAGAGGAGGAGCTGAGCAGGACAAGAAAGTGAGCAGGTACGTGGGGGTCAGGAAAGGAACGATGGTTGGGAAGGTGTGTGCAGGGTGAAGTGGCAGGGAATGTGGCTGCAGAGATGGGGGAGGCAAGGAGGATGACAACGATGATGACCACAGTGAAAGCTGTGGATGTCACGTTTGGGAATTTCAACTTTATTCTAGGCGTTGAAGGGTTTCTGTAAATGCAGTAAGATGATTGTGTGTCTATGTGTCTGCATAAATCCATATCCTTATCCCTGCATTACACATACATACACAGGCATACGTGTGTATACACAGACATATGAATGCATACATCATCTTTTAAATATGTCATATCATTCCAGCCATTCATCTTGTAAATAAATAAATAGGCTTTTTTATTAAAGTAAGAATTCTCTCTCTTCCCCTCCCCTCTCCCTCCCCCCCTTCTCTATGCCTCTTTCCCTCCCTCCTTTCCTCTCTCTCTCTCTCTTCCCCTCCCTTGGCCCTTCCCTGTCTCTCTCTTTCTCTTTCTTCCTCCCTCCTTCCCTCTCTTCTCTCTCCCTCTCCCCCCACCCCCCCTTTTTTTCTCTCTCTTCACTCTCTTTCCCAGGACTGTTTTTAGATCACTATCACCGAAGAAGCTTCCATTGGCTTAGCCAGGGCTGGGCAGAGGTTCATAGAAATAAACTCTACAGGACAGGAAAAAATTCTCTGCAGGTGTTTTCCTTCCTAAAAGAAAGATCAGATCCCATGTAACTACAGCAGCATTGGCCACGACTCAGATTTACTGAACATATGAGTACACTCTGTGTGCATGATACATTGTAGTTTACGTGCATCAGACCGTTTAAGCCACACAACACCCATCCAAGGTGAGTACTATTATTCACCACATTCATAAAGAAAACTGAGATTAATGAGGTGAGAAGCCCAGGCTCAGAAGTGACCTTGCTCAAGGTTACACAGCGGGTGGGTGATGAGAGCCCAGCCAGTCTCATCTGGAGTAAGCGCCCCTCACCGCAGTGCCAGCCCTGGGTGTGGGCCAGAGGACGTGCCACTCAGTGTCCAGTTAGAAACTCTGCATGAGGGGCGCCTGGGTGGCTCAGCCGTTGGGCGTCTGTCTTCGGCTCAGGGCGTGATCCCAGGTCCCTGGGATCGAGCCCCGCATCAGGCTTCTCCGCTATGAGCCTGCTTCTTCCTCTCCCACTCCCCCTGCTTGTGTTCCCTCTCTCTATGGCTGTCTCTCTCTCCGTCAAATAAATAAAATCTTTTTAAAAAAAAAAAAGAAAGAAAGAAAGAAAGAAACTGCATGCGAGTCAGTTTCCAGTCAGGATGGAGGGACCCGGGGCTCTGTAGGAATGGTGGTGCCCTTTAGGATCATCTGACCCTTATGCCTCCCTCTTTGAACAAAAGAGCCTTACAAGGAATTTACAATACCCACCTTTTTCCTGGTCAAGGCATGGCATGGATGCATCAGATGATGTAGGAGCCCAGACTTCAATCATTGTGACATCCTTTGTGAGTATAGTATGTGGTGACATACCGTTCATCCTATATGCATGCAGGAACTAGACAGTGAGCACATTTTAGAAATGACAGTTTGCAAATTGGTATTGACTCCTTAGGGGTCAGCGTCTGGAACACGGCTGTGCACCCCCTGCCAGCTGCATGGTTAGGTGCCCATGCATCCAGGCCCCGAAGCCAGCCCGTGCTCGTGGCCCTGTCCTCGCCTGCATCCCCACCAGATTTTGCACCAAGTGGAAGCACAGCTGTTATAATCGATGACCAGCTGTGATTTATTTTCACAATGGCTATTAAGACCCATGCACAAGCACTGTTTCTGTACTATCTCCTCAGGAACATAGGGACCTGGCTCGCGAGGTTTAAGCATGTCACTGCACACAGCCTCCAAACCGGAAGCCACCTCCTCACCCCCCGGTCACTGTGCAGAGCACATGCTTCCTGCTCAAGTGGCATCAGGAGATCCCTGCTGGGTGGACTTCACAGACGAGGCTGACTGAGGTTAGATGTGACTCAGGTGACGTTTTTTTCAAAGCATCTTGGGGCAGAGAAGAGCGAGGCTTTGATGTATACTCGCTATTTGCAAACCTGCTCAGGACAGAGGGGAGACTCTCAGCACTGGTCTCCTCGCGCCCGAACTTCTTCATTCAAGTATCAGTACACAGCTTAGAGGGTAAGTCCGGGACGGGGTTTCTAGAAGCCGTTAGCCACAGCTCTGGTGTCCCTCCCTGGTAGGGGAGACGGCTGCTGTGCCGTTATGCTACATCCACTTCTTGGCTCATGTGAGAAACTCGGGCTGATTTTTGTTGTTGTTGTTGTTGCTCTCGGTATATTTGCATAATTTTATATCCTGAGCAGAGTTCTTGATTTTGCAACATCATAATAAAAACAGTGTGAATTGGCAGGTTTAGGGGTATGATTTGCAGCTGGTCTATCACTTCCGCTTCTGGAAGCTTCAGCTTGAAGTATTATACAATTATCATATTTTACAGGACTTGAGCTTATATTTGCATCTGCTCATCTTTTGTTGTTGCTTTTTAAAAATTACTCTCTTTTAGCATTTTTGGGGGTAGATGGATTGCCTAATATACTCGCTTTATGCACTTTTCTCTTCGTGCTATTCGTATAGTTCAGTGCTATTGAAATCAAAGCACCAAGGTCTAATTGACATAATAACACGATGAGCTCTTCGGACAGTTTTTGGAGATTGAAAACAATGATGAAGCAAATGCAACCCAGGGTTACAGTAATATCTCTAACCATCCCCTTTTCACTCATTGCCATTATTTTGATTAAAAGGTCTATAGAAGCCACGGTGGTTGTTCAGGATGCAAAAATTATTGCAGAAACTTCCTCTATTAATGGAAATTATTAGAGGATGGGAATGGTACTCGAACAGCAAGAATGACATTAATTATGCGAAAAGCAATCATATCTGGCAGTTGGCAGGCAGGCATTATTCTTCAACACTCTTCCACGGGTTTGTGTCCAGCCAGCACTAGAAACCTAAAAGCTTTTTATTTGGCAAACTTTTCAGAGCACTTGGACTTCCAGCTTCTAGATAAAAGATAATTTGGAAGGGAATTTTGTTGGTGAAATTGAAGAATTCAGTAATGAGCTCTGTGTAGATGAATCAATGCCCAATTAAATGATTATATCAAATCCAACTTTAAATGTTGACTTTAAGAAACTCACATTTTCAAGACTTTGAGAGCAAGATGCTATATATACATCTCATCGGAGGAGCACAATTGTATTGCCAGCCTGGTAAAGGTAGGGAGTGTCCTGAATGATCCAAGAGTTTGATTAATGGAGGGATACTTAGGACAGGAATTACCTGTATAGTAAGAATTAGAACAGATTGCAATAGCCTAGCTTATTTTCACTCAGTTGCTCCCTTTCTCTTTTGCAATGCTTCTCTGTTTCTTGGGGGTTTTATTTCTCTTTCCATCTACACCCCCTTTTGAGGCTCCCTTCTCTGTTCACCAGTGTTTTGATGTTCTCACTGCCTTCTACAGAATCTGTTTTTCTTATTTACTCCTACTTTTGCCTGTTCTTGTCCCCTCACAGCCATAAATGCTACCAATCGGAGCAACATTTGTTGCTTTATTCATTCACATGATAAGCATTTATAGAGCCCTTGATATGTTTAGGGCACCGACCTGACCCCAGGAAGCGTTACCGGAGCTACAGGAGCGAGCCTTCTGGCCCAGGCACCAAAGCACATGTTGAGGGCTATCAAATATCCAGCGGGATTGAGTCATCGAACATGTGTGAGAGGGATGAGATAAAGCTGGAAAGTTCGGTCGCTGCAGGTTACTGAAAACTTTTATCTACTAGTTAATAGAAAATCATTAAATGGGGCATCTGGGTGGCTCAGTTGGTGAAGCATCTGCCTTCGGCTCAGGTCATGATCCCAGGGTACTGGGATGGAACCCCGTGTTGGGCTCTCTGCTCAGCGGGGAGTCTGTTTCTCCTCCCCCACCCCCCCCGCTTCTTTCTCTCTCTCTCTCTCTGTCTCTCTCAAATAAATAAATAAATCTTTAAAAAAACAAAAAAGAGTCATTAAATGGATGTGGGGGTTTGGTTTGTTTTTTCAAACCAGGTTTTGACACAAGAACATGGATTTTCAGAATGTCATCTGTTTAATTCTCTCTTTCTCCTGCTCTTGTCTTCATTCATCTTTCTGGAACTTGAACTCTGCTGATGCAGTAGTCAGTTACAGACTAATTTGGCTAATACACACTTCAGACTAACGTGTGTGACCGCAGCATGAGCAGTAGCGTGGGTCAGGTTACTCTGTGATTCCAGCGGGTGTTACACCCTGCGGTTACTCTTCAGATCCATGGTAGCTGTGCCCAGCGGACCCAACAATCTGTCCTACCACGTAAGGTTCTCCTACTACGCTACTATTCTTTTCAGCTCTCAGGAGTCTTCCCTCACTCTATGCAATTACACAGTCGAGGTTCCTAACAGTTTTGATTTATACACCAGATCCAAGTTTAAATCTAAATTGTTAGAATGTATGTTTTAAAAATTATTTTTAAGGGAAAGGGAAAAATCAGAACTATGTAAACAAAAGAGCTTGAGAATGGAAGTCTTAACAAGACCTAACCGTGGGACAGATGCCATAAAACCTCCTTAAAAAAATGTTGATGATACATGTGCTATTTAACAGGTCATGTTCAAAAAGATAGCTAGCCATTATGGAAGCTGATTCTGTCTGTTAAGTGCCACTGAGTAGATGCGTGAGACTTCTGTTTTATTGACTCAGTAAATATTCATGAACAAGGTGATATGTCAGGCTTTGAGAATGCAATGGCTCAAGAAAGCGAAATTGTCCCAACTCCAATGAAGCTCGCTCGTCTTGTGCAAACCAAAGTAATAGACTGACATCGTGCATGAATACTGAAAAAAACTGTACGTTATACAGTCTGTTCTTGTTTATAAAACGTAATTTTTTACTAAAAATTACTTTTGCTGTACCGAAAGTTAACATACAGACATATATCCATGCCTCCAGCTCTATGTAATAACTGTCGCCAGGCAACTGGAGTTCAGTGGTCTGGCTCTGATGACCATGACCCCATGCAAAATGCTTACAGACTGTCACAGTTTCCCATATCCCATCCCATGCCACCATGAGCTCATCTGAACATTCAAGTCTTATGTGTCCGTTCTTTGTTTAGGAAATAGAGCCACAGTAACTGGAATGATCACTACCAACGTATGAGGTGGCATTGAGAGCGAGACTGAGTTCATGTTTTGGCCTTGCCACTGTATGAACCTTTGGCACATTGCTTCAGCTTTATCTGAACTCTCCTTCTCTCATGTGTAACATGAGGCAGAAATGGAAATGATAGCTTTAATTCTAGCTCGTGATACTGATTGCACAGTGTCACAGAAAGTCATTTCGTTCTACTCATGTTTTTCTAGTAATGGGAGTGACTGGAACCGGCCCATGGACTGAACTAAGAAAAGAAAACATTCTGAAAAGCTTGAAACTTTACATTATGTTTACATTGTTTAGTCTTTATAAATGCAAGTATATTTTAAGTATGCTAGAGAATTTTTGTCGCTAAATATCCTTTATAAGACCTATTAATTAAAAGAGATAGTATGAACTCATAGGAAACAATATGAATAAACTGTTACATCATTGTAAGATCTGGCATATTTTTAGGGTTAACTTTTTTCTTTTAGAATGGGTAAAGAACACTGACTGTCACAGAGTATAATAAGAATAAAACAGGGCCGCCCAGGTGGCTCAGTTGATTGAGCATCTGACTCCCGATTTAGGCTCAGGTCATGATCTCAGGGCTGTGGGATCAAGCCCCACATCAGGTTCCGTGCTCAGCATGTAGTCTGCTTGAGATTCTCTCTCTCAGTCTCCCTCCACCTCCACCCCTCCCTGCTCATGCTCTAAATAAATAGATAGATAAAATGTTTTTAAAAAATAAATTAAGAAAAATAAAACAGCAGAGACATAAATAATTCACATATTACATCCAAGACACGAGTCAAAACCAAATTCAGTAAATACTGGAAACTAGCAGCTGGTGATTAATGTTATTGACTGAGACGCCACTAAATTCCTGCTTACTCCATCCCTGGAAAATATAGGACAGGGAAACAGATTTATTAGGGGATGCTTTTTCTGATACCTTCCCTTCCTTCTTTTCATCAGGAATTGTCTTCTCTCAAGTCAAAGTCTAGATTTCAGCCAGTGTCGCAGTATCTCTATTGGTAGGTAGACAGATGGGCAGAGGAAATGAGATGGTGTCTGGCTCTTTAATTAAAGATGTAGAGCCAGAGCGTGCTCTTCACACTCACTGGCAAGACACGTATGCACATGTGCACACACACACACGCACACACACTCACATGCAAAGTGCATCTGACGGATGAAGCCAAATTTGTAAAATTGTATCCATAATCATAGTTTCTATGGTAACTGTATCTTAGGCCCAGGCACAAACAGAGCTGGGCAGGAGAGTTCTGATTTTATTTTCTCTGAAGACAATCAGAAGAGAGATAATTCAGGTTATCAAGATGCCATGGCCCGGTGTACATACGACTAGTACTTGGGTCATGCTAGCATAAGATCGAATGCTGAAATCCCAATAAATGTGTTATAATTTTATAATGTTGCAGATTACTTTGCTGTCTTTGTCATTCAGCTTTAAAATAATTGTGTTTCAGACGTAGAGTTACCATATTAATGAGGTGGAAGCCGTTAGCATAATGTGGAAACTATATGCAAGATAACTTTTATAAATGTACATAAGTTAGAAGGGACTTTAAGGACTTATTTTCACTCCAGCGTTTTCATATAGGCACAGAATGGTTAAAAGGCTTCCCCAAGAGTTATTTTTAAAATATTTTTATTTGCCGAATTTTCTAAACTAGCAGATGTTCTAAACTAGTCTATAAACTGAATACCCAGTTATTTGACAAAATTACTGAAATTAAATTAGAGAAAATAAACACTTCAGAAATAATGGTTTGAAAGAGTGTGTGTACTTTTGCTTCTCTAGTAGCATATTTCTAAATACATATCTCCAGCATAATATACTTCACATTGCCAAAGAGAAATCATTTACAACCTATTTTGATTAGTTTCTTTTTGTTTAAGTGAAGTATGGTGAGTTTCGCTCCAAATATGTAGCATTTCAGCAGAATGTCTTCATATTAGAAGCTGCTCAAAGACAAGTTCCTAACTTTTTTAGACATTTTCATCATGTTGATTCCTTCAGAAACTCTTCGAGCCAGATCTATAGCTAAGTTAAGAGGAATGTAATTAAAAGAAAGCTTCTGGAAACTGCTCAAAAATATCTGTCATGTTACCAACTTGAAATGAAAGGCGTGTTTCCTAAAATGGCATCTAAATTTTTATACTTTGCATCTTAATCTTATGATGGGTCTGGCAGCATGAAACACACTTCTGTGTAATGGATCCAAGTAGGGCCTATTTGTAAATGAGGATGTTGTGTAGACGTGAATCAGCTGGATTCCAACTTCACAGCGCGTTTCCGTCACAGCAGCGTTTAAATTTCCTCAGGAAAATTGACTTAAGGGACATAAATGACAACATTGGCAAAAATGTGTCCCAACCTGTGGGAACTGGGAAACATGTTAATTTTGAATTGTTTCCACTTTTTATCATCAGACATTTGCAAAAAATCTTGTGTGATTTATTCTTTTATTTGTAATGAATTGTTAAAACATGTTTGAATGGGCATTAAATCTTCCCCTCTGCCATTAATCTGCAAATGGGAGAAATCGGGGGTTAAATGGCCTCTTTAGTATATTGCTTTGTGAAACTGCTGATTCCAGCAATGCAGGGCTAGAAATACATACTAATTTAAGGAACCCTGAATGTAACCAGCAAGCTCCTTGCTTTTGTAGAGAAAAGACTAATAGCTTTATATTAACAAGGCTCTTAACATCCCAGCCAGCAGCAGGCATTCAGTGAATGAAATTGGGAGAACTCCCATGGACTAAAAACATCTTAATTCAACCTTCCTCATACACCAGACCCTCCTGATAGGCCATCACAGGCTGTCATATGCCAGCCAAACAGGATCTCCACTGCAAGGCACACCAAGCAGGAGCCTCTCAAGTTGTTTTTGAATAAGCTCTCTGAAGTTTCTCTCCCTGAGCTTTAGTAGTAGAAAAAGATGAATATGCCCCAAATCCAAGTATAAGTTCTAACATGACATTGTTTTGGAAAAGACTAGGTTTCTCTTATGGCTTAAGTCAAAATGATTTCTATCAGACATATATTTAGGTCATTACATTAAAAAAAAAAAACCTGCATGATACCAAGTGAGATAAAGGGCTTCTTTAAAAAAATTAATTGGATCAAAGCCGCTGACCTTATTTTTTTTATGATGAGGGAAATTACCTAATAAGGAGTGCTGGAAGCAGGAACATTTCTGAGTCTTACTGCACACTGAGCAAAATGAGAAATGAGTTTACAAATGCTTGTGCCTGTTCTCTTTCCCCTCGCTCCCTCCTAAAGTGGCCTGACCGCCTAAGGACCTAGCTACAACTTATAATTAGTTTCTCTTTGGCAATCCTCTATCCGCAATTTCCTACCCTCAATTCACAGCTATTTGTAAGAATCTTGGTACCCAGGGCGCCTGGGTGGCACAGCGGTTAAGCGTCTGCCTTCGGCTCAGGGCGTGATCCCGGCGTTGTGGGATCGAGCCCCACATCAGGCTCTTCCGCTATGAACCTGCTTCTTCCTCTCCCACTCTCCCAGCTTGTGTTCCCTCTCTCACTGGCTGTCTCTATCTCTGTCAAATAAGTAAATAAATCTTAAAAAAAAAAAAAAAAAGAATCTTGGTACCCGACACAATCATCTGTATTGCCACTATTTCTGATTGGGATATAAAAGTTGATCAAGCTACAGGAGGAGATTAAATAAATTATGATTTATCCATAAATGGGATGTTATGTAGCTATTAAAATTTATGTTTGTGAACTATATCTGGTAGCACAGCAAAATGCCAATAATAAATAGTTGGGGGGAAAAACTGTATGCCATTAAAATATGTATATATTAAAAATGTTAACAGAGGTCTTTTGATGATTTAGGAAGAAAAATCAGTTCAACGTGTTTTTAAATAATGGAACACAGATTTATTCCCATAATTTCCATTAACTAACGCCCTGGCCCTGAGGGAGAGGACTTTTTCTCATCTGTATGTTTTAGAGTACATAGCACACGACTCCACTTAGGACACACTAACAAATGTTTATTTACTTGAAAGTATTAATCTTATTTTCTCAGCATGATAGCATAAGACAGTGCAACCAGTGTTTGGTTTTGGTTGTTTTGGGTTTTTTTTTTTCTTTTTGGGGGGAAAGCGATAAAGATTTTCAATACTGTGGAGTCCTGCCTTCTCTCCCCGTCAATCCACAGAAATCACTCTCAATAAAGCATCAATCACCATCTCATTGCCAATTCCCACAGATACTTCTGCAGAGCTTACCTTAGTCACTGTTGAGTTACAGAGAACAGTATCCACTCTAGCTGGTTTAAGCAGGAACGAATTTATTATACCATGCTAATGGGCTTACAGAATTTTAAGAACAGCTAAAGAAACATAATCTTGGCTAAGCTTTCAGGAATGATTTCTCAAGCCATGCTACAGAACCAGGCTACCAAGGGAGCTGCTGCCACTTCTATAAGAAAGCTTTTGGCTCCAGAGCCACACATCAATGCCTGTATCAGGAACCACCATAATTAGGAAAGTGCCATAATCAGGAAACCATCTTTAGTGCTGCCAACTCCAAAGCTAGCTATGAAAGCTACACTCCATCCCAGAAACTTGAAATGACACATCTGCTAAAACTGCCAAGGAAACCAAACACATTTTTAGTCATTGTTGTCAGAATAAACATTGGAAGTGTGGCCACTTCCTCAATGGCCCAACTTAAATCAGACCCGTACACTGACTACCAGGGCATTCTGGGAAAGGCAGGTCTAGCTTTCCAAGCCCTGTAGCTCAGGGTGATGCTCTGCAAGGAGGGAGGTTTGGGTAAAAGCACACCAGCACATCATGTTGACCATAGACCTTTTCTTACTGCAGTGCTTGACTGCTTTTGACACTGTTGGCCACACTTTCCTTCATGGAATGCTTTTCTCTTGATTTCTACAACACCGTCTCCTAGTTCTCTTCCAGACCAACTACTGGTCTAGACCTCCTCAGCTTTCCTCTTGAGTTCAACTTGTGTTCGTCTGCCCCTTAAATGACAGTGTTCCTAAGAGTATTGTTGGTATTCTTCTCTGTTTCCATTGCACATCCTTTCTTCCATTCTGTGTCTACAGATTCTCCCTGGGCATTCTAGTTATTTCCCAAGGTTTTAGGCACCATCCATAGGCTGGGTATTTCCTAATTCTCCATCTCTAGCCCAGGCTTCAAAGTTGCATACTTTTACACTTACTTATCTGTCAGACATCACCATCAGATGTCCCATTCAAGCTCAATATACCTAAGTATGCCCGCCTCCCACCGCTACCCTTGCTCCTAAATCTGGTCCTTCCTTATTCCCATCTTGGTGATGGTTACCAAGCCCACCTAGTTGCTAAGCTCAGAAAATTGTACATTATTCTATCCTCAGTCAGTCCTCCTGAACCTGTCCCCCTTAACATTCTTGTATTAATCCCTTGCCTTTATCTTTTTTTTTGAAACTGTTTATTTTCCATCAACCTAATTTCCCTATAGTTTGCCTCTGTGATNGTCAGTCCTCCTGAACCTGTCCCCCTTAACATTCTTGTATTAATCCCTTGCCTTTATCTTTTTTTTTAAGAAGCTGTTTATTTTCCATCAACCTAATTTCCCTATAGTTTGCCTCTGTGATCCAGCAGCTTAAGACCACTCAGTGGTTGCTCCTACCCATTCGGTGGCCTGAGCAGTGAGAGCTGTGGACCAGTCTTCAGTGGCCGGCTGAGCTCCAGCCCTCAGTAGGGAACTGCTGACGAGGCACAGAGGACCCCTGCTCGCCTCAGACCAGTCTGTGACGTCAGGTTGAATAGCAGTGAGTCTAGGAGCTGGACAGTCCATTCACCCTGAAATTCCTCCTTGGTCACAACCTTCTCAGCAGCGGCCTGCTCTTCCTTTTCACTCTCTTCAGGACCTCTGTAGAAGTAGACATCAGGCATGACCTCCCATGAGTGTTCACAGGAAATGGTGCTACGCATGAGCAGAACTTCCCGGGCCAGCGTCTACCACAGCAGACCCACTGGAGTGAGCTCCATTTTAGCAGGATTCATCAAGTTGCTCTGAAAGCAGAAAGGCCCAGTAATACCTAAGAGGCCCAGGCAGTTAAGAAGTATGGAAAAAAGCAGAAGACAACACAGGCCATTTGAAAATGTTTTCATTTTTCCTTAAAGCTCTGACATTTGAATTATACTGGTAGCAAGAATTACTATCAAACTCCACTCATAGGGCCAAAATCAGACCCTTGTGGTGTCAGCGGAAGACTCACCCCTCACGTAGCATGCTACCTACACTTGTGAGTTCATTGGCCAGCCAGTGGCCTCACTCCAAGCTCTCAAAATATGTGGGCCTTTTTTCTTTTGTATATCCCCTAGGTTAGGCCTTCATTATCTCTGGCCCAAACTATAACTGGAACATCTACACTATGGCAGGAATAACCTCTCTAACCTGTAAATATGTCCCATCACTTATCATAGTCATTCTCGATGACTTCATCATCACATAAAACCAAGATCCTTGGCATGGCATATGAGCTCTACCAAGATGTGGCCCATAGTTGTATCTCCAGAGCTTGAACTCTGGGGTCACATAGACCTGATCTTTGTCTCAGATTTTCCATGCACTAGCTATATGACTTTGGGCAACTACTTAGTTTTCTCATTTGAAAAACAGGACAAACTTTGGGGTTATTGGGAAGATTGACTGGGCTGATGAAAATAAAACATGTAGCATTTTGCTTGACAAACAGTAAGTACCAAATAAGTGTTAAATTGTAGTGGTGATCAAAGAAAAACCAAATAAGTGGAGGGATAGTTCATGTTCGTGGACAAGAAGACTTAATATTATCAGGATGTCAGTTCTTCCCAGCTTGATCTATAGATTCAATGTGCTGCCTGCCAAAATCCTAGCAAATTATTTTCTTGATTCTAAGAATCTCAACAAACTGATTCTAAAGTTTATATGGAGAATCAAAAGACCTAGAATAGCCAATATAATATTGAAGGAGCACAAAGACTAACACTACCCAACTCCAAGACTTATTATAGAACTATGGTAATCCAGACAGTGTGGTGTTGGTGAAAGAACAGACAAATAGATCAATGAAACAGAACAGAGAGCCCAGAGATAGACCCAAATAAATATTTATTTTGGTCTCTGACAAAAGTGTAAAGATGATACAATGGAGCAAAGATAGTCTTTTCAAATGGTGCTGGAACAATTAGACATCCAACATGTAAAAAAATGAATCTAGACACAGACCTTACACCCTTTATAAAAATTAACTCAACGTGAATCACTGACCCAAATTTAAAATGCAAAATTATAAAACTACTAGAAGGTAATATAGGAGAAAATAAATCTAGATGATCTTGGGTTTAGTAATGACTTTTAGATATGACACCAAAGGCAAGATCCATGAAAGAAAGAATTGGTAACCTGGATTTCATGAAAATTCAAAAGTTCTGCTCTTCAATTAACACTGTCAAGAGAATGAAGATAAGCCACAGACGGGAAGAAGATATTTGCAAAAGACACATATGATAAAGAACTGTTATCTTCAACCACAAAGAACTCTTAAAACCCCAAAATAATAAAAGAAACAAACCAATTAAAATATGGACCAAAGATACCTCAACAGACATCCCATCAAAGAAGATATACAGAGGGCAAATAAGCATATGAAAAGATGCTCCACCTCATAGGTTATCAGGAAAAGATAAATTAAAACAATAAGATATCACCGCACACCATTAGATTGGCCAAAATCTGGATGACTGACAACCCCAAATGCTGGTGAGGATGTGGAGTGACATGAACTCTCAGTCATCACTAGTGGGAATGCAAAATGGTACCATCAATTTGGAAGATAGTTTAGTAGTTTCTTTCCTGATTAAACATACTCTGACCATACAACCCAGCAACCACACTATTTGGTATTTACATAAAGGCATAAAACTTCTCTTCACACAAAAATCTGCACACAATGTTTATAGTGGCTTTATTATTGCCAAAAGTTGGAAGCCACCAAGATGTCCTTCAGCAGATGAATGGATGAAGTGGTGCATCCAGACAATACAACGTTATTCAGCACTAAAAAGAAAAGAGTTCTCAAGCATGAAAAGACATGAACAGAACTTAAATACATATTACTAAGTGAAAGAAGGCAATATAAATAGGCTACAGACTATAAGATTCCAACTACATGACTTTCTGGAAAAGGCAAAACTATGGAAACAGTAAAAAGACCAGTGGTTGCCATGGGTTTAGGGAGAGGGAGGAAGGAGTAGGCAGAGCATAGAAAATTTTTAGGGCCATGAAAATATTCTGTATGATTCTATAATCATGGATATATGTTATACATTTGTTCAAACCCAATAGAATGTACACCTCCAATATTGAGTCCTAATATAAACTCTGGACTTTGAGTGATGATGTGTCAATGTAGGTTCAACAATTGTAACAAATATAGCACGTGATAATGGTGGAGTGTGTGGAGCAGTGGGATAGGAACTGTCAGTACCATCCTCTCAATTTTGCTGTAAACCTGAAAGTGCCCTAAAAAACTAAAGCCCATTAAGAAAAAAGTTGCCATAGTGGCAATAATGGTAATAGCCATAATCATAGTGGTGGTGATGCTATTGTTACTATTCTTTTCCTTAATAGACTCTATTTCTTCCTTTACCAAACTCTTGACTTTCCCTGAAAACCAGTGCTTTTCTTTTTTAAATGCCTCCATATTGTTTCATTTTTGGCCTCTCGACTCAGGATGCCTTCTCCTGCTACTCCTACACCTTCTCCCCCCCAAAATTTCTCCTCATTCATATTCAAGTTTTCGATGAGGCTTCAACACCCGTATGAAGCTGTCTTCAACTCTCAGGTGGAGTTTTCTCTCTGTTCCTTCAGACTCCTACTGCGTCCTCTCTCATGCTGACACTCTAGCAGTGATCTCATTGCACCATAATTGCTTGCAGGCCTGTCTTCTCTATATTCAATGCAATGAAGAAATCCAGCCCTTGTTCATTCCTTTAAATATAGTGCCTAGCATGGCACTGGGGTGCAGTAGCTGCTCAGTAATCCAAGTCCATGATCGCGTTGAAGATGCCNATCCAGCCCTTGTTCATTCCTTTAAATATAGTGCCTAGCATGGCACTGGGGTGCAGTAGCTGCTCAGTAATCACCAAGTCCATGATCGCGTTGAAGATGCTGCCATGTTAATAGAGAAGCATGATATAAATATAATAATTAAATATCTACACAGTTGGTGAAGAACAGAAGAATTTTTTATATAGAAGCACGCCACCCATCTTTGGTCTATGTTCTGCTACTTCTGTGAAGTTTTTCCTGACACCTTCTGCTGTCACCTGTACTACTGTTAGTAATNAGTCCATGATCGCGTTGAAGATGCTGCCATGTTAATAGAGAAGCATGATATAAATATAATAATTAAATATCTACACAGTTGGTGAAGAACAGAAGAATTTTTTATATAGAAGCACGCCACCCATCTTTGTGAAGTTTTTCCTGACACCTTCTGCTGTCACCTGTACTACTGTTAGTAATATGTCCTGAATGGCATGCGATCATACATTGTCCTACATCGTTCTTTAATCATTTCATTTCTGATGCTTGTTTTCCCAACAACACTAAATCTTCCGTAAGATAAGGATCATCCTACATTTCGTATAGTGTAAAGGATAACGCTGGCAGCTCACCAGAAGAAGAGGCACCTGGCTGCTGCCTCCTAGAGACAACAGGATGTGGACAGCCACCATTGGGCCAGGCCAGTTCTGGCTAACAGTGCTGAAAGTATTAACTTGGAGTTTTGTGGCCACCAGAAAAAGGATTACTTGTAAATGTCTAGAGCCATGCTAGGGATACATATGCATAATGCCCAACAATCACAATTAAATAATCTTCAGCATAGTCCTGGTATTCATGCTAATTCTTCCTCCATAACCACTAGGTTAAAAACAAAACAAACCTTAGGTAGAAGTGGCTGAGGACAGTAATTGTATCCTTCCCTTCTTTTTCTGTACCATTTCTTTATCCCATTTGTCTGATACTATCCTCGTCTTTGATCTTTGTTAGAAAGGTCAGTGGTTTAAATCAGGGCTTTTATCCTAATGCAGAGAATTCTCAGTCTCTCTGTAGTTGCTTCTAAGTTTGTATGTGCAATCTGCATCCTTCCCTTGGTAATCCACTGGGCTGTTGCCCTCTCAAATAACTCTGACTGTTGAAATATAAAGAGGTTTTGCAGAACACACTCTGAAGAGCCTCCTCTAATAATTTTTTTTAAGATTTTATTTTATTTATTTGACAGAGAGAGAGACAGCCAGCGAGAGAGGGAACACAAGCAGGGGGAGTGGGAGAGAAAGAACCAGGCTCTCAGCGGAGGAGCCTGATGTGGGGCTCGATCCCAGAACGCCGGGATCACGCCCTGAGCCGAAGGCAGATGCTTAACGCCTGCGCCACCCAGGCGACCCTGAAGAGCCTCCTCTAATAATTTGACACCAGAAATAGTCTTTCTTACTCTGAGTGTATATACTTGTTTTGCAACACCTCTCACAATAAATCCTCCCTACACATGCTACCCAAGCTGGGATGGTGGTTTCTTAGAGAGCTNNNNGGAGTGTGTGGAGCAGTGGGATAGGAACTGTCAGTACCATCCTCTCAATTTTGCTGTAAACCTGAAAGTGCCCTAAAAAACTAAAGCCCATTAAGAAAAAAGTTGCCATAGTGGCAATAATGGTAATAGCCATAATCATAGTGGTGGTGATGCTATTGTTACTATTCTTTTCCTTAATAGACTCTATTTCTTCCTTTACCAAACTCTTGACTTTCCCTGAAAACCAGTGCTTTTCTTTTTTAAATGCCTCCATATTGTTTCATTTTTGGCCTCTCGACTCAGAATGCCTTCTCCTGCTACTCCTACACCTTCTCCCCCCCAAAATTTCTCCTCATTCATATTCAAGTTTTCGATGAGGCTTCAACACCCGTATGAAGCTGTCTTCAACTCTGCCGGGTGGAGTTTTCTCTCTGTTTCTTCAGACTCCTACTGCGTCCTCTCTCATGCTGACACTCTAGCAGTGATCTCATTGCACCATAATTGCTTGCAGGCCTGTCTTCTCTATATTCAACTCAATGAAGAAATCCAGCCCTTGTTCATTCCTTTAAATATAGTGCCTAGCATGGCACTGGGGTGCAGTAGCTGCTCAGTAATCACCAAGTCCATGATCGCGTTGAAGATGCCGCCATGTTAATAGAGAAGCATGATATAAATATAATAATTAAATATCTACACAGTTGGTGAAGAACAGAAGAATTTTTTATATAGAAGCACGCCACCCATCTTTGGTCTATGTTCTGCTACTTCTGTGAAGTTTTTCCTGACACCTTCTGCTGTCACCTGTACTACTGTTAGTAATATGTCCTGAATGGCATGCGATCATACATTGTCCTACATCGTTCTTTAATCATTTCATTTCTGATGCTTGTTTTCCCAACAACACTAAATCTTCCGTAAGATAAGGATCATCCTACATTTCGTATAGTGTAAAGGATAACGCTGGCAGCTCACCAGAAGAAGAGGCACCTGGCTGCTGCCTCCTAGAGACACCAGGATGTGGACAGCCACCATTGGGCCAGGCCAGTTCTGGCTAACAGTGCTGAAAGTATTAACTTGGAGTTTTGTGGCCACCAGAAAAAGGATTACTTGTAAATGTCTAGAGCCATGCTAGGGATACATATGCATAATGCCCAACAATCACAATTAAATAATCTTCAGCATAGTCCTGGTATTCATGCTAATTCTTCCTCCATAACCACTAGGTTAAAAACAAAACAAACCTTAGGTAGAAGTGGCTGAGGACAGTAATTGTATCCTTCCCTTCTTTTTCTGTACCATTTCTTTATCCCATTTGTCTGATACTATCCTCGTCTTTGATCTTTGTTAGAAAGGTCAGTGGTTTAAATCAGGGCTTTTATCCTAATGCAGAGAATTCTCAGTCTCTCTGTAGTTGCTTCTAAGTTTGTATGTGCAATCTGCATCCTTCCCTTGGTAATCCACTGGGCTGTTGCCCTCTCAAATAACTCTGACTGTTGAAATATAAAGAGGTTTTGCAGAACACACTCTGAAGAGCCTCCTCTAATAATTTTTTTTAAGATTTTATTTTATTTATTTGACAGAGAGAGAGACAGCCAGCGAGAGAGGGAACACAAGCAGGGGGAGTGGGAGAGAAAGAACCAGGCTCTCAGCGGAGGAGCCTGATGTGGGGCTCGATCCCAGAACGCCGGGATCACTCCCTGAGCCGAAGGCAGATGCTTAACGCCTGCGCCACCCAGGCGCCCCTGAAGAGCCTCCTCTAATAATTTGACACCAGAAATAGTCTTTCTTACTCTGAGTGTATATACTTGTTTTGCAACACCTCTCACAATAAATCCTCCCTACACATGCTACCCAAGCTGGGATGGTGGTTTCTTAGAGAGCTNCTTAACGCCTGCGCCACCCAGGCGACCCTGAAGAGCCTCCTCTAATAATTTGACACCAGAAATAGTCTTTCTTACTCTGAGTGTATATACTTGTTTTGCAACACCTCTCACAATAAATCCTCCCTACACATGCTACCCAAGCTGGGATGGTGGTTTCTTAGAGAGCTAGAACTTTCAGCAGGAAGAAAATAACTTGCAAGTTGAATACCACCTAGAAAAATTTCGCCTACTGACTTCACACCATTCCTTGCCGTGCTTACTAGCAAACTCTTCCTTCCCCCTTATAATGGTCCAGGTGTTCCATTTACCCCTTCCATGCCCGTTCCATGAGGGCTAGCCCAGTATAACAGCCAGTACATAAGCAATCCACAAAACCACGTGTGTTGACATGAACAGGTGATGAANCTTATAATGGTCCAGGTGTTCCGTTTACCCCTTCCATGCCCGCTCCATGAGGGCTAGCCCAGTATAACAGCCAGCACATAAGCAATCCACAAAACCACGTGTGTTGACATGAACAGGTGATGAATTGATAAGTCAACAAGTACTTTTAAATACCTGGGTGCGTTCATCCTGTTTTTGGGTTGCTGTGATAGATGCAGAAGGACTATGTATCAAGTCTTTACATTCATAGAACCAGCACACTTTATTGAGAACATACGGGCCAGGCACTTCTCTTCGGAGTCTCAGAGGCTGATGGAGGAGACCAGAAGAGAGATGAACACAGGAAGTACAAAGGAAGGGGAAAAAATACTAAAGATCAACCCTAGATAGATAAGAGACAATCACTTCTCTGGGGTAGTTCCTACAGGAGGGAACTAAGTGAGGTTTGGGTGAGGGAGGGCTTCATGGAAGCTGTGGAGTAGACAGACAGTTGTTTGTCACCAACACCTGTTAGTAAAGGAAGGTTTCGTGGAAAAGGTACTTTTAAAAAATATGGTCCTGGGGCGCCTGGGTGGCTTAGTCAGTTGGGCGTCTGCCTTTGGCTCAGGTTGTGATCCCAGGGTCCTGGGATCCAGCATTGGACTCCCTGCTCAGGGAGTCTGCTTCTCCCTCTGTCCCTCCCCCATTTGTGCGCTCTCTTTCTCTCTCTTTCTCAAATAAATAAAGTCTTTTAAAAAGGATACGGTCCTTGTCACAGCCAAGAGGAGTCTAAAGAGACATAACAACTAAATATAATAAGGGATCCTGCAACAGGAAAGAGGTTGAGTAAAAATCCAAATCAACTTGGGCTCTAGTTAATAGTAATGTATCAATAGTGATTCATTAATTGTAAGAAATATACCATACTAATGTGAGATGTTAGGAATAGGGAAACTGAGTTCCAGGAACTCTGTATTGTTTCTCGGTTTTTCTGTAAGCCCCAAACCGTTCTAAAAACTAACGCCTATGTAAAAGGGGGGAAAAATGGTCTTACAGCCTACAGATTCTCCCTGGCTTGGTGACAGGAAGGGGTCAGTTAGACAATGACCCTTTTTGAAAGAAGTGACTTTGTTGTTAAATGCCATGTTTGTGGCTTGATCATCGATTCCTATGGCGACACTGAGATCTTGCTCGCTTTTCCATGGTTGGTTTTTGGCAGGCAGCAGCAGCATTTGTGCACTGATTACAATTTTGCAATGCATTGTCAGTAACCAGGGCGTATAATGGATCTTCATCTCTAATTACTTTTCTCTCCACAGGTGTCTGGAAAGGGTCCAGATGGGAACACGCACAACATCCGCTTTGAGGGAATGGAGAGACAGTACGCATCCTTACCCAGGTAGGTCACTCAGGGGGCTCCTATCACGAGCTTACCCTACAAATACAGTCTTTAGAGAAATCTACATGAAATAGAAATCTGGCTTTGAAACTGGGAATATGTTATAATTTTCCTTACCGCCATCTGCGACAACCCTCGTGCCATCTTCACAACTGTGCTAATAATTGAAACACTTGTGGGTTATTTTTTAAGGGAAGAAAATAGTATATCATTGCAATTGAACATGTCAGCAAGAATATTGGACGCAGAATGGAAATCCTAAGCCATTGCTATAAAAATAGTATTGAACATCCTGCACCAAGCTGAGGGACAATAAAATAGTAAATCCTCTGTCCCAGCAGTTACCTACAAGGAAGGGCGAGCCAACCTTAACCTTGGAGCTTCATGTGGGTGTTAAAAAGCAGGAGAGAAATGTGAACCTGGGAAGATGTTTTTTGCTTGATTTAGAATCTGATCGCGTTCGCTAGGCACTCAGCAAATATTGCTTAGGGGTGCAGGACAGAGGGGGAAGGAAACAATCGCGTGGGAAAAGTTCGCTTGGTGATTCTGGCCTAACACGATCCACTTACGCTGTAACTAGACACCCCCAAAAATGAGATACAATTCTCAAAGGCCTGTGCTCTTATCTCTGAGATGGAGAATAATTTTGGTCTGCTATCAGTAGCACATGACAAAGAGGAAAACTTTCCAAGATCATGTCTAGTGCAGCTACTATTGGGAGTGGAGCGGGACTGTGAGAAACCGTGAGTTCGGGGGTGGGGGGGAGAAACAAACAAAGAAAGGTTAGCGCCAGCCAGAAAACTGAAATGTTACGGAATATCTCCTTTTAAAAAGAGGGGGGAGGACCCTAAATAGAGCTTTTTCATCAAAGTGGAATCGTTGAAGTGTTATCCCAGAGGGAGTTACTGTGTCGAGTTTCACATTGGCTTTAATTCTATGTGTGAATTTACAAAAATACCATCCTGGATAGTGCAACAGGTGTAGCCTGAGTGACCATCTGCTCTTATAAATAGCATGTTGATTTTCAAAAGTAATAAAATCTCAAATCTAGTGGAGAACCAATTGTTAACACTGATCAGGCAGGATACTCAAACTACAATATTTTAAAAACTTCTATATGACTGTATCTTATTTATCTCCCTGTTTTCTTTTTTTGTATGTTGTCTCATAGTCTTTTCTCATTCTTGATTCCTTTCCTCTCCCTTATTTTTCCCTGGCCTAGTATTTTGTTTTCATTTAAAAAAAAATGTAAGTCATCTCCAAAATTTGCTTTAAATATAACATTTCTGGCTCTCAGTGTTGAAGTGTATGGAAATTGTGGTTGAGGCAGATGGAAAGTAGTATGTTCTTATGAGAGGGAAGAAAAAAAGAAAAAATTGGAAACAGTTTAATGTCGTCCTGGCCAACTTGCACCAGACTGCGGAAATGGATTTTTTCTTTTTTTGGTACAAATCAAAAGCACAGATATAACATTGAAAACTCTATAAATTTCACTCATTCATTCCCCGTATCTATTAATCTTCTCCTCCATATCAAGCCCTGAAAATCTGGAAATCAGAGACACGGTACCAGTCCATCCTCAGGACCTGACTCTCTCGGACAGGCGGCAGCAAATCAACTTTTTATGACAGTGCAACAAATGCTTAGTTTAGTAATTATTAGCACAAAGTCCTCTGAATTTCCAACTCCTATTTATTCTTACTAATAAGCCCTGAAATGCTCAATCATGGCTGACTCTCAACAAGTCTATTTTAGGATTAAACACTGCAGAGGGAGTTTTCTGACTAGGGGGATATATTTACGCTGTTTGTGGATCTGTAGCTATCATCACAGTGCATGAATTGACAAAATCCCGCCAACCCCAAGAATATAACTGTAGCTGGAAGGGAAGCATCTCAGACCAAAAACAATTGTGACCATCAGTGCGCTCACACGCACGCACGGTGGTAGGAGTGATTAGCTTCATGAGCAAACAGACCTTTGTGGCTCCCTGGCAACCAGAAGTCACCGTGATGGATAATAAATGGGACTCCGACAAATGCACGAGGTCCCTGGCACTAGTTTTCAAATGGAGGAGTTCCACCTGCAGTTTCCATCTCAGCCTCAAAAGGGGAGATGCAGAGCATCCTTACCGACGTGCCTCCAGTCTGTGGGGGGCTCCGTGTTCACCCAACAAGATGCAGAATGCAGGTGCAGGGGGCCTACTGCAGACCCAGCTCTGTGCACCAGCGACATTCACCCTGGTTTTCTAGCCTCCCTCACCTGGAGATTTTACTGTTCAGGGATGGAATCACAGCAGCTCCACTGATCTCCCTTTCCCAGGACAGAGAGGTGAGCGTGTCTCTATAGGCACCGCATCCCCTCTTTGTCACAGAGGCAGGGAGCTTTACCATATTTTATAGAGTTAAATTTTTAATTAAAAATAGGAATAATTCAGGGGCACCTGGGTGGCTCAGTCGGTTAAGTGCTGAACTCTTGATTTTGGCTCAGGTCATTATCTCAGCGTCCTGAGATGGAGACCCACTCCGGGCTCCGGGCTCAGTGGGGGATCTGCTTCTCTTCCTCTCCCTCTGCCCTTTCCCCCACTCATGCACTCTCTCTCTCTCTCTCTCTCTCAAATAAATAAAATAAATCTAAAAAAAATAGGAATAATTCTATCTATGGGAGTTGGTGGCCAACCTTTCAGTAAACTAAATGGGCTCCTGACTGAATTGGCTCCCCTGTGGTTGTGGAGAGCGTCACAAGAGTTTTTAAGTTAACTCAGTAATGCTGGTTTATATGCCAAATTTGGAACCACTGACACACAGAGAGAAAACGCACACACATCCCTCCCGCCCCCCGCCCCCCAGGCAGGGAGAGAGTTAGCAGCCCTGGTCAAGGGGCAGGCACCCTGCTCTGCGTTCATGGAACTCAGCCATCTTTAAAGCAGGCTCAGGCAGCCGGCTGCCAGGCTACAAGACCCTGCGCGCAGTAAAGCCAGACCCCTAGCCAGCCCAGGAGAAGACCGTTCCTAGCACTTGGTAGTTAGGATGTTGCCTAAGGCTAAGGGCTAAGGATGTTAAGTATATTGTTAAGCAATGTTCAATCTTCGGCCTCTGAAGAAGAATGACTTTATTTCTTGTCTCCTGAGGGTGGTGTTTTGGAAAGCAGCGCACAGTTGTAATACAACCTCGTTAGCAAACACCAGGCTTTTACCAGGACCGATGTTTTACCATCCTGCCCGGCCCCCCGGTTCTCTGGTAGTAAACAAGATGAAATCAGCCTTCCCTTCTTCGTGCCCGACACAAATGATGACTCACTCGGAGTGAGCGGGGAAGCGGTCGTTTCCTAGGCTGCTCTAATGTGTGAACACCAGTGTGTGTACTTTTGCAGGCAGCTGCTTTTTCCCTTCCGCCTCCCAGCCCCACTCTGTTTTTACAGGCCGCCTTGTGGTCAGTCCCGCCAGCAGAGAACGCACTACTCGCTCATCCCAGGCCTCCGTTGTTCCCACCTGGCCCATCCGTGGCCCCGCGGGATCCCATTATCCCTTCCCTGCAGGTGGTTCAGTGCATCGGCACATGAGGTTGCTCTTCCGGGCTTGTAAGCAAGTGTTGAGTCCTAAGGAGGGAGCAGAAACATCTCTTCTGTGGTCCGATACATGTGGGCGGTGAAAGGTTGCTGGAAAACCTCATAAAAATGCCTGTGTTGGTTCCACTACAAAATGCACATTATGCAGCCCCAGCTGGGCCCCTGCTGCTGTCCAGAATTCCTTTTAGTCGTGCTGTCGACTCCCTTGACTGTCCCACAGTGGCCGTTCCAACCCTGTTCTACTCCCGTTAAATTCTGTGAAGATGACTAAACCCCCCAAGCCCAGTCTCTAGAGATGACCTCACTTCCTTTCCTTTATGACCTTGAGACACTCAACATGAGCGCCTCCACTTCTGCTCCCCCCAGTTCAGACTCGCTGTCCTCACTGCCCACACTTCCTGAGGAGAGACCACGAGGGCAGGGACATGGAGTCAGGCCATAATGACAGCCCCAGCTCTGTCATTCATCACCTGGGCAAGTGACCTGACTGCTCCAGTCTCAGTCTTTTCATCTGCAAATGGGGCTGGTCTTAGGGCCTCTGTAGGGTGCCTGGTATGAGGAGTGAAGCAAAACCCTTAGTGAAGAGCCCACCTGACATATTTTAGGGATTTTTCCCCCATAGTGTTAGCTCTTTTTCATTTTATCTCTGGGGAAGATGTGTTTCTTGAGCGAGTCAGATCCATACAGCACAGCTCATTCCTGCTGGCTTCTCAGGGATCCTGTGCCATCAGCTACCCCTCTGTCACCTGCATCTTGGAGCCCCTGGCAGTTGCTTCCCCCTCCCCGCCGCCTGCTATTGTAAATGCGTAGACTGAGGTGCAGTCCCGTGAGAGCCCGGAGCATGGACAAGGGGAGTGCCAACACCTGTGTGGCGATACGCCGGGGGTATAACAGAGACTAAAGGATTAGCCAACTCTGGGGAAGGACCAGTGGTCCAGATGGTCAAGAGCAAGAGGACGTAGCAAACACATATGATCTGAGCAACAAGCTGTACTGAGGGACTTGTTGGAGGATAGGAATTCTTGTGGGTCGGGAGTTTCATATAAGGCTCAGGTGGCAGGACAACTCCATGCGCTTGACTCCAGTGCATCAGAAAAAACAAAGACCTTCCCTCCAGGGAGGTCCCACATTTCCTACCTTAAGAAGAGTGGCTCATCCCTATCAGCTCTATTTCCACAGCACCCACTGGCATGGTAGCCTCTTGCCCTGGGTTTCTGACACTGATACTGATACTTCTAGCTGATTCTGCCTCTAGCTTCTTTCCTCTCCCATGTAGATTCTCTCTGAGCAGCTGCCTTCATTCCTGGCTAACCTTCCTATCTCACTCTTCATGGGACCCCAGTTACGACTGCCTGCTTGACACCTCCATCCTTCTACCTCCGAGATAGTTCAGAGTTCACATGCCCAAACCCCAGACCTCACTGTCATGTTTTTTAGCTCTCCTTACTTTTAATTTCCATGACATCGATTTGGCACTTTTCTAGTGCCACTGAAAACACCCTGGATTCTATTATGAAGCTTTGCTGCCCCTTTCCAATCCTTTGGATTATAAATTCCTCAAAATAAGGCGTATTATTTTATATCCACCATGTTTTACATCCACTGCCAGAAGCTAACACAGGACCATGTATATAACAGGTTTTTAATATATTGGCATACAGATGAAAATAGATTTGTTTTTATGTAAGGAAGTGATGGAAAAGAATTTCTTCAGAGTTTCCTTGACCATTTGTTTCAGGACGCTGTTTTCCAACATAACACTAATTTTTCATGAGAATGTCTCTTTTCCCTGGAATCCGTAGAAGTCCAGACTTCTAAACAGTCCAGGTATCTACTGACTTATGTAATGTTCACAGCAATCCTGTGACTCCAGAGCAACCCTGTTATTGTCTCCATTTCGTATTCATAGGCAAGAGCACAAGTACAATTGCCCAAGTTCAACAGCTAGAGATGGCAGACGTGGGATTTGAACCCAAGCAGTCTGGCTGCAAGTTTGTACATTTAACCTCTAGAATTAAGGTTATCCAGCTCAGAGTCAGAACCAAACTCTGTGGGGGCACCTGGCTGACTCAGTCAGTGGAACATGCAACTCATGATCTTGGGGTTGTAAGTTCAAACCCCACATTGGATATAGAGATTACTTAGAAATAAAAAAAAAATTATCCTTGTTCTCCGGAATTACATACTGACTGATATATTTAAAGGTAAAGGATCATGATACATGCAGCCTAAGCCCAAATAGTTAAGAAATATAAAGATTACAAAAAAAAAAAAAAAAAGAATCAAACTGTCATTATCACACTCCCTTGTATCATTTGCTCACCTTCTTATCTTCCTCCCTCAACTGTAAGTACCTTTGAGGACAGGGACTATGTCTTATTCATCTTCGTATATGACACAGAACATTACTAATATACAGGTTAGGTAATGCCTACCAACCATCTCTGTAATGCTGTCATAAAATCAATTCTTTTTCCATCCCCTTGGGTCCTTCCCTTGAAATATGAACAATTTAATGCGTAATTGCTAGATGAACATTAAGCAATATATTTTGTCTACCAAAAAGAGAATCCTGTTTTGTTAGAACACTCCCGAGAGTTGAAAAAGCAGTATCTGCAAATTGGTACTTTGGTTCTTTAAGATTAAGAATAATGTCTACCCAGAAGGAAAAAAAAAAATGACAAGGCATTTTCGGGTAGAAAGCTGCATCCAATCCCAAGGAGAGAGAGACTCCCTTTCCCGAGATTGATGCGGGACAGAGCCCTGCTCAGGCTATACTTGGCTCCCAGTCCTGATGTTCCTCTAACCCATATTACATAAATTACTTGAGGGGGAGAAAAATGTGTCTCTGATCGTCTCAAGCAGCTTTAACTTGGCTGTGTAATGAGAAGCAACATACTAGAACTGATTTCGGGTAGAAAGAGCAACTTTAGAAGAAGCAAACAGCTTATGCTTGCTTCCTAGGAACCCAAAATAAACTTGCTTCCTAAGTGTGTTCCCAGTGTTTTCGTGTTGGGAAGGATTGTGTTCAGATCAGAAGAACATGCCATAAGAACATACTTCCGCTTTAACATTTCAGTTGGTTCATTTTGTCGGTTTCAGCTTTCTTGTCTGCATATGCTTTTGCCCACCCAGGAAGACTCAATCACAAGCACACAGCTAATTTTGAAGCTTGCGACCTACACCCTGCCTACTACATCGTATTATCCCTGACAGCCTTTTATCTGGGCCTCCTCTGGGCCCTCGACTGTCATTTACCTGCTGCTTGAAGACCTTCTCCCTTCCTGATTGCTCTGGTTCTCTTCGGGTGAGCTTCTGCTCTGCTCACAGCTATTCAATTTTCCTGTGCCAACCTTGCATTGTTTCATAGCACTTGCCAAGCAGATGGCAGTGACATTTGAGTTCTGCAAAGATTCCTACCAATGCCACAGGACTGGTCTTTGCTGAAGCTAAGCCAGGGATTGAGTGAGTACAATGGAAACATGAGCAATTAGCACACATTAGATGTATATGTGTGTGAGTGCATGTCCAGTGTGCATGGGACTTTGGCCATCTGGGCCTGTGGAAGTCGACAAAGTCTCCACGTTGCCTGATTAAGTACTTTTCTCTGCCACAGAGCCAGTTTGTCAAATAAGAGGCTTCGTGAGCATATATGCACTGCTCCCAGCAGGCATAGCAGGAGTCAGATGTCCAGCCAGAGT
Source organism: Ailuropoda melanoleuca (assembly GCF_002007445.2). NCBI lineage: Eukaryota > Metazoa > Chordata > Mammalia > Carnivora > Ursidae > Ailuropoda > Ailuropoda melanoleuca. Next base: position 169,603,723 of record NC_048219.1, read on the forward strand.
TTGAGGCCATTCCAGCACCTCCTTCTCCACAAGGCACTAGACAGGGGTCTGTTGCACATCACCTAGATAGGGCTAATCATGGCCAGTCTTTCTGACACCTTCCTGGTGGCACAACTTTATCTGAACTGCCTTTCTGTGCGTGAAAGGCCACCTTTCAGTGCTCAAGTCTGTGATCACTGCCCTGACTTTGGAAGGAAGCTAAGACAAGCTAAAAGAACCTGTCTAGATCATATCTTCTGCACCCACATATGACAGAACGTAATGCTTTTTGAAAATCAGGGAAGCCCTGGGACTGCACCACTTTAAACGTTCCCTCTCCTCTGGCTCCCTGCACTGAAAATCTAGTCTCCACTTCTGCTATGCGAAGTCAGCTGCCTGTTTTGGCTCCTCTGACACCACCTCACTCCGTGCAGAGGATAAAATGATGAATTAGTGGCGATTTAATTCTTTGTGAGATGAAGATATCTCCATTGTCAACTGAAACTTCCTGAAAAATGCAAAAAGCCCTAGCACATAAGACCGCTGCAAGATGCCAAACAGCTGAGATCAGGGGGTTAATGCTACTGCCGTATCATTTTTATGTCACTTAGTTCCTCCGATAAAAGTCCATTTTAATCAAACTTTTCATCATTTCCTCGTAGCCAATATATCCTTGATGCCAGTTAGAATATTTAATATTAATTATTCAGTGGAAGGCCTCCATTATGAGTTTAGTTAGACAATTAGTGATATAAAACATGTTAAGGCCCATTATGGTATTGATGTCCCCAAAACAGTTTTCACTGAATCTTGATGGACCACATATATTAAATTCCACAGATCTTTACTTTTCCCTCATTGTCCCTAGAAAATTCTAAACTATGACGTGTCTGTTCGTTCAATACTCCTTTTAGACGAGGAGGGTGTGCCTGCTATTTCAACAGCGCCAAATCTAATATTACCTTGAACTTGAAACATATTAAGCTCGGTAAACGCACTTCCGTATTTTCCCTCCTACACCTTTTTGACTTTTAGCATTTATTGCCCACTTCTCCAGCCAAAAGAAAACAAAAGATTTCTTTTGTGCCTAGGCAGCTGCTCCGTGGAGATTGTTGCTCTGTCTGTAATTTCTCATATTCTTTGGTTATTCTTGATGTTTTCCTATTGTATCGTCACTCCACCATCTGCCGCCAGAAGCTCATGGCCCGGGATGACCGTGGTGAGTTTCCTGACCCTACTGAAGGGCTTTGTGTGATGTGCACTCTGCACCTGCCTCCCTCCGTCGTTCGCAGCTCTCCAGCCATTTGCTGCCATCCCCTGGCCTAAGTGCCTTAGTTTGTCCTGGTATCAACCTACCGCAGGCAGAGACACTCTGAATAAACCAAGTGGATGAATTCGTTACCATATCTGGCTCATATGTGTTTGTGAGGGCCATGTTTTATGGATCTTTAAAATGACATCACATGGCTCAACTGTGCAGGCATCTCAGATAAAAAGCAAGGGCCTCCCCAAGGCATGAACACATGATGTCTTCAGCAGGAATACAGAAGAGTAAAATCACTAGGTTGAATTTCCATTTTTGTTCACCAAAATCTGCCTGCAGATGGTTTCAAAGATGCCACATTTACTCCTAAGCTAGCCGATTATATTTGAAAAGGAAATCAACCCAAGAACAATGAAGGCGAAGGCAGAAGGGGCGATGTAAGTGTGTGCAACACCTACCACGCGCCATGTACTTTCTGTGGGTTGTCTCACTTTCTGCTCACTGTCTAACTGCGTAGGAGTCGTTATGATGCTCATTTTGGAAAAGGAAAAAAATCCGTCCTTGAATGGGCAAGATCAGAATCAGATCTCAAACTCAGTTCTTTCTGGTTTTCAAGATCTTTTTTCTTTTGCTTTACCAGACCACGGACACTGACAAGTTAGGGAGAGGGTGGAATACAGCAGTTTTTTTCTCGAGTAACGTGAGTTCATGGAAAGGAAGAGATCTTGGACCATATTAGAAATACATTCATTGTTTCTTAGGGCTCCAAAGAACATGGGAAATGTTGAAACCTGCAGGTGGTGAAAAAGCAATAAAATACAATAAGACAAATAATAGGGAATTTATGGGAAAAAACAAAATTGCTTTTGAAGCATATCATTTTTCGTCTTATATCACTGTTTTCCCTGAGTAAAAACAAGATAGCCACATTTTCCTTACAGCGATTATTCTGTTCCTATCGGGAGCATAAATAAGGATTCAGAGGGCTCCATCTAGGGCTGCATGGGCACAGCGGCTGCGTCCCCCAAGTGCATGGACCAGGTTCCCGACCCCCGCCTGCGCTCTGCGCAGCCCTTCCACGGCAGCGCTTATAATGGGGCATCGGGGAGGAACCAACACTTGCTAAGCATTTATTGTGCTCTAAGAACTCTAGTGGGTACTTCAAATCTGACCTCATTTTTTCTAGCAACAATCCTGAAATAAATATTATTATCCCAATTGATAGATGAAGAAACCGAGGCTCGAGATCCAAAGGGATAGGGTCAGGGTTACACATAGAATAAATGGCAGGCTTTGGATTTGGTCTAGCTCTTTCTACCTCTGAAACCTCTAGACTCTTGATAAATTAAGTTGTCTTGTGCCAAGCTGGCTGGAAACAAGTAGGAAAGAAGCAGTCAGTGACCGTGCCTTACTGAGGCAGCCCTCGCTGTGCTGACCCCAGCTTGAATCACTGCAGGATGTAGCTCGAAGACATGAACGTGAACAAACCCCTAATAGGCATTCCAAACTACTAAGAACAGCAGCCATGAACCACAGAGCTCCCCTTAGCACATATAAAGCCCCACCTCCTTCCAGACAAAGCATCTTTTAAACAGTGCTCTTTGTTAAAGACAACCTCTCTGTTATGCTCGTGTTTAAAAAATATACCAATTGATTCCACTTCTGCAATTTTCATAGCCAGGAAAGTATTGTTGCTTCTTGCACGGTATTGGCCTGGCAGATCCTCAGGGGACATGGCTGCGAGGTAAACGCCAGATAACTGTGGAAGGATGGCATCAATTGACTGTATTGCTTCAAGTCCAGAGAAGAGAGCTTTGGCAGTCAATTACCACGGAGGTGCCACACGAGCCCATCTGTGCCCTGGATTCATGTGACACAGGCCCCCTAACCTCAGTCATTGTGCCAGGAAACACCTTGGTCCAGCTCCATCATTTCTAGCAAAGGCAAACATTTGCAATACAAATGTGGGAAGGGTTGGTACAAAAAGAGCAACATCCAGAATGTGTTCTTGCTTAGATTCCAAGTCTTCAATTAAGCCTAGATTGAAGTGGTTCGGGCTTGTCCCAACAGAGGGTTGTCCCATGCAACGATCACAAAACTGACCCTTGTGGTTGAACATGGAGTGACATGTTAAAGAGGTAGGAACCTGGCAGTTCTCCCTGGCCACTCTCCACCGACAATACACTCTGGGGCATGAGAAGTCGCCTTTCAACTTGGCCATTGCTTGGAAGTGAAGACAGGGTGGTGACTGCTCAGATAAGGTGTCTGCCCACTAATTGCTTGCATGTAGCTGAGGCAAATGCACACCCATTTCCAGAAATGATAGTGTCTGACAGCCTGGGTTTTACAAGGTACCGGAAAGAGCTGTAATTGCTGCAGGAGAGGTTTAAGATGGAAAATAAGCAATGTTGAGCTATTTTAAGAAGGAGTTGCCACAATGAAGTTTTTCTTCTGGAAACAGTCCTATAAAATCAGGATCAGAGTTTATGCTTGCTTGATCACTTTCCACTGATATGTTGGTGCCTTTGACAATTTATGCTAAATGGTCTAGACTGTGTAACACCCTTTTACAGTTTTGTTTTGTTTTTTTCTAACATCCAGAATCAGGTCCATATATAAGCCAGAGCTTCTAGCCAGTATTCTGTGAGTAATTTCCAGATGTGTTGCGTGTAATATGGCCAAGATAATGGAGTAGTGCTTTCTGTGGATTGGTTACAGACAAGTCACTTACGTTACCACCTTGTCAACAGCTTGAATTCCATAGTTTTTCTGGTCACTGCCTTCATATCTGATTTTTTTTTAAACCCAGATCAGTTCTGAATTGTTCAGAGCTAACTGTGCAATTTTATTAGCCTAAACAGATGAGCTTAAAAAGTCATCTATGCTTGTTTATTCCTTCATTTAACACCTATTGCTGACCACCTACTTAGCACAATACACTCCATAGGCCTTGAAGATACAATAAGAATCCCACAAGACACAATCCTTGGACTAGGAAGTTTGTAATCGAGTGGAAAAGATAATAATTGTACAGCCACAAAGAAAACATAAAATTTCAATCCGGCCTCTTATGAAAAACAAGAGATACGTGATTCCAGAAAACAGGGGAAATTGGACTGAATCAAGGGAGGGAATGACACTTGAGCTGTGACCTGAAGGTTAGAGAAAAGACATAAGGAACATTCCAGGCAGGGAAAACAACATGTGCAAAGGCCTTGTGGTAGGAGATGGCACAGTGAACTGAGAGACTGAAATAAGGCTGGGACGGAGACTGCAAGAGCCAAGCAGGAGAAGCAGGTAGAAGTCAGACCATGAGGGGCGCCTGGGTGGCACAGCGGTTAAGCTTCTGCCTTCGGCTCAGGGCGTGATCCTGGCATTGTGGGATCGAGCCCCACATCAGGCTCCTTCGCTAGGAGCCTGCTTCTTCCTCTCCCACTCCCCCTGCTTATGTTCCCTCCCTCGCTGGCTGTCTCTATCTCTGTCAAATAAATAATAAAATAAAATCTTTAAAAAAAAAAAAAAAAGAAGTCAGACCATGAGTGGTTAAGTATGTTTATATTTGTCCAAACACTCATTAGAAACCCTTTATGGGTTTTAAGCAGGAGGAAGTCATAGATATGTGTGTGTGTGTGTGTGTGTGTGTGTGTGTGTGTGTGTGTGTTTTAGCTGCAGGGTGAAGAATAGACTGGAGGGAGGTAGGATGCAAACCAGTTAAAGGATATTGCTGTAGCTCAGGCAGGAGATGGTGGGGCATCCAGGGGTGGTGGTGATGACAGCAGAGATGGGAAGAGATGGTGGGAAGAACTGACAGAATGTTCTGTTGGAGTGCATGTGGATATGTGGGAGGTAAGTAAAGCCAGGTGTCAAGAACAAATCCCCACACAATGGCATGGGTTGTGGTACCATTCCCCAAGAGAGGAAGTCCTGGGAGAGGACCAGGTTTGGGGAAGAGGGGAGGATCATGAGTGTGAGTTGAGACGTGCTAGATTCAAAGTGCCTTTTAGACTTCCAGAAGGAGATCCTGAAATGTACAGCAGAACAGCTGAACAAGGAAGGGAAGTACGATGGCTAATCCAGGCTGTTAGACCAATGTGTACTCTTGAACACAGAAGACTCCAGGGCATATCAAGGGTGATGATGTCATAAACCGCAGAGTCTCCTACTCGGAAAGTACAAAAAGAATCAGGTGGACGGCGCAAATTGCATGGGACTGGCCTCCAGTCTGTGGTTATGACATGTCTTCCCTGCTTATATGGACAGCAAAGGCTTATCTACCACTGTCTGTGTAATTTCATTCTGGAAATTATATTTTTCTCAAGTAGTAAGCATTGGTGACTTAATGCCATCTGGCATTCTGTGACTAAGCACATCTCTGACCCTATAAAGTGTAAGCATGAAGATAATAAGCGGAAATCATTTTGGTAACTATGCTGTCCCTAAAAGAATATTCTTGTTCTTCAGAAATATGCACTGAAATAGTTAGGGATAAAAAAACACGAGTCTCCAATTTACTCTTAAATGGTTCCAGAAATAATAATATGTATATGTAATAATAGGTGTGTGTGCATGTTTGTAAGTATGGAGAGAAAGAGGGCGCATGGAGGGGAAGGGAACAGACTGAAAGAAAAGAGAATGAATGAAAAAGTAAATGGGGCAAATGGGAAGCTGTGGTAAATCTGGAGAAAGGATACAGGGAATCCCTTTCACTATTGCTGCAGCAGCAGAACAACAATAACAAGGAACGGTGGGAGGTCCCATAATTTTCTAGTGCCAACTCAAAAGTAAAAAATGTCCTCGTTCTGAAGTCTGGGGCTGGGTTCGCCCCGAAAGCAGAGCCTGGGACAGAGATTTGAGAGCAAGTGATTTTATTTGGGAAGTGATCCCAGGAAGTATTGGAAGGAGAGTGAGGAAGAACAGGGAAGAAAGCCAGTCTATACTGCATTCACGAGCAGGTTACCACGGCAGGCAATGGGGATCAGTTCGGCTAGGGCCCTCTGGAAATAGTCCGGAACGCGTTCACACCTTGTGCCACCCGAGAGCAAGGATGTTGCAGAATTTGTCCCACGAGTCCTATTTGTCCTTGGCTAAGGATTGCTCCTGAAGGAGCCAGCTCCCCAGCACTTCTGCCTATCTAGAGCACTGGGACCAGGAAGCCTCAAGCCAAGAAGCACAGCTATGTGGATTAAGTCCTGTAGTGGACCGGAAGTGGGGAGAGCTGGGTGGGACAGAGCAGCGCTGCTACAGCGAGTGAGCCGAAGTCCCAGGGTCAAAGTGGATCAGTCCTGACATCCTTTCACCGGAGGAAAATACATGGTCATTAAGTAGCTCCAGACAGTCTTGATGCATTCATTTTATTTTTGAAGGAGGTGTTGTTCGAACTGGTTATGTCTTCTGGAACACAATGAATAATGATAGAATTGACAGAGCCGCCCCAGAGCGGAACCTCGGAAGAATGTATTTCCGGTTTCTCTGTTTCACTCAAATATACAATTCATCAAAATGATGGAAAGTCTTTGATGAGTTCATTTTCTGTCGAGTCCGTGTTCAGAACCTGACTGAAATACGGCAGCACCTCCGAGAATGCCAGAATAGGAAAGCCTCGGGGAAAAGGGAATTTGGTACTTAGGTGCCTAACTCAAGCATGTCCGTTAATGCGTGATGCCAGTTTGAGGATCTGCAGTGACTTGACTTATGATCATGGCTATAAACACGTACCTGGTCAGGTTTGCATAGATTTCAACAGGCCACCTTTGCTCCAATTAAGAATAGCAAGAACTTGACCAAATGCAGGGACTGGTCATAGAGCTGTAGTCAGATTGCACCCATGGTCTTGCCCTAGCATGAGAGTTTCTGTGGATATCAGTGTTGTATCCATGAAGCCTATACAACTGGATCAATCACATCCAGTTAGTTAAGATGCTTAAGCTCGTCTTCCTGAGAACAAAATGTATGAGTTATAAATCAAACAGGCTACAGGATAAAATCCTAACATGTAATTATTAGGTGAAAGAGTATTTTTAAAGTTCTTGATATATATTGCCAGACTGACCTCTAAAAAGGTTGTCCCAACTTACACTTCACCAGCACTGAATATAAAGTACTTTTTTAACTTGTGTGAATGTAATCAATTAAGAACTACCAATTGTGATCACAAATTGTTTTAATTTGTAAGTCCTTTACTTGTAATGAAGTTGACTGTTTCTCACATGTTTATGGAATTGGTATTTTTTTCAGTCTATGGTAGCTCATCTGTTTTCATGTCTGTCTAGGTTTTAATGCTTCTTGATTTACTAGAGCTCATCATATATTAAGGACATTAACACTTTGTCGTATGTTAATATTATTTTAACTTTAAATTATACTTATGACAAATAGGAGTTTATACTTTTTATAAGTTCAATCTTCAATCTTTCAGCTTATTATTTATTCTTTGTTTTTATATGTAAGAGTTGTCTTCCATCGTGAGACCACATAAACATTTACCTATTTTTCTTCCAGTTATTTATGATTTTATTTATTTCTTAATTATTTATTGTACTGCAGGATACTTTGAACACACATGTCACGCTAAGCAGTAATGTGCTTTCATAACATAGTTTCAAGCAGTATCAACTGTGATTTGTTGTAATCATAAAGAACACATGTCGTCTGGACACCCATGTAAATAGCTTTGTGCAGTTAATGTGGAAGATATCTGTGCAGTTTATTGACATGCGTCAAGCAGCCGCTTGTTTGTCCTTGCTCTCACTGCAGTTGTGTATTGTGTCAGGACACACGAGGTCTTCCGGGTCCTGGGAGTACTCAGAATCACCCATGTGGGCTTCTTTCTTGAGGTGGCCCTTCCTCTTGCAAAATATGTGCTCCTGTCTTTGCCCTCTGCCAGCTGAGGTGACCCTCTGCGGCACGAACATGGTGTGACTGTTGAGCTGACACGCATGCCCTGTGTCCGTTGGAACATGCACACCTGTGTTCCTCAGATCTGCTTGATGAGAACTCCAGGTGTGCTCCCCGAAGACAGTATTCATACCATTGGAAGTTGCTCTTTGAATTTCTGTGAGAAAGATACAGTCTACTGGCAAGAGACTTAGCTTGAGATAGCACATGTATCACTTGGTGAAACCCAGAGGAACCATGAGAAGGGTCTTGATCTGACATATTTAAATGGTCCACTGGTTGGTTCCAGGGGACCCTCAAGCTCCCTAAAATGACATGCCAATTTTTTTAACGAGTAATATTTGGTGCATATTTCTGAGGGGTGAGTGAGAAAAGTTTTACGACTCAATAAGTTTAAGACTTACTGAATGCGAGGGATTTGCTGTAAACTCTTCTTAAAGGGGTCATTTAAAAAAATCCTCCCCTTACGGTTTCTATGCAACCAGCATTTTTCTTTCAATAAAATAATAATGTCTTCATAGAGAATATTTCATTTGTAAAATTCATGAGAAAAAAAACAGTAGCTTACTGTGTTGAAGGGTGTCTTTAATAGCGGAGTGAATGTAATAGTTCTAGCAAGAAAACTTATTTTGGTCTCCTTTCAGCCCCCCACAGCATAATGTGTATATATATTTCTATTTTAAACCCTGCCTTTTGTGTGCTTTTAGAAAGAACAAAACCTTCCCAGCATATAAATCCCAGGAAACGGGATGGATGGCATCAAACTCTTAACTAGGCGCCCCCATCTTCCTCCTCCCCATCACACCCACCAACAACGTGAAACACAGGCCCAGCTTATGTTTCAGAGGCTACATCGGTGTGTTCACCAGCGCTGCCTAAGGAAGGATTTACACACCCTATCTTCCCAGCATTTGAAAAGTAACATTCTGTTTCATCCCCTGAGAGTAAAGAGGAGAGGAAACACTATGAGAAGGATCGACGGCAACCTTCTTTGGACAAGTACTACGTCGATCCCACTATAAATGATAGCAGCATAAAACCACAGGAAACCCAGAAAAAGGAAATACTAACATGAAACCATAGCCACCCCACCATGTATAATTTAGATAAATAATCCAGTTAACGTATGTAGGATGTTGGAATATAGTTGTTCATATACCACTGGCAACAGTTTATACTGCAAAAGAACAGAGACTTTAGTTGCTGATAGATGACAGATATCCTTTATTCATTCTTTTATTTAAAAGCTGAATGTCCTCAAATAAAATACTGATCAATAGATAAAAATTTAAGGGCTGATATATCTTTGTCTTGTAATATGGATTTGTGGTCTAATCTAGCCTTTTCTTGACCTTTTTGCCTAATGGGCAATAAGAGAAATTAATAATTATTAAAGTATTAAATTATTAAATTTATATTTATTAAATAATTATTAAATTAATAAGAGAAAGTTGATTGCATAAAACATCCTCTGCATGTGAATGTTTTTTACATATGAGTAATTTCAGGTGGCTAAAGATGTAATGAACTAACCTGAAAGTCACTAACTGCTCACTGTCTCAGCCAAATTAGGCTTCATGCTGAAAGGCATTCCTTAAGAAGTCAAGAAGGCCGGGGGTCAAGCCATCAGGCCAGGCAGCGCAGCTGTCAGACCACCTTTTGCAGTCTCCAAGGGAGCAACCAAAGAAAACCCAGCAAAAAAAAATTCTCAAAAAATCAACAGAGAGAGTAAAGCAAAAATAACCAGATGTCCCAGAAGACTCTATTGGTATTATGAAGAAGGCTAGAGCAGGGCTAACAGGGTTTGGATTTTATCAACCTTACTAATAAAAGTCACTTGGCTTTCCATCGAGAAGAGCAGTTGGTACAATATGGAAAGGTTTTAAAGACCATTAATTTCTTGAAATGAAACAGCTGGCCTTATTGGCTATTAAATAATGAGCCAGATTCTCCCCAGTGCCTAAGTCACTTTCTAGTAGTAAATTAGTCATTTAGGGAGGCACATTAACTCTTTAAGAAGATTAGGGTTCGATTTATGCACTTTATGTGTAGGAGGAAAGTTTTGTAGGGGATCTGGCTGAAGCTGAGCAAAGAAAAGATGGAGACGAGATGGAATCTGATGGAAGGAAGCAAACCTGTGACTTGGGTTACTGTGACAGCTGAGATGAGCATGGGAAATTTGAGGAGTTGAGTTGTTGAGGAATATTTAATCTAGTGTTCTGAGGTTGGATGAGATCGTGACAATAGAGAGAGTTGACACTTAACTCATTCATTCATTCATTCACTCATTCAGTCAACTTTTAGTTGGACAATGCTGTGTAGTGGGCACTGAGGAGACATTCTTCAAGGACACACATTCCTTGTCTCCAGGGCTTTACAGTCTAGTCTCTGGTGGCTTAGGTAAGGAGTGGAGGACAGACAAAGGGGGATTGCAATAGAGTATATCAAATGCTAAAATTGTAAATACGTACATTGAACTTGAGGGAAGGAAGTGACCAAGACACGTGGTTTGAAGCACCTTGTACAACATGCTAAGACAGTTGACTCTACCCAGAAACCCTCTGGCCTTTGAAGGCTTTTACACAAGGGAATGGTTTGATCAGATTTGCATTTTAGAAAAAGTCCCTTGATAATTTCATGGAAAATAAATGGGAAGGGCAAGACTGGAATAAGAAAAGACAATGCGAAGCTGTTGATATATTCCCTGTGAGGAACGCTGAGGGCCTGAAACGAGGCTCCAACGGCGGGGAATGCCAGCAAGAGAAGAAGGCATGTGCTTGTAAGGAGATGACTTGACATGACTTAATGGCTGAGTAGATATGGTCATTGAGGGAAGGGCTGGTGACAAAGGTGACTCTCGAGTCCAGGGCTTGGGCAGCTAGCTGGGTGGAGGGAGGTGCCATTCTCCTCAGCAGGTAAGGAAGGGTGGGATGGAAGGTTTGGCAGAAAGACGGTGACAGTTCTGATCCCTGGGGGATGACAAGCTGGCAGAGAAGCAGAAGCAATTATCCATGGGAGTCCCCTAAAGAGCTGTGAAAAATACATACTAAAAGGAAATTGAGATTTATAAAACTGCACGATTCCTCGAGTTTAAACTGAATTTCTGAAGGGTATTTTGGTTGGTTTTTCTGCCACAGGAAGGGATTTCAAAGATGCAGATGTCTCCAAACTGCGGCTGTATCAGTGCTCACTGTTCGTAGTGTTCAAGTGATTGGAAAGTGACAAATAGGAAATAACCATCTTTGGAAAAGCCACCTTTTTTCTTTAGCTCAGCACATCAATAGTTAATAAAACATCGATATGAATATCGGGAAATTTATACTCTATGTAGAAAGTAGAAAATTGCACAGGTTGCAGACTAGGCAAATTAACAGTTCTTTCTCTGTCAGCACTTAAAATCTGTTCCGTGGTTTCTCTCTGTGGTATGGGGTGAAAGGTGCCAACAAATTGGTTTAGATGATGTAAGTATCTGAAAATATGGAAGAAATTATATATTGGGGGAAAAGAGAGAAATTCTTATATATTAAAAGGTGTTGACAACTTCACCACAGAATAGCAAAAAAAAAAAAAGGCCTTAAAGATAAACTATTATTTCTGAATTTCAGACACCACAGTTACAATGTTATACTTTGTGCAGCAAAAGTCATTTTTAGAAAGGAAGTTGACATCAAAGTTTACTAAACCAGTAATCCTTGTGGCAACTACACGATGAGAACCTCATTCTTTAGGAATGTGAAAAGCACAGAACGAAAAGGGTACAGAGTTCATAGATTGCCTAATGAGAACTTAGCAAAAGCAGACGACAAACAGGAGTAAATGTGGCACTCAAAGTTTTCTGTAAGTCAAGGTGTCAGTCCGGTGCCAATCGTATGACAGTTCCAGGAAGAAGTTGCCCAGGTAGATGGCCCCAAACTACCCCAGTCAACGTTCCATGTGAGCATGGATTTTCATTGTTCTTCACACATTCCATCTAGAGCAGACAATTTCTGCTCTAGAATAATTCAAAAAAAAAAAAAAAAGATCAACGGTACTCCATTGTGCCCATCTGTTTTTCTCAGAGACCCACTAGTCATTCCTGGTAGTAAAGCCACCCTTTTGTGTTCTAGCATGTACTGAAATCCATAAAACTCACCGACTGAACGCTCTAATTTGGGACAACGTCACATCCTTTTAGCATGTGTCCTGAAACTTTAACAGGAGACAAAGCCTCCTGTTATACGAATGAGTTTAAAAATGGGATTCCTGGGCTGAAATGTATAGGATAATACCCTGGTTTTTTTCTGTGTCGATGAGGAGAGGGAGCTAGAGAGTAGAGACCCACCAACACCTAAAGGAGCTGTAAGGGGACAGAAGCCACCGATGAGTGAGAGAGGGAGAGATGCCATACCAAAGGTAATTTTTACAGACTTAAAAATAGGGTCTGTGGCTTCATCTATTTCACAAAGAAAGTTCGTGCCCTTTGTCAGTGGCCCATCTCACAAGCAACATTATGGGAAGGGGAAAAGCCGCTGGCCGCTGCCTTAACTGTTTGTTGGCTCTAGCAAGAACAAGGCACGTTCCACATCAGGATACATTTTTGAGTATCCTGTTTGCTGTTTCAAAACCAAATAAACAAAAAAATGTCAACTGGGGCCAAGAAAAGCAAATGTTTGAGAAAAATATTTTTCAGACTTGTAGGCTTGTGATGTGGCAGGGCAATGGGAAAAGACTGTCCATCGGTACTAGTCCAGAGGTGAATTTTTAAAGGAGAAAGCAAATGTATGTCGATTTTAATTTAAATTCCATCTGGGCCAGATTGCATGCGCACACACACACACACACACACACACACACACGAGGAAAATATATATGAGAGAACAAAGAATAACAGTAAAGTAAGCAACATATATTTAAATATTTCACAAGGATAGCTTAAAGACAAATAACATTTACCAAGTTTTTCTCTTCCCCTTAGATCAGAAACACTATGGAAATTAATATATCTTTTGATGGAATCTTTAATGTATCTTAAATGTCTCCAAGAGTCCCAACAGCTGCCCCAGGAGTTAGGTTCCTACAGACTCTTTTCCTCTCCCTTTCCTCTTCTTACCTTGATGGTGTTAGAGAAAATAAGGAGGTGTTAGAGCAAATAAACTTCCATATGTTGATTGTAGATAAATGCCAAATAATAATATGTTAGGTAGAGTTTCATCCGTAATGTCATTTATTTTTTTTTAAGATTTTATCTTTTTGACAGAGAGAGACAGCCAGTGAGAGAGGGAACACAAGCAGGGGGAGTGGGAGAGGAAGAAGCAGGCTCCCAGCAGAACCGGGAGCCTAATGTGGGGCTCGATCCCAGGACCCTGGGATCACACCCTGAGCCAAAGGCAGACACTTAACTACGGAGCCACCCAGGCACCCCTCATCCATAATGTCATTTAAAGCAAGAGTTTTAAATCCCTTGTCAACTCTATATCACCATGTGCGTTCAAAGACCAAAATCCCCCCAGAAAGCAAGACGGTCCCCTGGCACATGTCTGTGTCATGTAAGAAGGTAGGACAGACACATCCATGACCCTTACAAGCACCTTGGCACCTGTACAGAAAGCTGTAGTCCAAGCATCGGCAGCGTAGCTAAAGCAGATAAAGATACGCGCACTCTAATACATAAAGCATAGAGCCTTACGAGGGGACCAAATGCTATAAGCCAGGCTCGTAAGAATGCATGATAAAAGTAGAATCGTAAGAAAAAACAGTACTGACATGGTGATGTCAAATGGAGCGGCCCAAAGTCCGCATTTCAAGGTTTCAAGCTGACCCCAGATTTTACTGTTGCATGACAATTGTGTCATTTAACTTTGTAGTCCAAATCTTTGCCATCTGACATGGATTCTTGCACTGAAGTAGCCCATCAAATTATCTTTTTTAAATTTTTTTTAAAGATTTTATTCACTTGTCAGAGAGAGAGAGAACACAAGCAGGGGGAGTGGCAGGCAGAGGGAGAAGCAGACTCCCCACCGAGCAGGGAGCCTGACGCAGGGCTCGATTCCAGGACCCTGGGGTCATGACCTGAGCTGAAGGCAGACGCTTAACCGACTGAGCCACCCAGGCGTCCCAAATTACCTTTTTTTTTTAATGCATTCTTAGCTCATCTCCCCAACTAGAAAGTTTGAGCTTTCTGAAGGTAAGCACTGTGTCCTAAATTTTCCTATATCCTCTGCCATCCCAGCTTGACAGTAGATAGATATGTGGTCAATATCTGCTTTTTACAACTGGTTGTAATGAGCTATGTTCTAATAAAGTTTATCTGCTATAAGAGTAGAAATGAAAACTAAATCACTAAAGTGTAAAAAAGTAAATATTTTCACCAAAAAAAAAAGATTTTTGAATCCATAAAAAAAATATATTTCTCTTTTCCTAGCATTCCAGATGCTTATTTTTGCAGGCCCTGAATTCTTTGTTCAAAACAGTGAGAGCTGTTGTTCTTATACCCACTTGTTCAGAGCCTACATTTTGGGGATAAAAACGCAGTTTAGGGGGAAAGGGAAGGCTGAGAAAAATGCCCACATAGAGGAATTAGAAAAATCTGAGTGACCCACGTAAGGGAGAAAAAAAGCTGCTGTGGCTTAGTCAGTTTCTCCTGGCCTCCCTTGTCCTCCTCCCTGGAGATGAGGTTTCCCTTGAGACCCATTCCAACAAACAAGCTGGGGGGACAGAGTCCCCGGAGGGGCATCTCTGTGCTGATGGGGAAGGGAGCTGTGGTCATGGAGCGGCCACACCAGAGGTCACCAGGCTGTTGGGGACTTTCTGTGAATGGATGACAGTTTTAATTTCACTCCCCAGCAGAGGCGGTATCCAGCCAGCCCTACTTCAGACCAATTTTGCAAATCACATTTTGTGGCTGAAAATTGGTTTACTGCACCCACTCCATCTTGGAGGCCAAGCTTCTCTGGTTGAGGGTGGGGCTTTCGCCGAGGTGGGACAGCTCCAGAATGATTCTTTTTCCTTTAATTGAAGTGACAGCATATTCTTCCACAGATTAATTTTAAATTAGCCATGTTTATATCCTTTAATCAAGATGATAAAAACAGCACAAATAATTTTCCGCACTGTTCTTTTATTTATTTTTTTGAGACTAATAATGGCTGATTGGCTCCTGACATGTATTGCCTTGCACAGAAGTTTTACTCCAGGCACACTGGAGCCTGGACTATTTACCACTGCAGTCTGAATTATTTTTCACCTTGCTTTTGTCTCATAGTAAAATAAATGAGGAATAAAGCTCAAATCATGGATTCCACCAAGATTCCTTCTGCGAACATAAAGAGGATGCTTTCATAAAGAGATTTGTCCCCGGGATTATATCTCACACTGAAATATAAGGGCCTTCTTCCTGGAAGAAATATTTCTTAAAAATGAGTACTTGCAAGAAGTGTTCATCTGTGAACTTTTACCAATTAGAAATGGCTCCATACTTAAGACTCTTTAATAATGTCTGTTAAGCAGCATTTTAGCTCATTTTTATAACACATTCAGGTTTGGTGATTTATATGAAACATTAAATGTAATAAATTTAGATCTTTTTTCAAGTATGAGGCGCAGCATCTCTGAATCACCCATTTTATCGGCATGCCCCTTGAAAGGTCCAATCTCTCGCTATCATTCATGGCCGTAATAAAACAGGCTTCTCCTGTCTCTCTCTTGACATCTGTAATAATGGGAATGACATGTGTGTGGAGACCCTGTAACCAGAGGGTGTGTTGATATTGCTTCATGGCAGGGACTAAAGGTCTATGACCAGAGGGTGAGCTAAAAACATGCATCAATGACTTCCGTACCAGTCTGGTACCAGAAGCTCTGCTAATGCCTAAGTTTTAATGATACAACGAGTAAGTTTCAGTACCTGAGAAAAAAGGAGACATTAAATGTCTCACTCTACATGACTAGAGTTTGTAAAAGAACTAATCCCAAAGAATGGGACTTTGAAATACAAATGGATTTAATCATGATAGTCAGAGGAGAGATATAAAATCTTCCTATTGTTTCACTCTTCACTTGTTGAATCACGGGAAGGCGTAAGATGGTAAAATCCCTTGGAAAAAGCTATTCTCCTGAATGCAACAATAAGTATAGCAGCCTTCTTTAGAATTATCATGAGAAGTTCAAATTATTCTACGCCTGGGGAGCTCAGTCATTAAGCGTCTGCCTTCCGCTCAGGTCATGATCCCAAAACCCTGGGATCGAGTACCGCATCGGGCTCCTTGCTCCGTGGGGAGCCTGCTTCTCCCTCTGCCTGCCGCTCCCCCTGCTTGTGCTCCCTCACTCTCTCTCTCTGACAAGTAAATAAACAAAATCTTTTAAAAAAATTATTCTACTCCATGCTGAAAGTCGCTTACAAGGTAAGTTTTTATTGCAATTTGAGTCTAAAATACCTGGATACTTTTGGGAATCTGTATTAAATTGAGAAAATGCTCACATTTCAAGCATTTGAATAGGGTTGAGAATTAACTAATACTTTCAATTAAAGATACTGAATGGTCTAAGAATTTTAATTTTATATTCTTAAGATAAATAGATGGCAGAAGAAGACGTAACTCCAGTTTTCAGGCATCACTCACTCGGAGGCAGCTTTTAAGGACTGGGTTTAGCGCTGGTCCTGGCAGCCTGGCTGGGTCCCGGCTCCCAGATGTGGATCCTGGTCCTGCTGTCTTCATTTCTGGTTGCATTTGGAAATAACTAGATGAGAAGACATGGGTCTTTGAGCCAGCACCAATCCTTCCCTCATGCAGGCAGCCCTCAATCTCAGATGGGCTGTGTTTCTACAGCCTGTGTTGATACCGACTGTCCTGGAGCTCGGAATGCATCTCTCCTAGCAAGGATGCCCGTGCAGTAAGCAGGCTGCCACGCGAGCAGCCGCACAAACCTGTTTCGGCCATCACGTAACTGAAATGCTGTCCACATGAAAACCACTTTCAAAACATTGTTGCTGTGCGATGCGGACACACCTTCCCCAGAGTAGGCATTCTCTGCAAATAAGCGACTCGGGAGAACTCTCTTGCCTTCTGGAGTCCCACACTAGACTCTGAACGTGAAAGTGAGACATAATGAAAGGAAACAGGGTGAAGAATCATGACTTTGAAGAATACTATTACAATGCTGGTAACTAAAGCAGAAAAATAGGAAATTGAATAAGAAGTCATGTTTCATCTATATTTTAATAATTGTATTTGAGAACAAGCAGGTTCCATCAGAAAAGGCTGAGGAAGGTGCTGGAAGCTTATTGTTGAGGTTCTGAAGGGGCATCTGGCCACTCTCCAGGTTGATGGTTGTGCTTCCTTTGGGATTTTTTTTTCCCTAAAACATTCTGTAGAGTAGCCTAAATAATTGCGTTTTCCTCAGATATTCTTGCCAGTGGAGCAAAGAGCAAATGGCATTTTCTTGAGGTGTCCGAGAAGAGTGAGGGGGAGGAGGAGGTAGGGACCTGCTACAGAAAGGGGTGTTGCCTCTGATGGAATTAAATGGGGTGTTTATTCGTGGCACCCAGAGGAAAACTGGGCATACTCAAGTCTCTTGCTGACTGATGCAGGGGCTTTTAAAAAGCAGGGTGAGGGGGTGATGAGGAAGAAATATTCTAACCAACAGTTCCTGTGACAACTGGTATGGAAGGTGCAGAACTCAGGACAGCTGCGTTGGTAAACTGGCTATTCTCAAGTAATCAGGAAAGGAAGAAAGAATGGGTCGTCGGGGGGGCCGGTGTGGGAGTAGGTGTGTAAATACATCACCTAATTGTAAAAAGTATACTTAATTGTTACTTAAGTACATGAAATTGGTTGTTCTCGATTCAGGGAGTATTTATACCCGAAAGAGAAGGTACCATACCTGCTCTCCATGGATTCATTTCGTGAAATGAAACTTGGAGCATTAGAAGTGGCTCTGAGCTTCTGTTTAACCAATTTTCAGGCAATGCCTGTGTCATGAGCTTGACGTCTACTAGAAATGAGGTTCCAGAGAATCAGAGATGTTCCCGTGTGATTCCTGCATTCGGAGAACTTACCTGAGTGCATGGCAATGATGGCTGAAGGGATTAGGAGACATTGGAAACAATATGCAAAGGAGAAGTTAGTCATCTCTCCCCACAACGTGCTGTGTGTATGTGTGTGTGTACATACATACTTACATACACACCTGTGTGTGTGACATGTATGCATACTGTTCTGGAATGGCTCGAGAATAAATAGCATGATAAAAATCATGATGGTGCTGATGGGGAGGGCGATGACAGCAGCTGATACTTGACGGCCTCATACGTGCTAGGCGCCCTTCTCAGTGTTTTGCCCATATTGACTCATTTAATCCTCACAACGATTCTATCAAGTACATACTATAATTTTCCCATTTCATAGTTGAAGAAAGATAATCTCTTGAGTTCTTGCCAAATTTTAATTCAGCGATTCCCATACGCAACCAAGATGAAGCAGACTTTTTGTTCCAATGCTCTTAAAGCCGTATTTATCTGGATAAACTGGAACAACCATTCACATATATAACAAGGGATGATGCAGAGGTCTGCCACAATCTCGGGTCCATTTGCTTTTCCTATCCTAGATGCCCCATTTCCACTTCACTTCCAATTCTGGCTACCCCTCTTCTAACTCTGTCTACACAGCTTGTGCCTGTCACTTCTGAACCTAGCCCACCATGTTCCTCACCAACAGTAACACAAAGAGGTACAGAGAGATTTTCCACATTCTACTCCATTTTGCCGGCAATTCTCATTATGAAGGGCCATGTTAACCAATGGCAACCCTCAGACACTAAATGGCATTTTCAGATGTTCTTTCTTGGAAATCTGATTTTGTAAATATTCAGGAAAGTGCTTAAAGGATACAAATCCCAAGCATTGAAACACAGTTAAAAACAATGCTTTGTAGTCCTTTGCTTTCCAATATGGCAGCCACTACCAAGTGCGATTCTCACTTACAATGTGAAGAGCCTAAATCGTGATGTTTTTTAAGTGTAAAATCCAAACCAGGTTCCAACAATTTAGTACAACCCCCTCCCAAAAAATGGAAAATATCTCATCAGTTATTTTTTATATTGATTGCATGTTGAAATTATAATATTTTATCTATATTGGGTTAAATAAAATGAATTCTTAAAATTGGTTTCATCTCTCCCATTATACCTTCTAATGTGGCCACTAGGAAAACTTTAACTGTATAGGTGACTGGCATTATCTTCTGTTGGGCAGCACTGCTGTGGACTATGAAACAAAGAAACTCCATGCAGAGAGAATGGTGGTGGCTTCTGCTGAACCACCCCAGTTCAAGTCTGAGGGACACATGTTCAACCTGAGCCTTCGTTTTTGGAAAACATTCTCTTTTTTTTTTTTTTTTTTTTTTTTTGCCCCTTAAACTGTGCATAATACCAGGCACACCTGGATTTCTGGATAATTGCACCCACAAGTGGCTACATGCAGACACAATTAGGTGCTTGCAACTTGTTTGAAGGCACAGGTGTCTAATTGCGCCCACAAATGGCCATTTGGCAGGCACCACTCATTGTGCACACAGCTGATTATAGGCAGAAAATGGCAACAACCAAAAAGGAGGCCTGGATAACGGAGGCATGAAAATAGACCCCGCATCCCCCCACGGTCTTGGTGTGACCACTCCTTCCAGCCCTTTTTGTGCACTGCCTAGGTGTTTATGGAGAGAAGCATATTTGGAACGCATGGGCTGGGAGATGAAAATGTGTATGCCCCATCTCACAAAGTAAATGCTGTCTTGAGGTTTTAAGTAAATTGGGGCTAACAAAACCCACATTGTCAACCTGAGTAGCCTTAAAGTGGATTCCGCCCTGCTGGGACCGGCTGTTTATAATGACTAAAAATGATGGAGTGTGTGAGAAGCCCCAGGGACCCTTTGGTAAATAGTAGTGTTTAAAGGGTTAATCCAACCTAATGAATCATTTAGTGGGGATGAGCAGGCCCAGAGTGGTGGCCTCAGGAAGACTCCAGCAGGCATTTACTGAAATGCGGCGCGGTTCGAGGAGGGGAGGCCAGCCGAGGAGCCCGGAGCTGTCGTGCAGGTCAGCGTCCCCGGGCAGGGAGTAATGGATATCCCCAGCTCTCGGGACAGCTGAAACAACAAAGCTGGACATGGAAACGCATTCACTTACACAGATTTCAATGTCCAGAGGCATTGTGGGGAGGCACTTGGGCCCTGCCTCTTGGACCTTTAAGGCAAGCGCGGGGAGCAAGGAGTCGGCTGTCTTTCTCCCCTCTTATTTCACGAAGGGCTTTGTAGTAGATTTCAGTAGCTTTGTTGTCTCTTGCGGAAGGCTAGCCTTCTCAGCACTGTTGATCGTAAGCATCAGCCCTCAGGCCACAGCAGAGTCAGTGCTCAAGGAAATGCACGCCTTTTCTTCACCAGAGTGGCCTACGTATCCCCTAACATGGAAGGACCGGCATCCGTTTCTGAGTTCTAGGACGACCAAGGAATCCTTGGACAAGGTTAGGAAATCCAAACTGGGGCGGCTTGACTTGGTTTTTTTCAGGATAGAAGAAGAAATTTTCCCCTAATGAGTGATGGCTTTAGTCGTGTGTATTTATTTGCAATATAAGTAAGTTCGTGATTTACCCACCTTGACAAATTCTCTCTCTGTCTCGGATCTTCACATGCCTGTGTGTCTGCTCTTTATTTATGACAATGGCTGCCTATTCTTGAATGGCAATGCTATTGTAATAAAACTCCATAAAAAGCCAATTCTCAGTTCAAGTTACTGCAGGCTGAAAATGAGGAAGACAGTATAAAAACACACATTGGTTGTCGTCTTTCGGAACCTCTGTGACAGTCTTGGCTCAGAACTTCTTCCATTTTGATTGGCCTGCAGCTCAACCTAATGTCAACTTACCATAATTCCTTTATGTGGAAGGCTATTATTCCATTATGGTCTTCTCTCTTATCTCCTGGTATCCCAGGAAGGTTGGTGAGAGATGACTGAAGAATTTTCTTCCTCTCAGACACTTCATCCCATATAATTCGTCTCTTTCTTCAGTTTAATGGCACAATGGAAATGTTCTCTTTCCTATCATTAACACTCCTTCTATGTAGACTTGAGATACATGTGAAAATATATAATTTCTTTAGGAGTTTTGTGTAAGGATAAAAATGATTTCGATTTCACCATTTTATATATTTTCAGTCAAAATTTTCCTCTATTTAACTCCTTCCGCCTTATTTGCTGCCTAGTTATTGGAGACAATGTAGAACTGGAGGTAATTGGCATGGGGTGATAGTTTGCTGTTGTGCAAAAGGATTTGCAAGTTTCCAGTCAAGTATCCCTATACTTTCTTATTAAAAAAAAAAAAAAAAAAAGGAAGAGGGAGAGAAGGAGGAGGAAAAGGAGGAGAAGGAGGAGGAGAAAAAATCAGAAGAGGAGGAGGAGGAGGAGAAGGAGCAAGAAGCTTTCACAAGTTGCAAACTTTGATACCAAATACAAGGGAGAGACTTCTAGTTTCTGGTTCTGCATGTAAGGAACTTGGAAGTCACAACTCCATCCTAACAAGTAAGAAATGAAAAAGACTGAAAAATTAACAATTCTTCTTGGATCTGCAAGAGAGGTGAGGACACAGGGCAAACCACTGCCCCAAAGATTGGAGAGACAGACAGGCAAATACAAAGAGTCTTGGCTTACAGGAACAGAGACTCAAGAGAAACCACTGCAAGGCCCAGTGCGGGGGTAGGGAAAATCTGACCTGTAATTAATGAATTGCTGGAGGTTCAGTGGGGACAACTCTGAGGGTTATATACTCCAGGTGGACCCAGTTATAAGGAGGCCCACAGTATTGTGAGATTTACACCCAGGAGCTCAACCAGATTCCCACAGCAAATATGGAGGGGGATGCCCTTGTGTCTCCAGCAGTGAGAGGAGGACAGGGGCCATTTTTAAATACACCAGAGTACTCTGTTCTTCTTAACAAGGCATACCATCAGGGGAAACTAGTTAGCAAAGCCTAACCTGCTGAGGTTATTAGCGAAGCCTAACTGACCTGAAGGAAGGGAAATAGCCAATTCCAACAGGTTCTAGCTTTCCATGTGGGAGAAGGGGAATACTCAACTTCAGGCCACTCTGGCCATCCTGTTCACCGAAGTAGGGAGAAACGAACTGAGAAATGCTTGTGAAGTTCACAGGCCAGAAGCACAGGCTCACTAAAAGACTGAGACCTTATCACAGGACTATAGAATGCTCCCTCCCCAGCCCCACACCTCACCTCCACATTCCTTGTACTCAGTATATCATGTCTAGCTAGCAAGAAAAGACTACAAGACATACTAAGAGGCATAAACCAGAAAACAAAACAAAACAAAAATCATAATTTGGAGAGAGAGAACAAGAAGAACCAGACCAGGCAGGGATGTTAGAATTATCAGACTGGGAATTTAAAAACAATTATGATTAATATGTTAAGAGTTCTAGTGCATAGGGGCGCCTGGGTGGCACAGCGGTTAAGCGTCTGCCTTCGGCTCAGGGCGTGATCCCGGCGTTATGGGATCGAGCCCCACATCAGGCTCCTC